>NW_018164444.1:15348667-15348943 GCF_001263595.1 Phalaenopsis equestris
TGTCTGACCCTCTTGTCAACTTGATGGATCGGCCGCCACCAGCCTTATCGACTTGATCGATCCTTTTCATCGGTTCGACCGATTGACCGCCACTGGTCCGATCAATTCGTTCAACCCTTCCGTCGACTCAACCTAATCAACTCGATCGACCTTTTTTGTCGCTTCGACTGTCACCAGTCTGACCCTTCTATTCACATGATCGATCGGCCACCATCAACATATTTGATTCGTTTGGAGATGTGAGATGTGAGATGGGCGGAACCACGTGATGGAGAC
>NW_018164444.1:15349043-15349506 GCF_001263595.1 Phalaenopsis equestris
TCCATAAACAGCTGTCGCAGCAGCTTCCTGGGGCAGCTGAAAAACTGAGAAGTTGCAACTGCCTCAAACACTTTCAAACGATAACAAAAACAAATGACATTTCTTGCTCAAAAAATAGTCCTGAGCTCTGTGTAGCATGATGGAAATTTATTGATGACGTATCAAAGCGTAAGGTGGTAGGTTGGGGTTGAAGATTGTGTGGAGGGCGAGGACACCAGCTAAAGAGAGGGGAGATGACTTTGAGACACAAATTTGACTTCCACAATGGTAGAAAGGATGCAAGAAAGAAATAGGAGCTAAGGCCCAAACATATCGGTTGCAAATCTAATCATAAAGACACAAAATTATTGTAGTGTTCCTTACATAGCACACAATTCTTACGTATTTATATATCTCATCCATAAACTTTCATGTTCAGACATATAGCGCTCAAATCTTTAATATCATATAAAAAATAGTATTA
>NW_018164444.1:15349606-15352569 GCF_001263595.1 Phalaenopsis equestris
GTGCATTAACTGCTGGTTGTATCGAGTGAAAGTTTACTGGTTGTATCGAGATAGAACCAAAGAAATTTATTTTTGTATGGAGTTTACTTCTTTTTTGGGATCTATTTTTACCATTTTGAGCTATTTATTATTGGTTTATAGTTACAGACTTGCAGACTAGGAACTTATGAGCATGATATTACATAGATCTTGAAGAACAGGGCTTCGGTACAACTCTGGCTTTCAGATGGAAGTTCTTTGGTTCATAAATACTGGCAGAAATAGTTATCAAGTAAAAAGGAACAAAAAAATTTATTTTAAATTTACTAGGGACAAAACCTGTGTGTGTGTGTGTGTGTGTGTGTGTGTGTATTGTTGATAAATTAGGGCAAAGAAAAAACAAGAACGACACAAATTTAGAAGAACGCAGAGAAATTTAGCAAAGTTCAGCAAAGATGCATACATCCTCGGGAGAGAGCGGAGATTTCTTTCACTATTCAGAAAAAGGGTTACAGAATATAGGATACCTCTTGGGGTTACTAACATGCCTATTTATAACCCCAGGAGTAATCCTAAGTATAATATGTAATTGCAACATTACTCATGTACCGTATCGCGGGGCTTTACCCCCGCACCCCCAATTTACGTAACTTCCCGATTTAGACAGATTTTTCCTCTCCGCTCCGCTCCACTTCGATCCAGCGTCTGTCCCTATATGGTATATGAGTCATATCATAACAAATCTCCACATCGGCGAATATCCAACCCCTTAGGAGAAAAAGATACCTGGAAGTTACACCTGCACCAATGTGGGTTGGGTCACCATGCTTCTCTAGCAAGTGCAAACATTCAACAAGTCCAAGCAATACAAGAATTTGTTGATAGTAACTGGTTTAGTCAACATATCAGTTGCATTCTCATCTGTATGAGTCTTCTACAATAGTATCTCACCATAAGCTATCAATTCTCTGATCTAGTGATACCTGACATCAATGTGCTTGGTTCTCGCATGATACTCTTGGTTCTTAGTCAAATAAATAGCACTTTGAAACTCTGACTGTCACAATGCAACTGAACTCCATCTTGCTCAACACCCAGTTCCTTTACTAGCTCAGCAAGCCATAAGACTTTTTTTTGCAGCTTCAACTACTACCATGTACTCAGCTTCAGTTGTAGATAATGTCACAATAGACTGAATTATTGATTTTCAACATATACGCCCTCCACCAAGAGTAAACACATACCCAGTTGTAGACCTTCTGCCATCCAAATCACCTGCATAGTCTAAATCAACGTACCCCACAACTGAACGTACCCCACAACTGAACGTACCCCACAACTGAAGGATAATTTTGCTGGTTGCCAAAAAAAATTCTATGTCCTACAGTACCATTCAGATACTTGAAAATCCACTTGACTGTTTTCCAATGTCGCCTTTCAGGTTTAGTCATGTATTTGCAGACTTTACTAACAACACGAGCCAAATTATAACGAGTACATATCATTGCTTACATTAAGCAGCCAACTGCATTAGCATATGAAACATTTGTCATGTCTTCGATTTTTGTATCTGTCTTAGGACACTGTTCTGAAGAAAGCTTAAAACGATTTGTCAAATGAGTGCTTACAGGCTTTGTTTTGCTCATCTCAAACATTTTCAACAATTTCTCAACATAGAAATGTTGAGATAAACATAATCGTCTTGAGGCTATGTCTCGATGAATCTTCATTCCAAGAATCTTCTTCGTAGTGCCCAAGTCTTTCATGTCAAATTTTTGGCTCAATAAAGCTTTCAAACTCGCACATCATTCATATCTTTTGCAGCAATCAGTATATCATTAACATATAATAACAAAAAAATAATAGAACGATCATCAAGGTTCTTCACATAAACACAGCAATCATACTCACATCTCTTGTAGCCAAGTTAAATCATGTAGGAGTCAAACCGCTTGTACTATTGTCTTGGGGACTGTTTCAACCCATACATCGATTTCTTTAACCTGCAAATTAGATGCTCCTGTCCAGGTTGAGTGAACCCTTCTGGCTGCTCCATATAAATCTGCTCCTCCAGATCACCATGCAAGAAAGCAGTTTTAACATTCATCTGCTCCAAACGGAAATCCCAAATAGCTATTAATGCAAGCACTGCCCTGATTGAAGTATGTCTGATCACAGGAGAAAAGATTTCATCATAATCTATCCGTTTCTGCTGTGAAAATCCCTTTGCAACTAGTCAAGCCTTGAAGTTTTCTCCTTCTTTTTATGATACTGTTGGTTTCCTTTTGTAGACCCATTTGCACCCAATAGCCTTTTTTTCCTCTGGAAGCTGAACTAGCTCCCATGTGCGATTTTTCTGCAAAGACTCAATTTCCTCAACCATTGCATACATTCATTTCTCTTTGTCCTGGTTAGTGATAGCTCCTTGAAAAGTGGTTGGATCATCGCTACTGATGAGAAGTACACATGAGACTAAGTCTTCATAACCCAATTTGCTATTAGGCCTTACATTGGTGCGTCTATGTATATATCTGGCTAGATTATAATTTTGCAGATCATCTGGAATAGAATCACCATGTATTGGATTTGAACTTTCACATCTCTCAGAAGCTATTGGCTGTTATTCTAAATCCATTTGTACTGCATCTGAACTGAAACTCTTCTCTGACATTTTGTCTTAATTCAGATTCTGCTGTAACATAAAGTGCTCATCAAAAACTGCATCTCTGCTGATCACCATCTTCTTTGCAATCGGATCCCAAAACTTGTATCCTTTCACACCTTTCTTGTAGCCCAGAAAGATGCACTTCTTGGATTTTGCATCAAGTTTGGATCTTTCATCTCCAGGTACATGCACATAAGCAGGACATCCAAAAATCCGTAAATGATCAAAATTAACTGGATTACATGTCCATGCCTCTTCTGCGATCTTGCCACCCAATGATGCTCGAGGTGATCTATTGATGAGATAGCATGCCATATTC
>NW_018164444.1:15352595-15371846 GCF_001263595.1 Phalaenopsis equestris
AAGCCCTGCATTCAGTTTCAAGCACCTTGCCCTTTCAGTTAAGGATTTGTTCATCCTTTATGTCACACCATTCTGTTGTGGTGTCTTGCGCACTGAAAAATGCCTCTGAATCCCATGCTCCTCACAGAACTTCTGATTGTGTCATTATCGGATCTCAAATACTTGATCTTTCTACCAGTTTGGTTCTTCACCTCAGCTTTCCACAGCTTGAATTTTCAGAAGAATTCAGATTTCTGCTTCAAGAAATACACCCAAACTATCATGGAGAAAGCATCAATAAATGTAACAAAATACTGAGATCCTTCCTATGACAACTCCCTAGTAGGGCCCCATACATCAGAATGCACATAATCAAGAATCCCTTCAGTTTTATGTTTTTCATTCATAAAACTGACTCTAATCTGTTTTCCAAGAACATAGAACTTACAAAGATCGAGCTTGCAATTTTTAACACCATGCAACATGTTTCTTCTATGCAATTCTGTTATCTCACGTTCACGGAGATGACCCAGACGCATATGTCATAGCTTTGTAATATCATAATCTGACTCCACAGAATGAACTTCACCTACAATTGTACTCCCAACAGTTTGTAGATATATCTTGCAGTTAACTTTCCTTTCATCACCGTCAGCGCACCCTTAACAATTCTGATGGTTTCCCTATCCTTATCAGCCTTAGGAATAAAACTATTTCTGTGAAGAGTGCCCAAGGAAATTAAGTTCTTCTTCAGATCTCGAATGTGTCTGACATCATATAACATTCTAATTGTGTCATCATACATCTTAATTCTAACCTCTCCAATATCAACAATATTGCAACATCTATCATCAACTAGCTAAATTGAGCCAGAATTAGTTAAAATGTAAGAAGTAAATCACTCTCTGTTAGGTGTTATGTGATAAGAACACCCTGAATCAAGAATCCATGCATCCGTGAACTGAGTTGATGAAACTGAAAGCATATCACCATCACTGCAATCTGAATTGTCACTCTACACCATATTTACAGACTTCGATGATGTACTTTTCTCCTCAGTCTACTTCTTAAGCTTTGGACAATCGCTCTTCATATGACCTGACTCCTTGCACGTGTAGTAATGAATTGTTTTTTTGCCTCTAGACATTGATCTGGAATTTCGCCTTCCAGAACCCTATTTCTCTTTCTTTCTTCCACGATCCTGCTTACCCTTAACATATAAATTGTCGTCATGAGAGTTTTCTCCTGCATTCTGCTTCCACTGGTTGTGAGCCAACAATACTGCAGTAATCTCATCAACCTTGATAGTCTCTTTCTCATATGTCAGAGTAGTCACCAGGTGTACATAGGAAGAAGGCAATGAACACAACAAAATCATCGCTCGATCTTCACCCTCGATATTCACATCAAGCCGTGATAAATCCGTGATTATTTGATTGAAGTCATTCACGTGCTGCGCTAGATCAAAACCTTCTTGCATCTTCAGCCCATACAACTTTTGCTTCAGATATAACTTGTTCGTTAGAGATTTGGCCATAAACTGGTTTTCTAATTTCTTTCATATCTCCCTGGAGATTTTAAATTCATCACGTGATACATAACTTTATTTGTCAGGCATAGGCGTATAGTTGTTGCCGCTCACTGTTGCAATTCTTCTCAATCTTCATCCTCTATGACATCTGGTTTTGTTGCCCGTAAAGCCTTCAAGATTCCTTGTTGAGCCAACAGACCTTTTACTCTTGTTTGTCACAATCCAAAATTACCAGTTCCATCGAAATTCATCACCTCAAATTTCGCACCAAAAAATATCATCTGAAAATTACTCCTGCCGCGAACCTTTTTTTGAAAAATTCTTTCAAGATCTTTCGCATATTCCTTGACTTTTCTGTGTTGCACTACGAATATTCTTTTCCTCGAACACCTCCAGCAAAGAAAATTAATCTTCCGCCAAATACTTCCATTTCCTGCGCAAAATTCACGGCCAGCAGAAAAACAAATTCCGCGACGGATCTCCCTCTTCCTGTAAAGGAAATTCTGAAATAGCCTTCCTTTCAAAAATCACCTTCAAAGGTAATCAGAATTCCTCCGATTTTTCCTTCATGCAACCGCCTCTTCCCTCAGCCTTCCAAGGAAATCGCTACTTCCAATTATCTTCTCAGCAGAGCAAAATTGGAAATTTTTCCCTGAAATCGGAATGCATCAGTGGCCAACAAAAAGAAGTCTGAGGGAATATAGATTCCTTCCTTCCAATTTCTCTCATTCTTTGCGCGAACTATTGTATCACGATCCTCCGCTCAAACAAAGTGCCGCAATTCCTCTCGCCTGTCGCATGCGGAAGATGCTCCGAACGCGAAACCCTCCGGCCTGTCGCGAACCTTCGCCTAGTAGCATGTCGCCTGATCGCGGCGTCTGTTCCTTAGAAGAAGCCTGCGTCGCTGCGATTCCTGCTCTTCCTGCGTCTGAACCCTAGCCGAACACTTTATATATCAGTGTTCAAGCTGCAAGATATTTATCGGCAGCGACAGCTCAACGACAGTGGCCATGCAGGGGTGGTATGGCGGCATCGGCGGATCAAAGACAATGATTGGGCATCGACTACAATGGCTTAATGTTCGTGGCGGCTTGACAGTGGTGGCCGGGCAGCAGTGGTTTGGCGATGGTAGCGGCTCGACAGCAGTGGCCAGGAAGTTTTGTTCTGACGGTGACGACAACTCAGCGGCAGTCCTCTGGGCAGTGGTGATGGTGGTCCGACGGTGGTAGTGGTTAGTTAGAAACGATCAGACAATGATGGAGCTCAGGAACTCTCAAGAGCTCGAAGATCCTTCACCTTTCTCTTTGAAGTATGGGTTCCAAGTCTCCTTTCTTGAAGGGAATTGGAGTTCATTTATAAATTTTGTGTGTGAAATCCTCTATAAATACTGCATAAATCCAGTCCACTTCATCGGACTCCAAGAATAATCCCTTTGATTGGATAATATTTTATGAGTATTTGGATGTCTTAATGATATCAAAATCAATTGATCTTTGGCTCGTTGGGCTCACTTCGACTAGACGCTCGATTTCACTATAAACCTGCAAATTTTGAATCCATTTATCCATTCAATTGTCCGTCCATATCCTATAATTGTATTTCAACGGCTTAATTTGGGCTTGATCGGACTCAAACAGAATCAATTTAGCTTCATTACGATCGCCAGGTCAAAACAGTCAGTTTGATAGTACTATCAAAGTATCAATCAGTAGTTCCATGATTATCATCAGCACCAAATATGTGATATAGTGGAGGATAAAGATAAATCAAGTGCTAATTCACATACAATAATTTGCTCTGACTATATAGACAAATATTATACTTTCTTGTGCAGTGTCGCACAATTTTATAGATTGATATGACCTAAGATATATATACTTCAACATAGCTCAGATTGAGATTGCATGCCATATTAAATTGGATGAGGTAGAAGTCAAAGTTGAAGATCCTAAAAAACATGCAATCCAACTATCCAAGAGTAAAAATTTCTAGTGAGATAAAATATTATTTAGTCTTAATTGGTTATTTTCTGACGCATTAATTTAGGGTATGTTTGGGGCTGCTTGTGCTCATCCGGATAAATAACTTATCCTGAAACGCGGCTCGCAGGTGGCATGCAGGGTTCAACCCGCGGCCTCATTTTAGTGTAAAAACTCCACCGTATTTTCGTTTAGATAAGCTGCAGAAACTTATTTTCCAAACGTTGAGACGGCGTTTTCAAAATGTCTTTCCGCACTTATAAGCCGCCCAAAATGGGCCCTTAATCACTCGCAATGAGACAAAAAAACATTCATCATCATGATCAATTAGCTATCGTTGTTCTGCTGCCTGTTAATGATTATCATTAGCTAAGGTTTTATAAACTGTTCTAATTTCATTGCAAGGTATTCTTCCTAAATCTTACAATGGAGCTAATTTCCTTAAATCTTACAATATATAATAAATAACTTTATCCAAAAATCAATTAATTCAATTTATTCCCTCTCATGCGAAATAACTTTTAAATTTTAATTAGCACATAATTTTGCAAAATTCAAATTTAGAGGATTACTAAATCCAATCAGGGTTAAATCCTTCTCAAGTCAAACAACCCAATTGCTTGGATAAAGTTGACAGCCCCCACCCCTAGTTCTAGTTTCTCTTCCATGGCTTCCTCCAGTTCATCTTTCTTTCTGTCCCCTTCGAGGGTCCGATCGCAAAACCCTAAACCCCTTAAAGAGCACCATCTTCTCCTCTCTTTCCTTCCAATACCAAACCCTTCTCGATTCCCATTGTCTCGTCGAGCTTCCAGAGGATACCCTAACTACTCCAAGGTACCTCCTTTTCCCTCGCTCTCCACTGTTTTCATGAAATTCTCCAGCTATAAGTTCATGGAATTGAAAAAAATTCGATTGCTGTCCAGGAAGCAGTGGCAGTTGTGCCGGACCCTCGCGCTTGGGTAGGCGATTTCGGCGCTGCGGACCTCGGTGGTGAGCTTGACGAAGACGATGATGAAGAGGAGGAAGAGGATGACAGGAGCTTGGACCTTTTCGCCCGATTGTTGCAGAACATGTTCCGGAAAATCTCCCGGCGAGCTCGAAGGACTGTTCGATCAGTCTTACCCCCTTCAATTTCCACCAAATTGGTTCGACTCGCTTGGACACCCCTTGTTTTCTTCATTATTTTTGCAAAGATGTGTCTTTTTTTTAATTATTATTATTTCAAGGAGAGTTATTTATGGTTTCCCTGATTTGGTCGGTTGTGATTCGGAATAGGTGCGATTTACAGTGAATGGGGTGTTGATGTTAGCGTTCTTATGGCTTCTAAAGGCGTTTCTAGAGGTAATTCTGCATATTTTTATCGTGGAACTCTTCGTAGCGCTGTTGGAGAACTTACTTTTTAGCTTAATTGTTTAGAATATATCTATAAATTGTCTTCTTTTGAAAGATCTAGCTGAACAGTTTGCCGACCAAAACTTTTCATGACTACAAGCCAATGCGCTGATGCTTGGTTTTTTTAATATTTTAGCTGGTTAAATAAGTTCAAAGCTAATGCTTGCTTCAATGAAACACCTATTGCAGTTGGATTATGCACGGGCTATTTTACATCATTTAGATAGTTTTATTTATTTCAAAAAATTACATTTCTTTCTTTAAGCTGAATCAGCGTTTGATGATTCTAGTTCGTGTTGACGCCTTATGCTGCCAGAAAGGCCTTTTAGAAAAGCCTTTTTTTTTTGTTAAGAAGGAGAAGACATTAGAACACAGAAATGGAACCCGTACATGTCAAAATACATGAGGGGGTTGCTGATACATATGAAGCATGAAATACTAGTTCTCTTTATTTGGATATGACGACTAAAGGGGATTTGGCTCTTCTTTCATGCTGTTTTTGATATTGAGAAGCTGAGAATTAGACATCTGAGTTTTTTGTCATTTTATTTTCTCCAATGAATTCAAAAGTTTTGAATGAAATTTATATTGACAGTTTTATTCCTTCCCTTTTTGATGAGATTTGGGTGTTTTTGAGAGTTCGGAAGATTTTTCTCTTGAGCCTGTTTGCATTATAGATTTATGCTGATCTTGTCAACTCTTATAAACCATAAACTACAACCACACCAAACCACATAGATCTCGTTCTCTCTTTATTTTTTTAAATTCATTCCAATATGATAGGCTTTGAACCCATGACCTTATAGTTGGAGATAAAGCACATAATTATCAGGCTGCGCAATCATATTACATTTATTTTTTTGTTGCTAGTGAGTTTTTTTTTATGTCATTGATTGCAATTTTCCCTAAACACTTCACCGAGCATATAAATGAAATTTCAAGCTTGTTCCGTGTAAAATTCTCTAATTATTGAATTAGCACTAACTTCACTATATATATATTTTTTAAATCACGCATACACATGTATGTGGTAAGTCATGAAATCAAGATCTTATGGTTGTAGACAAAACACCCAACTACGAAACCAGATGAGCTGCACAGTAACCACACTACATTCAAAATGCTATTTGGTCTAATTATAGAAATTCCCATTAATGCTTCAGGTGGTCTGCATGATTGGAAGCATGGTGTTTGTGAGTATTCTGCTTGTTCGTGGAATATGGTCTGGAGTATCTTACATTAAGGAAAACCAATTCAACTATATGTACAGAATCAACAAATTTAACAGCAGTAACGATGCATGGAATGGAGTTCAGCCTGTAGGTTAATGAATTTTCAATCGTTTTGTATGGATTAAAGGTTTACATAGCGAAATAAGCGGAAAAAGGGCAGAAAACGCTGCTGAAGTTTGCAAATTCTATGCTGTCTGCATCAGGAACACAACTTTGTGCTTTTTTTTTTATGAAATCCATATTGGAATTCCGCAATTTGTTGAGATCTATTTTTATAGATTGGTGATTTGGTCTGCTTTGGACATTTTTGGAATACAGAGAATTCTCAAACTTTTACAGACTTCACATAGTGCCCAATTTGCTTCGTGCACTAATAAATTGAATGGTAAGAACTGTGATCACTGTTTGCTTTCAGAATCTGAAGGAACTAGTTGGTGAGTGCAAGAAGTTTGTTATTTAATTTGTATAATTACATATCGGTTTTTGCTGATATTGTAACACTACAGGTTTTACATTAAAAGAAGGGAAATATACATACATATGTACAATTCTTATGTAAGTCTCCTTTGATTTGGGATTTGATTCCCCCTGAGTGTGGGGTGTGGTACTCAAATTATAGGTGCATGAGGGATGGCCTGAGCTCGTATCATAGCCTCTGGCCATTCCTTTTCGAATATATATATATAATATGCCGAAATTTTGATATTTACTCTTATTACACATTGTTGTCATAAACCAATGCATGCAAAGGTAAATTTTATTTTAAAAAGATAGAGATGTTTGTATTTTGATGTGATAATAGTGGTATTTCTTATATCATGTTATCAATTTGAGTGGTATGGATGTAAATATAAAAGTTTTGGTGTTCGATAAATACATGTGTAAATTACCCCCAAAAAAAATTACAGTAATGCATGATCACTGGATATTCTTTGCCCGATCAGTTGCTTCATAGGGAATGGGCCTGTTACAGCACACACGTACACACCCACGCGCAGACTCGCACCTACGCAACCATGCACACACCCACCCCCACTCATGCACGCGCACCTAACTCTTTACATTCATGGTCAACACATGTTTTGCATTAATTCAATTAGTTTGAATCATCGGCCAAGCAAATCGAATCCGAGTAAATTAATTTTCTTAAAATTATCGATTTGAAAACAAATCAAGTTCACTCTTGAGAATGATTATGAATCAATCCATTTGGATGTTAATTTTGATAAGAGACAAACAATGTCTTATTAGATAGCTTGGTTCTTTTAATAATAATAATTAAAAAGTATAGAAGTTAAAATTTGTAATATGGTTATGAACATTTCTATGAAAAAGTTAAATTTGATTAAATGACTGATCTGCTGCTGTGTGTGAGGAACAAATCTGGACCAGCCATATGAACCCCAAACAAGGGCCCATGTTTTGAAAACGGACTCTAATCAATCAGAAGGGATAAGTAGATGTGAGATAATTTAAGAAGATTGAGTATAACCAAATCTCTGTTGGCATAAAAACTGATTAAAATCAGACAGAAAAACATCTATCCATCGGTTGACTGTTACAGGAAGCATAAAAAATTCGAGATAAGCACACAAGAATTACTTGGTTTCACGATCTTTTTCTCTTAACACTTCTCTTGGGAATAAGGTCTGTATTCTCCTCTGGTGCGGGACAAAGCTTTGAGGCAATTGCAGAGCTCCACAATGCCCTCTCCACATCTGAAGGGGTGAAAGCCTCTTTCTCCGTACTTAACTCCTGTAAAACAATATCAAATGCCTTAACTTTCTTTATTATGCCTCAGTTGATAAGAAGTAAAAACTCATAGAGTTGATGGATTTCATGTTTAATGATTCACATTGGTATTGTGACTATGTTTTTTTTTTTTTTTTTGTATTAATAAATCTGAAAGGATGTAGAAAGAGTCGAAGATTAAGAAGTATCAAATAATTTGTATCTCTCTCTCTCTCTTCTAAATAGGATCGAAGTAACTGAATTTTATTTAAAATTCATAATGACTAAATTTGATTCAAGATATCCTAACCCAAATATTTTGCTCTCTATTTGAGCCCATCCTTCCTTTTCTCCAACTACCAATCTTTTGTAGACTCTCATGCTGACTGTTTTGTAACTGCAGAGATTTGGTTCCTTTGAGTTTGGCGATGAAATATTAGCATCATCACATTTAAACCTCATGAATCTAGAATGGTTGCATGTTACCCTCCATTCGTGCTCCTCATCATTTAAACTGTATTTCATATATGTGGGGACTGGAAGGCACTACACAATACTCGTGAAGCCACAATCTTTCCAAGAGTGCTTAGAAAGAAGTACCAGACTCATAATGGAAAGGTAGTTTTTTGTTCGTGCAAGCAAGGCTTAAGCCTCGAGGCATTTAAGTATCAGCTACTTTATTTCAGTAATTGTACTAAAGCAATAATATCAGAGCTTTGGCTTCCTAATCCTAATTCTTGCTCAGAATTTGTGAACATATTTCTCTCTCTCCCTCTTCTTCCGAAATCCCTTATTCGACTGCCCCCCATAACTTTTTTGGTTAATTTCCCGTTTGTCTATAGCAATACATCTCTAGTTGCGGTGATCTTCTTTCATTATATTATTTGATTCAATTTGTTTATCCGGAATCATTAACTTCTTCTTCTCTTCCCTTTTGCAACCTTATTTACCACATCAAGATTCATTAAGGAGGACATCACGGCTGTGAGGGTCAGAAACATCGATTTGATTCTAACTGGTTGTCAATCCTAGAAGGAATTCGACCAAGAATTGTTATGATGTGGGGCATAAGGCGTGGCACAGCAAGGTCGGAGCATATGCACCGACCAGAGCTGGCCATTTGGCGCCTATACGCCCACATTGGGCTCAAGTGTAGGAGCCGTGGGCGCTAAGCACAAAATGTGTTGGGCGCGATTTTCTACTTCTCGAGAGTTTGGCACCTAAGCGCCAAGAGCAGTTGATTTCTGTTTTTAATCCCGATTTCGAGCATTTTCCACGAGGCTTGGTGATTCTTCCTTTGAAATTTTTCGACGAGTATCACGTTGAATGTGAGAAATATTAAAAAGGTGAATTTAGGTGATTCAACGTGATTTTTGCATTTAGTCGGAGAGAAAAGATTGTGGTGTTTTTCTTGTAAGTTTCTTTGTGTATAAACTTCTGTGAGTGTGGCTCATTGGTTATTTCCCATTCTCGAGTATTCCCATGAAAATTCTCGTGTGATTTTCTCGTTATTTTAATTGTGCTTTCTACTTAGACTTTTTTCGGTTTTATTGAATTGGCACGATCTTGTTATTCCGCGGTGTGATTTAGTTTCTAATTGATCATAAGCCCCAGTAAAGTTGAAAATTATTCTTGAATTTCCCTATCAAACTGGTATCAGAGGGGGGTTTGATTCGAGTGGGAGCAATGGCCGAAGAAGCAAAGTTCAAAGTGGAGAAGTTTAATAGGACGAACTTCAATTTCTAGAAGATGCAGGTGGAGGATTTGTTGTATCATAAAAAATTAAATGTCACTGTTTGTCACTGCAAAGAATCACAAGGAAGTTTGAGTCTATGCTTATAGAAGAATGGGAAGTATTGGATCAAACAACAATAGATTTGATCAGGTTATCACTTTCCTTATATGTTGCATTCAACATTGTGAATGAGAAAACTACGGTGGATCTCATGATTGCACTAGCCAAGATGAACGAAAACCTTTTGCTTTCAATAAGGTTTTTTTTATGAAGAAATTATTCAACATGTTAATGTTGGAAGACAGTTCAGTGGCAGAGCATCTCAATAACTACAACACTATGACGAGTCAGTTGTATTCTGTGGGGATCAAGTTTGATAATGAGGTCAGAGCACAAGTGATACTATCTTCATTGTCAAAAAGCTGAGTTGGTTTGGTAACAACGGTGAGTAATTCTTCTGAGACTTTAAAGTTGAACTTTGATAATATCATGGGTTTGATAGTTAATGAAGAAATTTGCAGAAAAGCTGCGAATGGTGAATCTTCAAGTCCTGTGTTGAATGTTGATAACAGAGTAAAGAATCTGGGCAGGAATACAGACAGAGGCAGAACCAAACCCAAGTCAAGCAGAGGTGAATGTTGGAACTGCGATAAGAAAGGGCATTTCAAGAATGACCGCAAAAATCTAATGAAAGCTGGTAGTGAAGGACAGGAAAGTAGTTTCTCTACTAATGTATCCACTAGTGAAATCGAAAGTGACTTTCTGGTGTTATCTCTAGTCAACATTGAATCCTGGAGGGTGGATTCAAGTGTCTCTTTTCATGCTAGCCCCAATAAAGAGTTATTTAATAACCACACTCAGAATGATTTAGAGAAGATTTATTTGGGAGATAACAAGACATGCGGTATAGTAGAAAAAACTTGCGCTGATATCAAATTGTCAAATGGAACAATCTGGAAGATAACTAAAGTTAGAGATGTTCCAAGTTTGAAAAAATTTTTATCTATATAAGTCAGCTGACAAAGTTGAGACTTGTAACTACTTTCACAGATAATTCATGGAAGGTGACTAAGGGGTATTAGTGATGGCTTGGGGCAACATTGTAGGAATCATTTATTTGATCAATGAAATGATGGGAACCAAAGTGAATGCAGGTCTGTGACACCGTAGGCTTAGTCATACGAGCAAGAAATGTAAGGAGCCCTTACTTTCAAAGCATAAGCTTGGGGTTTGAAATCAGTTAATCTAGATTTCTGTAAATATTGTATATATGACAAGCAGAAGAATATTTCTTTCTTAAAGAGTGGGTCAATGGTGAAATCAAAGAAATCAGAATTAGTGCATATTGGCATATGAGGTCCTATTCCCGTTTAATCCATTAGAGGTTCTCGCTATTTTGTCACATTTATTGATGATCACACGAGAAAAAAATGAGTTTATTTCTTAAAGCAAAAAAAAATCTGATGTATTTGAAATCTTTAAGAAGTAGAAGACTATGGTAGAAAATGAGATAGACATAAAACTGAAATGAGTCAAATTAGATAATGAGGGCAAGTACCGTGATCATAAGTTTAGGAATTTTTGTGATACAGAAGGGGTCAGACATGAGTTTACTGTCCCAAGAACACCGCAGTAGAATGATGGAGTGGCTGAACGCATGAACAGAACAATCACGGAGCACGCCAAGAGCATGAGATTGCATGTCGACTTGTCAAAACAGTTATGGGATGAAGCAGTAAACACAACAGTTTATCTGATTAACCATAGTCCATCAGTACCTTTAGAGGAAGACATACTTGAAAAAGTCTGGAGTGACAAAAAAGTATGAATATCTCATTTAAGAGCATTTGGATGTTCTGCATATGTACATGTTGATGCAGGATCCAAGAACAAACTTGACTCAAAATCTGTCAAGTGCATCTTCATTATATATGGCTCAGATGAATTTGAGTACAAGTTCTAGGTTTATCAGAATCAGAAGTTCTAGGATTATCAGAATCAGAAATTCATCAGGAGCAGACGTCATTTTCAATAAAATGGAGGTGTATAATGATGAGTCAAAACTCAAGACAGTTCGTCAGCTACTTTTGAAGAATTCAAATATGTTGAGATAGATGATAATGGTGATCATGAATGTGGAGAAAAAAGAAGTGCTCAACCAGAGGAGCACTAAAAGTTTCTTAGTCACCTGCTACAGATGTCAGAAGATCCAGCAAAGTAATACGACCCGCACAAAGATATTCTCCTTCCTTACAATACTTATTACTAATTGAAAGTGGTGAATCAGAGTGCTTTGAAGAGGCCACTCAAGTCGAAGATTCAAAGAAGTGAGAGTTCGTCATGCAAGAAGAAACACAATCTTTAGAGTCAAATTAGATTTGGAATTTGATGATATTACCAAATGGCAAAAGAGCACTACGTAACAAGTGGGTCTACAGGCTAATAAAAAAGTCAGATGGTAGCAAACGCTACAAGGCAAAACTTAATTTAAAGGGTTTCCAACAGAGGGAATGTGAATATAGAGAGATTTTCTCCCCAGTGGTGAAGATGACGACTATCATGATTGTGTCGAGTCTAGTAACAAAAGAAGATCTACATCTGAAACAGATGGATGTAAAAACAGTTTTCTTACATAGAGATATGAAAGAGGAGCTATGAATGATGCAACCACAAGATTATAAGGTTCCAGGCAAAAGAGATTTGGTCTGCAGATTGGAGATGGGTCTCTATGGCTTGAAGTAGACCCCAAGACAGAGGTACAGAATGTTTGACAAGTTCTTGTCAGACAATAGGTACATTAAGTGTCAGGCACACCATTATTGTTTTATCAAACACTTAGGCGAATGTTATATTTTGCTTCTTTTGTATGTGGACTACATGCTGATTGCAGAGACAAATATGAAGAAAATCAGAAACTTGAAAAAACAATTATTAAGGGAGTTTGAGATGAGAGATATAGGTCAAAACAGAAAGACCATTGGAATGAGCAGGAATGGAAGTGCAGGGACATTAAAAATGTCTCAGGCAGAGTATGTTGAGAAGATCCTAAAGAGGTTCAACATGAGTGAGGTGAAACCAGTTAGCACTCTCTTAGGTAGTCACTTCAAACTATCTAATGAGCCATCATCAAACTCTGAAGCAAAGCAAGCACAGATGGAGAGAACTTGGTATGATTCAGCGGTTGGAAGTTTGATGTATGCGATGATTTGTACCAAGCCAAATATTGCATATACAGTGGGAGTGGTCAGCAGTTTCATAAGCAATCCAGGAAGACATCATTGGGAGGTGGTAAAATAGATTCTCGGATATTTGAGGGGAACAATCAACCAAGTACTTTGCTATAAAAGTGTGGGGATCAGTCTACAGGAATTTGTAGATTCAAATCTGGTAGGAGATGTGAATAGTAGGAGAAGTACAACAGAGTATATCTTCACATTATAGAGCATAGCGGTGAGTTGAGTTTTTGCAACCACTTTCACTACAAAGACCAAACATATTGCTATCACTGAGGCTAACAAGGAACAGAGGATTAGAAAACTCTATAATGACAGTATGAATGTAATTCATCTTGCTAAAAAGTTATTTTTTATGCCAAGATGACACATTCAGCTGAGGTAACATTTTTCGCTCTCTTTTTGAAAATGGGCAGTTGTTTCTGGAAAAGATACACACAGCTCAAAATCCTGTGGATAAGTTGACGAATGTCGTGACTATTGAGAAACTGAAGCTATGTTTGGCTTGAATTATGTTTCATGGAGGTTGAGACCGGGTGTGAGCCACACCACCATAACCACGGTATGTGACTATGAAGGTTATTCAGATGGAGCTACAGGTATAGAGGGTTGGTGCTCAGTGCTATCATCTCCAAGTGGAGATTGTTTTGGTGTGGAGCCAAAGCAGACAACGCTTATGAGCACATATGTGCCCTTCATATGGCGCAACACAACAAGGTCGGCACATATGGGAGCCGGCCCTCAAATGTTCATTAGTGTTACTTGAATTTACTTCAAGGAAATTCCTAGATTTGATTGTGCATGCCTCACCAAAACTGAGAGAGTAATACTATATGGGCTAAATTATATATTATATGGGTAAGCAAGAAATATTTATAGATATTATGTGATGAGTAAACCTCCTGTAGTATACAATAAGGTATAAGTTTCATTGCAAATTTTCTCGAAATGCATTGAGACAGTTCTCATATTGCATAGTTTTCAAACAAGGTGACAATTGAGACTCAACCACTAGAGCATCTTAGCACTCATGAGATGAAGTAAAAAACTAGCATCAATCAAAACTCAGTTTATACAAATAACAACACTTTCTATCATGAAATAAAGCAATCAATAATGTTCAGTAATTCCCAAGAGATCAGCAATATCAAAGGTGATTTCGTAGGAACCTGAGCATACAGAGACTTCGTAATTTTCCCGTGATAGGATGGATGAGCAATTCATAGCGTGGGCATCTCAAAGCAACACCGAGAATGTTATCCATGAATGGATGCAGTTTTACTGACATCTTTGGGTCCTTTATGAGTAGAAAATGAATTGGTGAGGACTTGTGCTCCATTTTGCGGCAATAAAATCAGTGAAGATATTCCTAGATGTTGTTGTGGTAACTATACACTTCATTAAATGTGCAAGCACTGAAAACATGTTACTCATAAATAAATTCCAATTTTACCAAAAAATGTGTAAGCACTGAAAACATGTTACTCATAAATAAATTCCAATTTTACCAAAAGCATAGAAAGTAAAAAAACCATATCAGATGTTTGCAATTTACAAAACCATATCAGATGTTTGCAATTTACCACTTTATTGCGCTTACTACACGTGGCGGATGGTGACTATATACGATGATATTGGCATCCGCCAACGCTATCCTTGTGCTCTGAATGGCTATTTTTAGTTATTTTGTTGGTCGGAGCAACCTCCTTATGGCTGTTATTGAGCCTAACTAGATCCTTGATTGAGCAGATATTGTTGATTCTATGTTTTTGGTTTTGATTCATTTGGTTTTTATCGATGAGCTATGTAATTGCACTTGTTCTTCTTAGTCATTTTGAGTAAAATGCATTTCTTTTTAACTTCGTAGAGCTATGACTCATAATTCCCAAACAAAAAAAAGGTACTGACCTTTGCCTTCTTCTGCAAGATCTCTGCAAAAGAGATGTACTTCTTCAGAGTATATTCTTTAGCATTGCCCAATGTAGCCACCATAGCCTTGGAAGAAACCAAAACTGTTATCTTTAACATGAACCAAAAAGGCATTGACCCAAATCCATATCCAAACTCACCTCATCTGACATGAACGGAGCCACTTCCGGCGCATAAGCAGCAAGAACCGCCGATGCAGTCGCCGGACCCACGCCCTTCAGTATTGTCAGCTCGGACACCGCCTTGGTCAGATCAGGAAGAGAAGCGAAAGCCCTTTTGGAAGCCGATTCCACTAGGGTTTCGGAGAGTGAAGAAACGAACTCCAATAGCCGAGGGCTTTCGAAATAGAAAAATAAATAAAAAGGTTGAGAGAATGGAAGCAGTTAGCGTTGAGAGTGGGACTGGATTTGGGTATACCTACCGCCATTTTCCTCGGGAAAGCTTCCATTGGAGCAGTCGACGGAGTTCTGGCTGGGTGACGAAGGGATGGGGTTCTCGCTGCTGAATGAGGAGAGGGAGTTCCTTGCGGTAGAAGGCGTCGAGGGGTATGAGGTCGGGTTTGTAAAGTGATTCGAGGCTGATATCGTAGCTCGACAGCGCTGATTTCCATGAGGAGAGTGTGGTGCAAGAAATATCCATGGCGGGATCGGTGTTTGGGACTTCGAGAGCTTTGAAAAGGCAAAGCTTTTATGGCCGGTGAACGCTCGGATGCTGCAGGTTCGATCCAGCGTCTGTCCCGATATGGTATATGAGCCATACCATAACAGTCTTCTTTTTTAAAAAAAATTTTGATTGCATGTTACGGTCATGATTGGACACCAAATGTGCGGTATCCGTGTGCAATAAGGGGCCGCTTTTTTAGAGCGGCGCAGCCCCTATTTTATTTTTTCGCTTTCGCTCAACGTTCGCTGCAGCTCGCCACTGAAGTAGGGCAGCGGGATCAACCCCGCGGCCCCGTGTTCGCGATTATTATTTCCGGCATTGCCCCGCTCGAAGCCGCAGCACCCTTGTTCATGAAACCGCGCTGCTCCCGTGATCGTCGTGAAGCCTCTGCAGCTCCTCCCCCCGCTACGCCGCTACTCCTCTTCCACCGTCACCAAATTGTCGACTCCTGATTGGTGCCAGTACTCTTGATCGGTATTTCTGCTCCTAATTTTTTCTTCATATTTTGTTGTTGTGCTTCTCGGTGGTTTTTGTATCCCTGACACTCCTTATTGTAGTTCTTTGAGAAATCATAGTACAAGGATTCAAGAGAGTCCTACAAAATAATGCCTTATCTTTTTTTAGTTTTATTTTCAAAATTATAAGAGTTCCTCTTTAGGTTATGTCTACCATTAGCCCCTGAAACATGGATTTAAAAATTCATCATAAGTTCTATCAAATAATGCTGGCGCAAGCTCTTGTAATACTATTTTTCATGTTGAATCTCTCGATATTCCACAAAAAGACATCTTTTAATTTGTAATTAAATTGTGGTTTGATTGTGATAAACAATCTAAGGAGCTACGTGATCAGATTGAACAAATTACTTAAGAGACTTCGATGCAAGCGGCAAGGAACCGTGAATAGATCAATTGTTTATGAAACTTGGGTGTTTGTTAACTTACAACTGAAATTTTTAATTGGCAGCCTTGCTTGGTTGAGATCCTGATGTATTCTATGGTTTTCTTTTGATGCTTTGTCGATGTGAATAAATTAATTGAGATCCATGTTACTTTGAATACCGTTAATCCTTTTTTAGTTATCTTTAACATTAATAATTTTCAGTTTGTGACAATATAATACAAGTGTAGTTTACAGATAAAGGCATAATTTACAACTCAAGCACCCTTGAAAAGGGTGATTTGGATATTTACAGCCTAGAATCATTATTGAAATGCATTACTAAGTTATATAAATGCTGAAAAAGTAGCAGATTTCTGAAGCATTTTCAAATTCTATTTTTTTCATTAAATTACCGTCATTTTTAATCAGGTAGCATAAAGATAAGCATTGCGTTATTCAAAACAGATTGCATTACACACAATCATAAGGTTCTCTATAAGCTATCATGTAGAACTGGTTTTGTAGTGAAACAGAGCCAAGGCTTCTTTATATATTCTGTTAAATATAGTTGATAGATTTGCATGGTCATCAACCCTACACCTATTTTAGTAGCATTTTATTCCTAGAGTAAAATTATTTTTTATTGTTATGTTACAATAACTTGTTCTATTTTAGCAAAACAATGACTAACAAGACTAAAGAGACTAGTACACCGGCATTCTGGGAGAAAGAAACAATATTTAATGAGGTTGGCAACATATTATCGCAAAGTTCAAGTACAGAGAGATACTGAGCCACTATAACCCTTTTGTTCTTAGATTGTGCTTCAATTGATCTAGGCTTCAATTGACATTGAGCCACTATAATCCTTTTGTTCTTAAATTGTACTTCAATTGATCTGTACTACTTTTGCTAAAACATTGTTGTAATCTGTCACCAATTCAAATGTTTTAATCCTCCTAAATTTTCTGATTAAATATCACATTTCTTTTTTTAATATATATAAATTAAACTGTTTTAAATAAGCTTATTACAATGTAAAAAAATGTTCTTTTTAATTCAACCACTTCAGTTGTTATTTGTTTTTTTAGGAAGTTAAAGCTAAGGGCATGACTTCTGGTTATGTAAAAAAACAGCCAAGCATAACAGGAAAAGGCCAAACATTAGTTTTATTATGCCTTAACATTATTAGTACCAAAATATAGATCTGTTCTGTACAACATCTGAGCAGTCAAGTGCTTCCTCATATCCCTCATATACAATCTACTCCAAGTTTTACATGCAGAATTCATCTCGGCTTTGCCATCTTTCGAGCTATGTGTTTGAAATGTGAGCAAATAGAGGGAGTTTGTGAGCGAATAAAGGAAGTCTATAACTTTCTATAATTCTTAATTGAAGCTATATAATTGTATATAATCAGAAGTGTTGGCTGGACTAGAAGCAATCAGATGTTTATAATTGCCTAAAATTCTTAAGCTATCTGAGTTAAATGTGAGAAAATAGAGGAAGCTAAGGAAGATGTGCGGACTGCCGCTCAGAACCATCTTATTTTTTACGTACATACCACCTTAACTATACATGAGAAGGTTTGTTTAACTTTAAAAGTTAATATTGTGGTATTTTTTATGTGATATGAAAGCTTTTAGTGGTATAAATGTAAAAAAGTAATAATAATAAAAAAGTTTAAGTGTTAGATATGTAAATACTTTCGATTTAATTTTATTGATTTATTTCATTAATAATTGATCATTATTTCATATATTTCATTTTAACTATTATTAGATTAAATTATATATTATTACTTAAGGATTAATTAGTTATTTCATCAACATATTTTTAAATTTTAAATTATTTGATAAACATATAAGTTTAGTAAATTAATAAAACTAATTAATTATTAATTAATGTTAATTTATTGTTTCATAAAAAAAAATTTTTAATATAAAAAATTATTTTATCTTCTTTTACATACATAAATACTGTACAGAGACAGGATGTTCTTGCAGAATAGTAATTTTTTCAGAAACAGCTGCCCCACAGCTGTTTCACGCAGCTGCAACAAACAAGCAATCAGCATCCCCGCAGCAGCTTCTTGGGGCAGCGCAGACAGACCTTGCGTCGGTTTCCACCGCTTTCTCACAACTTAATCACAGTTTTATTTGATTGTTATGTTTTGTTGTTTCAATAATTGATTTATGATAAAAAATATATATATATTTTTTGCAATCAAATTTATTAAAATATGACAATTATGAAGACGTTATTTGTTATTATTTTCTTATTGTAGTATTTACAATCACTTTTAAAATTTTATTTTTATTGCAATATTTTTATAAGCATCTTTTCAATATTTTATAGTCACTTCAAACAAACTAAATGTACATAAAATTTATGGCTGGTAAATTTAATAATTTTAGATTGGGACGTACACAATTCTTATGGATTAACTTATGTTACACAAAAAATTTGATTTTTTTGTATAAATTTATGCATTAAAATATGTATTTTTGCTTTTAAAAAGTTAGTAAATGTGATATTCTTCATATGATGGTGGGGATTTGAGTTTTATGAATGCATATGTTAAAGTTTCGGTGTTGCATGTGTCAATATATAAGAATAGTGCGGCAATATATGTAAATGCCCCTTTCAGTTTTATGAATTTTTAAAAATATTAATTTTATAAATTTTCAAGTAGTTTTGTATTTTGATTTCGCGTCGTTGTCTCGCTTCCATTCTAACTCGCGGTGGAGCACAAAATTCTCCACTTCGTTGATTCACAACCGCTTCTTCCTAATATTAATAATAAGGAAAAGGAATCAACTTTCCGCGTCTAAAGCTCCATAACCAGTTTTCATGCTCCTCTTCCATGTCGATGGATTCGCGGAAGAAGAAAAGGATAAATTTTGACGAAGAAGAAGCGGTCGTCGCTGGTGATATCTCCATTCTCAGCGATGACCTCCCCCAT
>NW_018164444.1:15374481-15375655 GCF_001263595.1 Phalaenopsis equestris
CCTCTTGGGGTTACTAACAGGCCTATTTATAACCCCAGGAGTAAACCTAGGCACAATATGTAATTACAACATTACCCCTGTACCATACCGCGGGGCTTTGCCCCCGCACCCCAACCCACGTAACTTCCCAATTTGGACAGATTCTTCCGCTCCGCTCTGCTCCGCTTCGATCCAGCGTCTGTCCCGATATGGTATATGAGCCATACCATAACAGTCTTCTTTTTTAAAAAAAATTTTGATTGCATGTTACGGTCATGATTGGACACCAAATGTGCGGTATCCGTGTGCAATAATTTTTTAGAGCGGCGCAGCCCCTATTTTATTTTTTCGCTTTCGCTCAACGTTCGCTGCAGCTCGCCACTGAAGTAGGGCAGCGGGATCAACCCCGCGGCCCCGTGTTCGCGATTATTATTTCCGGCATTGCCCCGCTCGAAGCCGCAGCACCATTGTTCATGAAACCGCGCTGCTCCCGTGATCGTCGTGAAGCCTCTGCAGCTCCTCCCCCCGCTACGCCGCTACTCCTCTTCCACCGTCGCCAAATTGTCGACTTCTGATCGGTGCCAGTACTCTTGATCGGTATTTCTCCTCCAAATTTTTTCTTCATATTTTGCTGTTGTGCTTCTTCTTCTCGGTGGTTTTTGTATCCCTGACACTCCTTATTGTAGTTCTTTGAGAAATCATAGTACAAGGATTCAAGAGTCCTACAAAATAATGTCTTATCTTTTTTTAGTTTAATTTTCAAAATTATAAGAGTTCCTCTTTAGGTTATGTCTACCATTAGCCCCTGAAACATGGATTTAAAAATTCATCATAAGTTCTATCAAATAATGCTGGCGCAAGCTCTTGTAATACTATTTTTCATGTTAAATCTCTCGATCTTCCACAGAAAGACATCTTTTAATTTGTAAGTTATGGTTTGATTGTGATAAACAATCTAAGGAGCTACGTGATCAGATTGAACAAATTACTTAAGAGACTTCGATGCAAGCGGCAAGGAACCGTGAATAGATCAAGAATAGATCAATTGTTTATGAAACTTGGGTGTTTGTTAACTTACAATTGAAATTTTTAATTGGCAGTCTCGCTTTGTTGAGATCCTGATGTATTCTTTGGTTATCTTTTAATGCTTCGTCGCTGTCAATAAATTAATTGAGATCCATGTTACTTTGAATAC
>NW_018164444.1:15375755-15428821 GCF_001263595.1 Phalaenopsis equestris
TTCAACATGTGCTCCACATTTGTAATGGTGGGGTGAGAAGGAAGTGCGCATGATAGTTGCCTTTTCTCCTATGCAACTAGGAATAGAATACAATGTTTCCCTCACCCACCTCCAGGTTTGTTCATCTTACTTAAAACCTCTCGATAATTACATTAATTATTTTTAATTAGTATTGTCTTTAATAACAGGAAAGTATTATTTGGTAGACGCTGGATATCCGATGTTAAGAGGCTACCTGAAGTCATATCCAGACACAATATACCATATTCCTGATTTTGAGCGAGCAAGTGGCAATATTTGTGGCAGAAAAGAAATGTTTAACAAACGACACTCCGCTTTACGGGGGGTTATTGAAAGAAATTTCGGGGTGTGGAAGAAGAAATGAGTAATTCTACGTGATATGCCATCCTATTCATTTCCTAAACAAGTGTATATTGTGTTGGCCACCATGACACTTCACAACTTCATCCGACGTCACCCCTCTCATTCAGATACGGACTTCAATATGGCTGATGATGATGAAATTATTGACACTCTAGAACCTTCAGGATCTCTAGCTGATAATGAGATGAACTCGATTGAATATGAAACTCAGGACGGTGAGGGTGCAGTTGAGATGGCTACTCTGAGGGAGTCTATAGCAGATGCTATATATGATAGCTAATCCAGCAAGTCTTTTCTCTGTTCCTAAATTTACTTTTATTTGGATAAGTACTAACAATCTTTTTTTTTTCACAGTTATAGAAACATGACTTCTAGGATATCAAGTATAGATAGAGGTTTTTTGTGTTATTGTGGTCTACCGGCTCCGTTGCTCACATCGCGTCAGTCTGATAGCTTTGGGAGGCAGTTCTACGGTTGTGCCAAGGGTGTTTCAGCTCGTTGTCGCTTCTTCCGGTGGGCTGACAGTCCTCATATGACACGATCAGCAATCATGGGAATCCGATGTTTTCTCACTTTGACATTGCAGATGAGGCCAGACGTAGCCAGAGTCTGAAATTAAACATTTTAATATTTCTGATTGTAGCTGTACTCGTATTTGTACTTTTTTAGTTCTCTTGGTACTCATGAGGGTGTGAGAAATGTATGACATCTTTTAGTTATGATCTGTGATGATTTCATATTTCTGCATATGCTCCAGTACTACCAATAAGCTATTCTGAATAAGCTGCCCCAAACAGTTTTATCACAAAGGGGCATGAATGTCATTTAACCACCATTATGTTGAATAAGCTGCCCCAAATAGCAAGACAGATTATTCTGATAATCTGCTTATCAGATTATGAATAATCAACAGCTGCGTCAAACAGACCCTTAAATGAGCCTCCAATTTGAGGCCAAAGAATATTGCACACTTACAAATCAGAACCGTGGTAGGGGTACATTGGCAAGAAACTTCGCGTTATCATTCATTCTCCGCTTAATATCAGCACAGGCAGTACTTACTCCTTCCCCCTCTACTCTCTTTCCCATCGCATAAACCCTCGCGCGACCTCTACGGTTTAGGAAGCCGGCTTTGTGAGCTAGTAGAAAATGGAAAATCTTGCTCTGGCGTCCAGCAAATTCTCTGTCGTCGCCGGTTTACCCTCTGCTAACGATATTCGAATCCGGCGATGGCCAGCATTTCCATTACTTTCTTTGCCGGCGGGCGGGAAGGGAATTCGTAGATCAAGAGTCTCCCGTTTCCTTGCTTCGTCACTTGGACGCGAGAGCCGCGACGAAGCTTCGCTGAGAGTTTCGTGGACAGGGACCTGTTTATGTTCTTTTGGGAATTCGGATGTCTGGAGGTTTATTTTTCCATAGGGGTTGTTTTGCTTCAAATAGGATTCTGTAATCACTTTAAAACAGGATTTTATACACCTGTGAGGATTTACTGAAAACTGTTTGACGTTATCGTTGTTAATATTGGTTGGATTCTCACAATCTGTTTGTGCTTATTTCAGGATTTAGAGATTTATATGATTGTGGGTTTCACCACTAAAACTTGAATGAAGAAACCATTCCCTCCATTGTCAACAATGTTATTACAACTTACCAATGGTGCATGTTAACAAAATTTTCTGTTAGTGGAGTGCACATATTTTAAAATTTTTGAGAACTTATTAAAGGTTTGTTTGGCTGGATGTTTTTAAAATTCTTGCTTTTTAGAGATGTGAGGTTATTTGAATGTATTCATTTAAAAAATGTACAAGTTGTGTTGGATGCAAATTAAATCCATTGAAATATGTTTTTGTGTATGCCATGTTATTTAAAATAAGAGCCAGGGGGTGGTGACTAGGGGCGGTGGGGTTGGGATCCTGGAGCCGTGGGTAGGAAGTTTGAGTTCATCCGATGTGAGTTCTCTTGCATTTAGAATTCACTTGTTTTGGGCAAATTCTAAATTCGTCAAAATTGGACATTTTGGGTTATTCTAAATCTTCTTTATAAATGCTTTATATTTGATTTACTTCAAACCAAATACCACAAAATATATAAATAAATGAAAATGAAAACCTCTTTTTTGTTCATAATGCTTTCAACTAAACAATCTTTTCTTGCAAATATGAACATATTTACAAAATCACTTCTCTACCTTTATAATTCAACCATTCCGACTCTATTATTACTCATGAATAGCCCGTAGATGCATAATAATCTTAGTAAAATATCATAATATAAATTAAATTCAACAAAAAAAATCATTCTTAATAAACCTAATATAGGTGTAAGAGAGCGATTATAAAAATATTGAAAAAGAAGCATGAAGCTTAATTAAGGAGCAAAATATATGCAAAAGAGGAAAAAAATAGACTAGAAAAGCAATTAGCAATGCTTGAAAAAGCCTAAGTACCAAAGATTGTTAAAAACATAAAACTAAAACTGAAATATTATCATAACTAAACATTTTAAGACTTAGATATAAAAAAAACTATAATTTAATAAGAAAATATAATGTTTATACTTTTTGCTTTTATATAACCAAACTTGTAAACCATGACCTTTTTGAATTTCTGCTCCATAATAGCATAGAATTTAAGGCACACAAATCAAGCCTTTATACCATTGGTTTTGTTTACACATGACCTTTGGATAACAAAGAACTTGAGGCATAAAAATCGAGACTCTATGCCATTAGATCTATCTCTCTATGACCCTCAGATTGTAATCAATATGTTTTCCCAAAGGACTGTCGGCCCCTATTTATTTTTCTTCTTTTTTTGGTTTTATTTCAATTTTAGAATGCCTATGGGAGGTGTTTGTATATATACATACATACATATATATATATATATGTATATATATGTATATGTATATATATATGTATATATATCTTTATTGTGCAAAGAAAAATGAAGACTTGACAGTTTCTTCCATTATTTTATTGAACATGGTGTCAGAGTAAGCTTAGGGTTTTCACTTTTAGTCTTTATTCTTATTATTAAAGGTTAAAATTTTCACTTCCAACTTTTATTTTTATTCACAAAGGTTAGGATTTTCATTCTAGTATTTGTTCTTATTCTCTAAGGTTAGAGTTTTCACTTCTAACCTTATTCGTTTTGCTGATTTGTCCTTTTATTCACTATGTTTGAATTCTTTGAAATCTCTGCCATGATTAATGACGAAAATTAGACCGAAGAAGAATTTCAGGTATTTCAAGCATCTTATCGCTTGAATGAAAAAAAAAAAATCATCTTACATGGTCCAAAATCGTGGAGATATTTTTAAATAGAAAGGGACATATCAAATAACTTGTGGATCCAACTTCGTAGCCTAAATACCTAAATTTGTTACTTTGAGAAGATATTGATCCCTTGACCACGAAACGATTGCGAAATACTATGCTACTGGAGATCAGTGGACCTTCTTATTTCTCTCGCAACAGAAATATGTTATGGACTTATTGAAAGAAACTAAGATGACATAATGCAGGCCATGTGAAACTCCAATTGAGTCAGGACAAAAAAAAAAGATTTTGAATAAATAGCTTATGTAGATACTAGACAATATCAAGAGAAATCACCTGGTCGACATATTTGTCATGACTAGACCCGGGCTTGAATTCTTCAAAATGGGAACATTGATGATAATAATTAAATTATTTTATTTCATGTTCTATAATTAACATTTAAGCATCCCAAATAAATGAAAGAACCACTATATATTTAAAATTTAAATTAAGCAAATGATAAATTTACTTTAGGTTTGTTTATCCATGTCTTTTATGTATATTCCATTTTCATTTACTCATATTTAAATAAAAGCGTAAACCTGAAAAGTAAATTTAAAACAATAGTGAGCTACAAAAGCCAATGAGTATTTCTACTTCTTAATTATGGTAAAAAAAATGAAAGAGAAAAGAATATGCATGTTAGTCAGAAATATTATAAATCAGTACAAAAATAGTAAACTTGTAGATGTGATTGTTCATGATGGTTCAAAGCATTCAATGTGTTTTATTGTAATAGTTACACATATATTTTTTATGTGTATAAACAACTGTCACATGAGTTTTGTCTAATATTTTGTCATTTATGGTACATTAATATCAATAATTTTTTTTTTGTTTATGTGTGCGAGTATCTTAGTGTCCCTCAACTAGTATCAGTTCATCATATCAACATATACATGCAGGCAAATAAAATAGTTAATCTTATTCTTATTTTTACAACATTCAATCTATAATATAAAACTTTGAATTATGCGATAGATTGACATATACAAAGATTGATAATATACAATTCAATATGACCAAATAAACTTAAGTAGATAAATAATTTGTTTTTAATATTATAGTATAAGATTTATCAGAATAAATAGCATCATGTATTAGTTTTAGAAAAAGTCTAATATTACTATAATTTAAAAGTACAAATAATCACCTTGAACATTTCACTATTCTCGAGTCTAAGTTGTAACTGCTTCAGTTGAACATCTATAATATAAAAAACTTGTTAAATTAATATCATATTACTTAATTATACTTTTGTTACTCTTTAATTACTAAAAATTTTCTTATTAGATCATTTTAACTATAAGGTTATAATCCTTCAATTTTAAGTTTAATTGTGTTATTTTATAATTAATCGTATGAATTTAAATAATTAAACATTAATTTTTTTTTCTTTAATCACATTATTTAATTATGCTTAATTAACCTTTAGGAATCATATAATTTAAATTACCAATTAAAATTTTTTAAGTTTAATATTTAATCTTATAGTTCTTATTCAAATATATGGCTTAAGTTATAAATTTTATTTTGTTTTATTTTATTTTATTCCTTTTACTCTATTATATGTTAAATTTAAATACCTATCTCAAAATATAAATTAAACCCTTTTAAATTTTAATATTTTCAAATTAATTACATTATTATTATTTTTTCTACTTTTATTATTGTTATTATTATTATTATTATTATTATTATTATTACTATTATTATCATTATTATTATATGGGCTTCTAACAATTTCATAATTTCAATAAGATTATTGTTCATTTTTAAATACTAATTTAACTTTCTAACTATCATATTTAAAATTTATCTTTTTAAATAATATTTTAAGATGTATTAAATGTATATTTATTTTAGCTATCACTCATGCCTCATTAAAAGTTGCACTAATGTAGAATATTGACACTATAAAAGAACCTAACCTCATAGAATTCATTTATCGTGAAAATCCACCATTGATCTACTTGCGAGTTCATAGCTCATTCCATGTCTTCATCGCCGATCGCATGGGTAGGTGCTCCTTCGATCTCCAACTTGTCAAATCATCTCAACTTTGCTTTTATTAGCACATTCTCTAATTATTCCCACGTTCTCTACTCTCTCGCTTGATTTGTTTTCTTCTCTCCCCTCTCACCGTCAATCAAACCCTCAAGGCTATCGAGTTCGCTTGTGTCATGTCGTCTTCCTCTCTCGAGCTACTTGACGATGCCTTATTTCTTTAGCCTTAACTTGTCATTGAACCGAGTTCATCTATTACGACTCCGCTCGAAACAGAGGTAAGGGTGCTCGCTCGATCTTCCCTCCTCACTTTGTCTGTCTCCTCTTAAATCATTGCAAGAGTCCCTCTCTTCATCCTCTGAGAGCACTCTAAAATTCAAATTTAAGCTTTTCATTAATTAATCTATTGTCTTTTTCGATAAGATTCATATTATGTATTCAAAATCTTGTTATTGGTTTCACTTTTGTTACAACCCGACTTGGAGCTTATAATTTCCCAAGATGGATAATTTAAATTTTATATTTTCATGTTCTATAACTGTTCTATAACTGATATTTAATTATTCCAAAATTATTGAAAGAGCAACTACAAACTTAAAAATTAAACTAAGCAAATAATAAATTTACCTTAGCTCAATTTGTTCATGTCTTTTATGTACATTCCCTTTTCTATTACTCATCTTTAAATAAAAGTTTAGAACTAAAATGTTAATTTAAAATAGCAGTGAACTAAAAAACCAGTGAATACCCGTACTTCTATATTATAGTAACAAAATTAAAGAGAAAATAATACGCATGCTTGTCAAAAATACTATCAATCATTACAAAAGCAGTAAACATTCATTTGTGATTGTTCGTGATGGTTCAAAGCATTCAATGCATTTAATATAACAGTAACATATACATATCCTTTAATGTATAAACAACATTCACTTGAGCATCGTCCAAAAATTATGCTAATTAAGGTACATCAATATCAATAACCTTTTTCATTAAATACAAACATACCTTAGCGTCCCTCAGCTAGTACCATAAAGTGGTAAAATTTATTATATTCAATGCACATGCAAGCCATCAAAATAGTCAATATTATTCTTATTTTTACAACATTCAATTCATAATATAATATGTTGAATTATTCGATAGATGACATATACATAAATTGGTAACAAAAAATTTAATATGACTAGATGAATTGAAAGAAAAAATAATTCAGTTTATTTTTACTATTACGGTATAAAACTTATTTGAATAATTAACATCATGTATTAGATTTAGAAGAAGTGAACACTACTATAATTTAAAAGTACAAGGACTCACCTCGAGCTTTCCACCCTCCTTGACTCTAAGTTATAACTCCTTCAATTGAACACCAATAATAGAAAAAATTGATAAATTAATATCATATTACTTAATTTTACCTTTGTTGCATATTAATTACTAAAAAAATTTCTTATTAGATCATTTTAACTATGACTATAATCCTTCAAATTTATGTTTAATTATGTTGCTTTATAATTAATCTTATGAATTTAAATAATTAAACATGAAATTTCTTTTTATTTAATAACATTTTTAAATTATGCTCAATTAATCTTTATGAATCGTATAATTTAAATTACAAATTGAAATTCCTTAAATTTAATTATTAATATTATAATTCTTATTCAAATATATGACTTAATTATTAAATTTCCTTTTGTTTTATTTTATTTTATTTACTTTTTCCCTATTATACATTAAATTTATAATACCTATAAATTAAAATTTTACAATTATAATTTTATCAAATTCATTACATTATGATTATTAGTATATGGCCTCTAACAAAATGTTTGATTTTCATAATTTCAATAATATTAATGTTGATTTTTAACTAATTTAACTTTCTAACTATCATATGTAAATTTTACCTTAAATAATGTTTTAAGATATATTAACTATATATTTATTTTAGTTATGACTCATACCTCATTAACAAACTTCAATGTAGAGTATTGACATAATAAAAGAATCTAGTCTCACACATCCCTTTTTCCTAAAATCCTAAGCTTGTCATTTGCTTCTGTCTCCAATTGCACAGCTTGGTGCTTCTTCAATCTCCTTCTTGTCAAACTGGCTCAACTTTACTTTTGCTCGCATAAATTGTTGCTTCTTGCCTGGTTTGCTGCTTGTTCTCTTGATTTGTCTTTTTCTCTCCCCTCTCACCTTAATCAAAACCTCAAGGCTATTGAGCTCACCTATGTCACTTTGCTTGTCTGCCTCGAGCCACTCGATGATGCCTTATGTCTTCGGCCTTAATCTTTCATTAAATCGAGTTCGTCCGTTACCACTCTGCTCAAAATAAAGGTAAAGGTGCTCGCTCGAGTTTCCCTCCTCACTTTTCCCTCGTTTCCTCGAAAAGGATTGCATGAGCCTGTCTCCTCCTCATCCGAGAGTGCAACACTATTGTTACTAAATTGGAGCGTTATATCCGGGAGTGCAACACTATTGTTACTAAATTGGAGCGTTATAATATTCACCAAAGTATTCTGTAACCCATCATTTAAAAATATGTTAAGCGAACTTGGAATGGTAGATTTCTGTCTTCCAGTTTGAGGGAGAGTCTGCTTCAATCATAGCTAAGAACTTAAGACACAGATCAAGGCTTTGTATTGTTGGATCTGTATACTGATGACCTTTGGATAGCAAATAACTTAACACACATAGACTGAGGCTTTATATCGTTAAATCTATTTCTTTATGATCCTCAAATTGTAATTTTTGTGCTTTCCTAAAGGATTGTCGGCTTCTATTTTTTCCTCCATTTTTGATTTTATTCAAATTTTATAATGTATTTGAGAGATGTGTAGATATATCCCCTATTGTTCAAATTAAAGTGAAGGCTCTTGAAAAATTTTTCCATTATTTTATTTTCTAGTGGCCTTATTAACCTTCTCATTATAAGCACTATGTGAAGAAATATAAATGCTTGCTTCATGCTTAGTGTTACTACTAACAGGATAGCGACAACTTTTGATGCTAATTTTTTTCATATTTGTACAAGTCTTTCATTCTTTATTTAAATTGAAGTTACATAAAATAGTGGTTGGCTTGGGAAATGCTGCTCCGTAGTTGGGGAGGGATCAATTTGTGAAGGGGTAGAGCGGAATCTAGGAGGAAGAGGGAGGGAAGGGATGATTCTTAAGAGCCGAGAGGAGATTATTGTGGAGGAGCTAGGGTCGATTGAAAGGAGCTTGAAAAGAGGCGCTTGCTGTTGTGGAGTTGCTTTACTTGCAAGAAAAAGAGAATATGGACAAGAGGGGAGGTTCTAGTATTTTATTATGGAAATTGGTTCAATAATAGTATTGAACATTATTAGAATTTAGGCCAATTAAAGATATGCTTGAAGATAGCATAACTGAGGGCCTTTGAGTGGCGATAGTGATGGACTTAATTGTCTCATAGGTAGTCGTCAAGGAGACAACAACCTTGGCAGATTCAAAGGAATCTATCATGACCTTTTTAAGGGCATCGACTTTGATGGCATTGGAGACAATTTTGTAGCTTTCCTGAAGGTCGAAGATGTGACAATCCTAACGGTGGTGATTGCAATTGTCATCTTGGAGGCGGCGATAAAGGCAGGTGAAGTGATTGTGACAGCACCAAATCCTGGGGGATCACAACCAATTTTGAGGTGATTTTTGCAGCTAACTAATGGGGTATGGTAACCATGAGACCGATGGTGTTGCTATTGATAAGTCCGAAGGCAACGACCGCAATAATCTTGGAATTGCAAATTGTAGCACGCCCAAATGCATCAACGAAGGCAGACCAAAAGTTAATGGTTGGGGTTACCTTATAGGCTGCGGCTGGTACAATTTATTGTTGGCATTTGTGACTCATCTAAGTGGCGGCGATGGTAGGCCCAATAGTTATGGCATGATCCATAGCCTATCTCTTAATGTTCTTGTATAAGACCACATTGAGAGGCTATAATAGTTAGAAATCGTTACAAGAACTCTTTTGAGAGTGATCCATAGCCAATCTTTTGATGTTCCTGTGTCCGCCCACCATGAGAAGTTATACTAGTTAGAAAACGTTACAAGAATTCTTTTGAGGAATCAATTTAGTGTTGCTTAAAATGTGTTTTTTTGTTATAGATAATAAGTTCTTTCTTTATTTTAAAGTTGTAGGACAACGAGCCAAGTTGTTGTTTCCCTTCTGGATGGCTGTAATGGCAATCCTGGTCACTGTTCTGGACTATATAGCAACATTCGTGCTGTTTCTGCCTTTGTTCTGTTATGGGATTGAAAGTGATTTTTTGTTTTCCTCCCCTGTTGATTTTAGACAGCCGCTGCATTAACTCCTGTTTTCTGTACCTTTTTGTAGAGTGATGATTGCATTATGATGGCGCTGGACAACAGGTTTGCTGCCAACACGACAAGTTTAATGGATCTGGCTATGCTGGGAGCAGTTTGGGCGATGGCAGCACTGCTGTGTGGCTGTTTCGGTCTCTGCAGGTTTCACTAGGGGTAGGATTGCCGACTGTTTGGCTGTTTTGGAATCCGGTGGCTTGAGGGGAGGGATCTCTATCCACAAATACAAATAAGATTATTTTAAATTGAAAGATAATTACAAGTGGTTTTATTCTAATCAAGTATTTCAAGAGATATCTTTTGGAGAGTTCTTGAGGAGAAAGGTGTTGATATGACTTATATTAAAGTCATTAAACATATATTTACAAGAGCTGTTACTTGTGTTCAAACAGAAGGGGGATTGACCAAATATTTTCTTATTTTTGTTGGTTTATTTAAGGGACCGACTTTAAGCCAATATCTTTTTTGCTTTAGTTATGGATGGTCTTACTGGAGACTTACAGAAGGATGTACCTTGGTACATGCTTTTTGTTGATGATATCCTTCTCGTGGATAAGACGAGAGAAAAAGCTCACGAAAAACTTGAATTATGATGGTCTACCTTGAAGTCTAAAGGCCTTTGTTTGAGTAGAACTAAAATTGAATACATGGAATGTAATTTTAGTAGTTGTAGCTCTAGTGACGGAAATGTAACTATGGGTGATCAAATTTTTAAAAGGTGTGAGCGCTTTAGAAATCTTAGGTCTATTGTTCAAAGTGATGGTGATATTGATGGGGATGTTATTAGTAGAATTCAAGCTGGTTGGTTGAAGTGGAGGAATGCTTTAGGCCTATTGTATGATAGAAAAGTATCACTTAGACTGAAAGGAAAATTTTATAAGCTGGTGGTGAGACCTGCAATGCTCTATGGTGCTAAATGTTGGTATTTAAAAGAGAAGCATAAAACTAAGTTAAGTGTTGCCGAGTTGAGAATGATTAGGTGGATGAGTGGCTTTACACTTAGAGACAAAATGCAAAATGAATATATATGTAATAGGGTTGGTGTAGCTTCAGTGACGGACAAAATTAGATAGAGTCGTCTTAGATGGTTTGGTCACATTAAACGACGACCATTTGATGATCTGATTAGAAGAGTAGATGTTTTGGATTCGACTTATGTTAAGAAAGACAGAGGTAGACCTAGGAAGACTTGGGCATATTGTATAAAATATAATCTTAATTTATTAGAATTAAATGAAAATATGACACTAAATAGGACACAATGGAGAAAAAGGATTCATGTAGCCTACCCCAATTATTGTGATATAGGTTTTGTTGTTGTTGATGTTGTTGCAAGTATTTCAAAAAAAAAAAAACAAAATAATTTTACTCATATTATTTTATTTTAATCTAAATTCTGATCCAACTGTAATGATTTTCTGCCTACCAATCATGATCACCAATCCTCCAATTGTTGGTCCATCTTCACTTGTGGCATTGTGGCTATTTTTCTCTTTCGTTCTCAATATTGTGATTTGAGAATCACCATCATTGGTTATTTCTAGGAAATCAAATGATTTAGAACAATCAGTTAACTCCATTTTCCAATCTCCTTTCAATTTGATGCCTAAATTGTGAGGAAGTTTTCTTCTTATGGACTGCTTTGTGGTGGACAATTTGATGGAATCCTTTTCATGATATGATTGTAAGTTCATTGCAACAGATGTTTAAAGGCAGTGTTTGCAAGCCACATGCAATGGCTCGAGCAACTGAGGGTTTTGGTCAACAAGGGTTGTAAGTTGATGATTTTTTATCTCAATTGATAATAGCAACTTCTGGTATACTGGCGAATGAGGTCAAGTTAGCATTGGAGGGTTCAACTTTGTTGATGTTAGCGAAGGATGCGACTTGATTAGTAAGGGAGGTGGAGGAGGTTACTTGATGTTTGCTAGGGAGGTGGCTTCACGTTGGCAAAGGGAGGAGACATTATGTTGGCAAGGAAAGCAACTTAGTGTTGATGGAAATTATGACTTGATGTCAGTTGACCAGGAAGTATATGTTGGAAGCTCAATATTGATTGCATTAGCTGATGATAGCAGTGACTATTGTGGCAGCTTTAAAATTTCATAGAGGAATGTCTTGATTTTGCCGACTTCATCTTTATTAATATAATGATGATCGTCCCTTGTTCAAGCTTCTATGTTGATGGACAAAATGCACCTTGATGCGTCTAATAAATGTAGTGAAATGGTTATTATCTCTATACTATTATACCCAAAAAATTGACAAACACCCTTTCAACGCTAGAGTTGAATCGCCAACCGGCCTCGATTTATTTTTGATGTGGTGAAATAGCTTTTTTGTTTATGGTCTTGAGAGTGCATCATCCTTCAATGGAGGTTGACTGCGATATTACTCCTTAATAACAATGTTCTTAGTGCTCCATTTTTCACCTTCATAAGAAAAAAAAGGACCTAGAAATGATTTGAAGCAACTTCAGGAAAGAAACCAGTCAATCAAGATTTTTGGATAGAGAGCTTTAAGGCCCTTGCATACGGATGATCTTCGACTATTTCTATCAATATCTTGCAAAGGCGGGAAGGCTTCTTACAGGCCACACCAAACTGTTATTTTTGAGATTTTGAGTCGGGAGAGTTTGAGTCGTTATGATCACCTTAGGTTTTGGATCTTATATGTAATCATGAAGTAAATAAGATAATCATGAGATGAGAGTTTTTATGTGAAAAATCCCATGAGAGAGAAATTATCAAGCTTTGCTTGGTAGAACACCTTCCACTATCGTAGAAACTTTTTTATGATTGGACAAACAATTACTATAATGAAAACTGATGAGTTGTCAACAATTTTAGTGTAGAATGGGGGACACTGTTGGTGATGCATGCATAATGCAAGCATCCATGATACGAATTAATTAGAAGTTGCAACTATGATTTTCGAATGAGTAGATTTAGGCTTTCCTTGTAGGTAGCTGTAATACGGGCTCTAATGCAAGTCATGAAAGTGATGGAATGCAACATAGATCTTCTCAATGATTGCTTGTGACACGTCTCTTAAATGTTCACTACAACTAATAGCGCAAATCTTGCGAACAATTATTGTTGCATGCATTAGGGTTCATACACAGGTCTTATGACATGACAACGGTAATGTTGGACTTGCAAGTGACAGTTGTGACAAAGGCGTCATGCAAATGCCGACAAGGTGGGGTTAATTTTTGATATTTCTAATGGAATTTGTTAGTCTTCATAATTGGAAAATCTCCTCTAATGAATTGAATGATGAGCTACTTACAAATTGCATAGTTCTTTATTAGAAATATTCCTAATAGTTACCAACTACAAACAATGAGATTGCACTCTCTTATCATCAAATCGTGATAAAACAATGCTATGATTGGTTTGATACATCCTATTGCTTGGACCTGAACTGTGGCCAGTGGTGTTTCTAATCCATGATTTGTGCAGTAATTATAACGGTTTGAAGTTTTGGCAATTGAATTGTTAAGAGTAATTATGGGAAGGTTTTTGGTTCCTTGATCAAAGGAATATATATAATTTTTTGTGTTTTTTTTATTGATAAACTCTTTGCCATTAGAGGATCTTTTTTGCTTTAAGCAAATTGAGAAATAGCGAAGAATGCAACACCAATGTCTAAAAAGGTGAAATCAGGAACTGAGGTATTTGATCTTAGCTGGCAAGATGCAAACCTCAAAATAGAGAAATAAGCTCATAAAATAAAAATTATTCATGAATATGATATAAATTATTGATATATTAATTTAATTTATGATCATAAATGTATGAACCACAAATTTCACTTTTAAATGTTGATATAAAATGGAAGTTTGTAATGAGTTTCAAACTAAGCAATCACTTAAAATTTAAATACATCATGAGGATCCCGATGATCTCATTCTGATTGTCATTTTCTTTAGAGAATTATCATATGTGATAAATTTTGTCATCATTTTATCTCTCTCATTGGCATCTTCCAAATCTTTTTCAATTAGTATATTTATTTTCTTGACCCTTATATTAATTAACATTAGATTCCATACAATTTAAATTAAAATAATAAATTAATAACACTATTAATACTTATAATGACTTTTGATCTTTTTGAGGCATTGTATTAGATATATTAGATATAACTATAATATAATATGATATAATATCACATCTATTAATAATATAATAAAACATATTGTAATATTTTTAACCTAATTTGATTGAACTGCCGGCATTTTTTGTGCTTCTCGATTTGAGGCATGCGCTTATAATACCTTTTTTAACAAGGTGATGCTCAAGGGATTTTGGAAGCCCAACTGTTTTGCAATGATTTACACCATTTTCAATCATGTTGAACAAAATAATGTGTTGGCAAATTGTGAGCTAGTGGGGGCAGCCTTGACAGGTCCTTGGCTGCGAGCAGTAGAGAAAACGACAAAACTGCTACCGCTTTGGTTTTTGGGTATGGCCTTTTAACGGCATGGGATGTCACAGGCGTGGTTAGGCTATTAACTTGAAGCAGGTAGTCTAGATCTTACAGAGTTGATTTGGATAATTCTGATTTCTAATGATCAGGTGTGACCAATCCGACCTTGAATGGGGCTGCCATTGCATCATTCTGAACCATTTAGTTAAGGTTTATATTTCATGTATACTTGGATTGGTTATTAAAAATTCTGTTTGGTGCCAACTTTACTTTTTGCTGCTGCAAGTTTTTTTCCTTCTTTTAAAGCAAAGTATTGATTTACTAAATCTGGTATTGTGGAACTGCTGAACTAGCAATTGAACTTGGTCCTCTATAAGTAACTCTCTTTTAAATAATATATGATGCATATTGATCGGAAATCATAAATCATTTCTAGGAAGCAGGGACATCGAAGGTGCTTCATTTAAATATATTGCTGAGTTCTTCTCTTCTTAACATTATAACACGAGTCATCCCATTTTAAATTCTTATTTTTCACATTGATTCATATGCGGTCTTTTCCTCAATATGTAGTCTTGTTTGCAGATTTTTCCTTCATTTGTTCCTGTGCCACAATTATTACTAGGCATTGGTTTCTAGATTTCATTTTATAAAATCATATGAACTTGCTAACCTCAATTCCATTTGAATTTGAATTGCATTTACGCCTCTTGTTGCTTATCTACCGGCGCCTAGGGCAATTTAATCTTTTATTTATTATTATTATGGGGTATAAATAGGGCTTATTATGCCTAGGATTGGGTTGTGCTACCTCTCGAATTGTAGGTGTTAAGGTTAGGGTTTGGGAGAGTTGATCCACCTCTTGAATTGTAGATTATCCATTATATCCTATTTGTTTGCTTGGAGATTAATCAAGTTGCCCTAATTTTAGCTTTCCCACACATTTCTTGCAATTTGTTCGCTGATTTTTGGCTCTATATCATATTAGTTTCGTTCATGCTATTCTTTTGCATTTTGTGCTCACTGAACTGGTTTTTGTGACATTATTCTGTTATAAAATTAATACATGTTTTTCAGTGCTTGAAAAAACCGGAACGCAAAATTTTGCCAGTATTTCATCATCAAATAGCGGCGAGATTTCTACAGTTACCCCTGTTCCTCAGGCCCCACTTCCACCCCCACCATCGTACTTGTAAGCTTAACTCAACTCTGAAGATTTATGCTTCTGTAAATATTTTAAGGAAAGAAAATTTATTAATATAAATGCTCTACCTAATTCACACTGAGCAACACAGCGGTTCACCTCTTTTCTGGGTTGGAGTTGGAGTTGGGCTGTCAGCATTATTCTCAGTGGTGAGTTTATATTGTTCTCATGCCTATTATCCTTTGTGTTTGATAAATCATATGATCAATAGTTAACATCTTCTGTGATATCCAATTAACTATTGTTTATTTGTCAGGTGGCTACCAGAGTTAAGGTGAGTTTCAATCCCATGCCTCAGATTTTTCAAGGCATGCTACATAAATTTGGCTATAGCTGGTAACTGAATTTGGCATGCTACATAAATTTTTCTATTGCCGGTAACTGAAGCACATTTAAGAGTTATAGGAGCGCCACCCACTTTTTATAAGGTTTTGTTCAACTATATAAGATTATTGTTAATGGTACACCTTTTGTTCTGGTTAAAGTATCTGTTCTAGATGTTGTAGACTGGTTCATGAGTGCTATTGTAATATTTTCCTGCTAACATGGTCTCATTCCTTTATAAATAAAAATTGGTTTAGAATGTTTTTTATTATTTGAATTATAAACCAATATTTGAAACTGTGGGACTTAGCCGAGAAGATTGTCTTAATGCGATTATTTTTTTCAGATTATACTCTTCCTTATACATCATCCACCATCTTCATAGCGAGTTTTGATAAGTTGATTTCTTTTTTATATCTATCTAATTATTGCATATATTTTTCTTATTTCTTCTTGTATTTGGTTTGTTTGTTTATTTAATAATTTTTATTTTGCAGGAGCTGGCATTCCATTGTTTGCTTGTAAACCCAATGTTTGGCTTTGCCTCACGTTTTTATGTTGTTTTACTTTCAGAAAGAGGGCTAGGATGTAGATTCAGGGCTTATTTGGTCGTTTTTTTATAGTGAGCTAGCTGGTTTAAAAGCTGCTTTAGAGAAATTAGAGTTTACTGTTGCTGCAGCCAAAGCTGATAATGCTTTTTGGATAAAAGGTCATCTATTTGCTTTGTGAAACTGAAAAATAATTTATTCTGTTTGGTTAAACTATAGCTGTCATTTTTTTTTTCGATATAAAAGCTTAAAAATTAATATATATTAAAAGGAAAAAAAAATATAAATTTGAAAAAAAATTCCTACAGACGTCAAATATATGCAAAATTTTTATGAGCACAAATTTTTTTCATTTGAGAAAAGGTTGATGGGATAGAAGCAGTAGTTGTGTTTGTGAGATTGTGTGGAGATGGGTTATTTTGACTGTGCTCTCAATCAAAGTGCGGACCATTTTGAGAAAATACTTAGGGAATGGTTTTTGGAATGATACAAAAATGGAGTTTTGAATGAGGTTTTATTTGAATTCTCAGGCTTGCCTTTAATTTATAATGAACACTCAAATTCAGATATCTACCAATGAGCACATGCTCAGTTAGTTTGCATTTACTCCGTGTATAAATATTATTTGCATGCACTGATGACAAAAATGACACATGCATAGCCTGATCACCCTAATTGTTTTTACATCATCATTAGTTGTTCAATACATGCAGCCATTTTGCCAAGTTTTGGGCTATTTATTCTTGAAATAAGTGTGATGCTCAAATGACAGCAGGTTCTTTCGAAATACCGGAAGCCACCTAACCTTGTAGGTATTGTTTGCTAAGCTTAGCTTTTGATTCGAGAGCAAATTTATACAATTGTGTATCTGCTCCAATCTGGCCTACACTTACCCCATTCTTTCTTTTAAACTATTTTGGGCTAGATTCTTTGCCAATAGGATTGGTTTGACCAGGTCAGGCCTTCATATTTAACATTGCAAACCGTATAGAAGTGAGTTTGTAATTTCTATCGAGATGGAATCTGTGATGTATCAATGCTTTAAATGTGGGCTGATATACACAAAGTCCAAATAGTTTCTTCTTTAGTCATAACTCGTAGCACCTAGTCCAATTTCATATTTTGACTCTCTTGAGTCTCTATTGTGTCATATGTTGCAACCCCATCAAATAAAAAAGCACGTATTTGCATATGCAACCCTATATTTAGAGCTAAATTCTAATATGGCAACATAGAAGTGTGAACATGACTAGTTTGAGCAAGCTTAATCTACTTTCTAGTTTGGCTTATTTGATTTTTGCTTCGTTTGAACTTGACTCATTTTTTATTGTCTGATAATTTTGTTCTTGTTTCATTAGTTTTAGGCTTCTTAGGCTAGCGTTTGTTTCAAATTATATGAAATTTTTTGCTTTCAACGATCACTTTCAAACATTAAGTCATACATAAATCTTGAAATTTAAAATGGAAAGGGTGGAGAGTAAAAAATGAGAGATTATATGACTTAATTTTATTTTTTTGTTGTGGGTGAAAAATAGGACTAAGTTTTACATAAATAAATAAATAAAAAAACTATTGAAGAAAGAAATAAATTTAAAAATTAGTCGTTAATTATAGAATTTGGATTTAACTACACAGTTAAAATGGAATATTACTGTTCTTGGATTGTTTGTAGCTGGAAAGCTATTATCTACCGAATTTTGGATCGCTGTATATAGTAAGCTTGTGCCCATTGCTATTTGGATTGTTGTAGATATTAAGTTACCATTCGTGGATTATTGGGTTGCTATTGATGGAAAAATGTTTTTCATAGATTTTTGATTTTATCAACACTTTCTAAAATTGTGTTGTTTTTGCTGATCATGCCCGACTTTTTGATTAGTTTATCAAAACTCAATTTTTGTAATGCTTTGGTGAAGATACTTACAATTTGAGAGTTTGTTGAAGCTTAATTTAGTTGGGATGGGATAATTGATTTTCAATTCTTTTTGAGATGAATTATTGATCTATCTTAATATGTATAATCATATTTCATGTGTTGACCTCATTTTCAGGTGGGGTCTTCACTTCTCTTCTTAGAGTCTAGGGTCTAGCCTTAGGCTTCTCTTGTTTGACCCTCCTAGAGGACTAGTACGGGATTCACACCATTTAGAAGATTCGAGCCACCTTGTCATTCCTTCGAGTCTCGTATGGGCGGTCCTGACTCATCGACATTTTGCTGAGTTGGTTAGAATCGACATATGAAACTCGAGTTGAGCTCCTACATTAATAGGAGCAGCCCCTAGGGAAACCTCTTGCCACTCGAATGCTCACTAACGCCGCATTTGGCACATGCATCACACCACTCACAATTTTGACTTGAAATGAATTGCCCGTCGGCGAATTCGTCCGGACCACCCCGGATGACGAAACGGACCACACGATGTGTTCGAGACGTCAAATTTAGCTAAGAAGGACACTCATATCATTGTGGTTCTGCGCGCGAGCAATTAGTATGAAAATTGATGCACATTTTTTTAATTAGGGGTAGCGGGTCCACACTCAACCCAGGTTCAACTCGGGTTCGTGTTGGGCTGAACGTGGGCTAATCACCCCAGCTCACATAATTCAAAATTCAAAATTTGAAATTCAAATTAACCATTTAATCTCACATTAATTAAATTAATTTTGAAATTATCATTTACCTAATAAACATTCCCTCGCATGGAAGGTATTTAATTTCACTCCTAATGCCTGTAACGGATACTCATGTTTATACTAATTCACCCTGCTCCTTCGATGGATTAACTGTGGAAAGAAAGACTATGGATTGCAGTTGGAAGAGAGTGCTTCTAAAGGACAATTTCTCATTAAATATATTGGGGAGGTGCTTGATTTAGCTGCTTATGAAGAACGGCTTAGATATTATGCTTGTAGAGGTCATATGCATTTTTATTTTATGACGTTGAATGGTGGTGAGGTGATAGATGCATGCTCTAAGGGGAACTTCGGTCGTTATGTCAATCAGAGTTGCGATCCTAATTTCGGAGGACTAAAAAGTGAACTGTACCTAGTTGGAGAGGTTTTGTCACTATTTTGAAAGGTTTAAGGGTACCTTTTGAAGAGTTACATAATTACAGTTTGAGGACTTTTAAAATTGCTTTTTGGAGTTACCGATCGTGGTAAGATGTTGCGGGAAACTTTAGGGTGCTGTTTGAAACTTCGAAATTGCTGTGAGAGCTGTAGGGTGCTGTTTGGAACATCGAAATTGTTGTTTGGAGTAGTCAGGGGCTGTAGGGTGCTGTTTGGAACTTCCTAGTTGCTGCCCGGAGCCGTAGGAGGTCTTAGGATCACCATGTAAACTTGCTAGTTGCTGCCTAGAGCTGTAGGAGGCATTATGATCATCGTGTAGGCTTGCTAGTTGCTGCCCGGAGCTGTAGGAGGCCTTAGGATTGCCGTGTAGGCTTGCTAGTTGTTGCTCGAAACTGTAGGAGGCCTTAGGATCACTGTGTAAGCTTGCTAGTTGCTGTCCGAAGCTGTAGGAGGCCTTAGGATCATCGTTTAAGCTTTGCTGCCCAGAGCCGTAGGAGGCCTTAGGATTATCTTTTAGGCTTGCTAGTTGCTGCTCGGAGCCGGAGGCCTTAAGATCACCGTTTAGGCTTCCTAGTTGCTGCCTGGAGTTGTAGGATGGCTTAGGAGCATCGTTAGGAGTTCCTAGCAGCTTTCCAAAGTTGTAAGATGCCTTAGCATCACCGTTGGGAGTTCCTAGCTGCTGTTTAGAGTTGTAGGAAACCTTAAGATCACCTGTTTGGAGTTTTAAGCTGCTGTCAAGAGTTGTAAGAAGTCTTAGGAGCGTTTTTCAGAGTTTCTAGCTGTTGTTATGACTCATTTTGCTGCTTTTTACATTAAAATTTCTGTTTTCTCCATTTTCCTACAAATTTATTTAAATTCTCTACAAATTATATTATGTTTTATGAGCTAATCACACAACGGGAACAACAACAACAAATACGCCAAGTACGCATGTATATTTTGTTTTTTGTCATTTTTATCACTGCAATTTTCTCTTGCTTTAATGTATTATGCATGTCTGGTTGCAACAACATTTTCAAAACAAAAGAATTTTTAAAATTCAATAATATTTTCAAAACAAAATAATTTTAAAGAATTAAACAACATTTTCAAAACAAAATAAGTTTCAAAAGAAAATTAAAATAACATTTTCAAAACAAAAATAAAAACATAATACGTACTTTTGAATTTACGGGAGTCCCTCAGATGACGTAACCCACGGAGATGACCTAACCCACGGTTGCTAACGAAATCTCTCCAGTTTAAATGAGCTTAACAACTCATTTGGACTAAGTAAATTCAAAAGAAAATTGTGGTACCGGAATGAGAAAACCGTGAGATCCTAACCGATGTTGCTCTAATCAACTTTAATACTCCCCCCCCCCATATTGCTAAAATGACAACAAAATCAAAACTTTGAAACATAATTGGTAAAACATTTCGAACCTTAGACTTTAAGACTGCTACTTTGACAAGGAGCTTGGAGCGAATTTTGTGGGCAACACGGTGAGGAGCTTGGATCGAGCAACAAGAGGATCTTCTTCAGCATTCTCTCTTTCTAGCATAACAACAACCCATAGGACTTCGAGGGCTTCAAGGTAGCTTGCCTAGCGTGACGTAAATCTACACACCCTCTTTAGGCTCCTGTGAAACCATATTGTGCAGTGTAAGTCCTAACTCACATTCGGTTCCGAGGTTGTCGTCCGGTGCGATGTAAATTTTCTTATCTTTGCGGGCTATCTGCATAATCGTATATTATGCAAATGTAAGTCTCAAATAATAAAATTGACAGAATTAAACACTCGAATAACATCATTTTCAAAACACAGCCACACAGTAGGATAATTTGAGAAGTCACTGAGTGTTCTCGTCAGAATATATGACGTCTCCTACATAATTCCGGAACCTTTAGGGTTTAGTGTGGGTTAGACCCCCAATAGGTGTGTGGTAGGTTGCGAGCGATTTATCGAAGCAAATTCGATGTGAAGTCGACACCCCTCATAATTTCGGACCGGGTCCACTTCATTTCCCTTTTTGAGTTTGAATAGTTGTGAATAAGTCAAGTTGGGACTTCATTCTCACACTCAAACTTTAAACAAAATAAAAGGTTTTGAATAAACAAAATGTTAAACGCCCAGTTCATAAAACAACATGTTTTTGTTGATTTTAATACTTGGACTAGTATTATAAGGCATAGGCCATTAACTGGCGCTCTAAAATCTTTGAATGACTACCAAGGCTCAAAGATCAAGTTTGGAACTGGCTTTGATGAGGTCAACTTTGAATGACAGAGACAATGTCGTTGCCTAAGCTGATCTTTTCGTTCTCCAATTGCCTTGATTTCCCTCGAGGCAAGGTCGCTCTTTACCAAGGCTTAAAGATCAAGTTTGGAACTGGCTTTGATGAGGTCAAAGTCATACTTGGGAAAGCGCCCTACGATTTCATGAAGTTTATCCCGACGGAGGTAGCTGAACCCTCAGCTGAATACAATTTGAATTGCAAGTTTGACTTCCCCCTGCTTAAGGAGGTTCGGGTTGAGATGGTTCCTGCCAGACCTGTCATCCCCGCATAGGAGAAGATTGCCACCGCCGTTGCTACTGGATTTGCAATTACTATGTTAGTTGCCTCACCGTCGTTTAAGGGGAAAAGTTCTGTACGAGGATGAATCGAATGATACTTTTGTACGAGGATGAACCGACGGGAGTTAAACGTTAAGAGGGCATGAGCTGCAAATCTAGCTCTCATGGAGATAGCTCCTCTCCTGGAGGAGGCATGGCCTCCTGAAACCTCAACTCTTCTCAGAGGGAGTAGGTTTCACCCGTTGTCCGCCACTCTCGGAGAAGGAAGCGGTCATGAGATTGCTGCTGCATTACCGTCACCATCTCGTCGTCAGATGAAAAGAAAAGAGGCCTACACCCTTTACTGAAACCCGCCTAATTTTCGAAAGACTGGCTCAGAAAGAGCACTGCTCCGTTGCCGAGCTAATAAGAAGGATAGGGTGCGCCATTTCACCTCGAGTTTGACCCGAGATTTTGAAGAGCGATGAACTTGCCAGCCAGTTTCAGGAAGCGCCGCCGTCCCGCATTTCCGCGATGCTTCGTCTGGGAAACAACATGGACACATTTGCTATTGTTACAGATACCGCGACCGTCTCCTCGGGGCTTACAGAGCGTAGATCAGTCAAGTCTCGCCTAGGTCCAAGAATACTGCCTGTCGTTGCTTATGAGGAGCCTTTGAAGATGAGTAGTGGCTAGAGAAGATCCGTTGTTGTATCTGGTCCCCGCACTACGGACCACACTTCTGCGTAACCAGTTGGTGTTATTAGTGGGACATTCCACTTTGATACATCAACATTAAAAGAGAAGTCGCGGAGATTTAGGGTCACCGGACCGATACTGCCAGAAGAGTGAGTAAACAACCACCCTAAGATGGATTCTGAGTCTAAAACCCAACTGTCACGGGCACGCCAGAACTTGACACAGAGAAAGCTTCGATGGATCTTAAGAGGGTAAGAGGAAGATCTATTGAGGACGCATTGGAAAAGCTCAGAGCTGATATTACAGAATTGTCAAAAGAACAAAGAAAGAACAACGATGATGAAGGTCATGATATGATGGATTACATAGACGAACATTTTCCAGAGATCCTCGTTGTTGAAACCAGAGTCTCGTCATCATTGCGCGATGCTCCATCACCTGCTGAGGAGAATGCCATTGATGAGTGACAACAGGCCATTCAACAGAGAGATGAACAAATCAGGCAAATAGAAAAGAAAATGGAGGAAATGATGACCGCCATGACACACTACAGAACATGCCTCAATCACCCAGGACAGCGCCTTTAGAGGCGGACCATTCAGAGTTTGTTCATACTCCCGATGAAAGGAGAGAGTTTACTTCCACCGTCAGAGATGAACAACCAAAGAAAGATTCAGTTCAGAACATGATACCAGAAAATGACATTAAACAAATGGTGGAACAACAGGTGAGAAAAGCCCTAGCCCAGTCCATGGGAGGAGCATTGATTCTGAAGGATAGGCCTTACCCAGAAGTGTTTGATGCCGTACAATACCCAAAGGTTTTCGTACCAACGCTGTTTAAGACTTTCGATGTGACTGACAACAGCGATGCACTATTGTTCCGTTAGTTTGTGAGCAGCCGACAACCCCCGACAACATTTTGCACACTTTCGAGCAAGCTGCTGCAATGTGGGGGGTAGCGATGCACTATTGTTCCGTTAGTTTGTGAGCAGCCTCTCAGGAGTCGCCTTTGATTGGTGCGCAAAATTACCTAATAGCTCGATAATGACATTCGCAGAATTGGAAACCTGTTTGTCAAAAAGTTTGCTGGAGCTCGACATCACATCACTGTAGGTGATCTTGTGGTGGAGAAACAGAAGCTGGATGAAAATCTGGTGGACTATATTCTACAATGGAGAAATTTAAGCATGAAATGCAAGCCGCCACTCTATGACGATCGAAATTCTTCTAAAAAGCATCCCTGGTCCAATGATTTTTATGTTAAAGAGGTCCACTATTAAAACATTTGAAAAGTTACTTGCCAAGGCCGAGAGTCTGCAAGATGAAGCAAAACAACTTGGATTTTTGGAGAAAACTGAGAAGCAGCCAATACAAATTCAAGCCGAGCAGCCTCAACAAACCTATCAGCATTCACAGCGGTACGGGCAGCAGTCGTCCCAGCAAAGGCCGCCAGGGAAATGGAAGATAGGGTTCGTCTATGACCGAACGGGTGAATAGAATGCACTATTTCAAGAATGAAGCGGTAGTGTTCCGAAATTTAGTCAAGAAGTCTAAGTTCGTGCTACCAGAGCCGAGGAGACTAGAGGAAGTGGACAAGAGGATTAACCCAATTATTGCCCATATCACAGATTGCTTGGGCATACTATAGAAGACTGTTTCATCTTCAATGAATGGCTCGAGAAGAACTTCAAGAATGGGAACATAACGATCCCGAAAGAATATTTGAAAGGACCTGAACAAAGTTCCGTCAATATAATTTTGGTTGATCCCATTGTTCCAATTGACTCTTATACCACGGATGATGACTGGAATGCATTTTGAAACGACATTCCCGGAAAGATACTGGATCAGGGTTCAGAACCTGCTAAGCCAGCACTAACGACTACAACAGACAAGCCACATCAACGAGAAATAAGAAAGAAGATTGTCAAAGAAATAAGATTTGATGAACCAAGAAGGAGAGTGAGGTCTGCTCGCCTTAGATTAGTTGTTACGGATTTGGGGAGGAAATCCCTCAAATTGCTTATCCTGTATGATTATTTCTTCGTACCTCCGGGAACTTATGATGCAAAAAATTTCCATTTTGGCTATGTTTTGGCTATTTCTGATGATGAGTTAACCGATAACAAACGACCTAATTCGACCTTCAATCCTGATGACAATTCTCAAATCATGCAAAACTCTCTCGAATCCCCTAATGAAGAGGAATATGTGGATTACACGGGCTACGATAGCACGGAGAATGAGCAGGCCGTCCTAGAGTTTCACGGGGCTCCAATTGCAATTGACTTAAAATCCTCAGATTCAGAGTCAATTCCCGAAGAATTAACTACAATGCCAGAAGGGAGATCTTTGGGTCCGACTCGAAAGATGGATGAAATAACAGAGGTGTATTTGAGAAGAGAAAATGTGTTGCCCCCAACAATGGGTCCGACAGTAAAGGAAAAAAAAGATACCTACCCATGAGGAGCCAACACCAATGGAAGAGACACATGTCTAGGATAATGATGGAAGCTTAAATAGCAAATTGAATTATAACGTACTAGCCCATCTTCAAAAGTTGCCAGCCAAACTATGCATTTACGACGCTCTCATCTTGTCCGCTCTTATCCTGTCAAAGGAGATGAAAGAAGCTTTGATTAAGGCCTTACTAGATCCAAAAATTTGCTTGGCTCAATTGGCCAGTTCATCCTTAGACGAGGTTTGGTCGTTAAAAGAATAATCTGGAGTAACCTTTACAGATGAAGATTTGCTACTTGACACCACAAACCACAATCTTCCTCTCTACATTTCAATCAAAATCAATGGATTCCTGCTCTTTAGAGTGTTATCTGGATCTAAAAACATCAATCAATGTGATGAATCTGCGGACGTTAACATATTTGGATATTGACACGCATAAGCTAATAGCCGATAAGGGGATTCAACCAGAAAGGAGAAAGAGCCTTATGATCAATAAAACTATCAATGAAGATCGGTGATCTAGTAACAACCACAAAATTTCATATTATCGATTCAGACACTTCATTCAATGCTTTACTGGGTCGATCGTGGATTCATGAATACAAGATAGATCCTGTCATCTCTGCACCAATGCATAAAATACTATGAAGATGGACAAGAGCGTTGCATAAAAGGAGATCTGAATACACGAAAATGCTGCCTATTATGCTCCTCTAAAGAAAACAGTATTTTACAAAGACACCACACCGAGAAAGATTGAAGTCCCAAAAGGATTACAAGAACGAGATTATCTCACTCCGGTTTGACAACCTCCCACCACTCCTCTGCAGCGAGATGGTGGAAGTTTTTCCAGCTCTCGCATCCGAGGTCGAGGCCGGGGACGAGGACGAGGAAGAGCTAATGATATTATTGAAAGGAGGAATCCAATTATCAACTTTGACTTGGAAGAGAGCTCTGAGGAAAAAAAGATCGAGATTGATGCAATGACGGCCAAACAAAAGAAACCTCAGTTTGAGATCTCTTTGGAAAATAAAGAAAAAAATGAGTACGAGTCAATGTATGATATAATTAACCACTATGTACAAGCCATGATCTTGACCCCCATCCATTCTCACAAAGTTGAGGGTTTAGAGGTTAAGTACAAAGTGTGGGTATGAAACCGATTAAATTTCTTCATGGTTCTTCCTCTAGTTCCGAAATCAATGTAAAACTAGAAGAGGACACTGCTAATGAATTAATGAAAGCACCTGTTGGATGGTACTCTCTGTGTTAAAAACTTGGTTCGACAGGGTTTTATACCTAAGCAACTATCGGAAGACAAGTTACACCTTTTTGAGGGACTATGGTACAATAACAATCAAATTCATAACTCAAAAAAAGGCGTTGGATTAGGCACGGTAGGACCAGCCGATGACATGGAATTTTGCATGGTTGTTACTGATGAGTCAGAAGATAATTGCTTCAGGGTTGGAGTTGATTCCGAAGACTCACAGATAGAGACGACGCTCTACCAGAGTTTGAAGAAGAAATAAAGTCAACAATCGACGAATTGAAGGAAATCAATATGGGGACCGAAGAGGAGCCCAGACCTACTTTTATAAGTTCTCTACTTAGTGACGAGGAGTACAAATTTTATCAAACTTTTGTTAGAACTCAGAGATTGCTTTGCATGAAGCTACGAGGAAATGCCCGGTTTAGCTCCAGAAATTACAGGAGACTTGGAGTGGATCAGAATATAATTCCGGTGAAACAAGCTCCTAGAAGGATGCGCCTCGAGATAGAGCAACAGGTCACTGCAAAAATCAAGAAGCTAATAGAGACCAACTTTGTAAGAGAAGAACAATATCCAACATGATTAGCTAATATGGTGCCAGTCAACAAGAAGAATGAACAAATACGAGTCTGTGTCGACTTTAGAGACTTAAATAAAGCAAGCTCCAAGGATGAGTTCCCATTACCAACCCTAGAACTAATGGTGGACATCGCATCATCAAATGAAATTTCTTATTTATGGATGGATCATCCGGGTACAATCAGATTAAGATGACGCTGGAAGATGCAACACTTACAACCTTCAAAACACCAATTGGAATATACTGCTACACAGTAATGCCGTTTAGACTAAAGAATGCTTGAACAACTTACCAACGAGCCATGACAAGAATCTTCAATGACCTCATCCACAATCAAATTGAATGTTACGTTGATGATTTGGTCATTAAGAGCAAACAGAGGGAAAACGATCTGCTTGATTTGAGAATTGTCTTCCAACGGGTGCGACAATTTAATCTTAAAATGAATCCCTTAAAGTGCGTCTTTAGTGTTTCCACCAGAAAATTTTTAGGATTTGTTGTTCGTCACCGTGGAATTGAAATCGATCCAGAGAAGATTAAAGCCATCTTGGAAATGCCGCCCCCCAATACTTTGAAGCAGCTGCAATCTTTCCAGGAAAAATTGACGTATCTAAGACGCTTTATATTTAGTCTGTCAGGATGGTGTTAGTCATTTTCAGCTTTGGTTAAAAATGACGCCAAGTTCACTTGCGACGAGAAATGTCAACAGACCTTTGAAAGCATTAAGCAGTATCTAATGTCACCTCCTGTATTAGCGGTACCAGTCTCGGGTAGATCGTTGATACTTTATACCGCGGCTTTAGACGATTCTCTTGGGGCCCTGCTGGCCTATGTTAACGACAAGGATAAGAAAAACACTCTCTATTATCTTAGTCGTTGTCTAATTTCGACGGAAGTAAGGTATCATTCTATTGAGAAACATTGTTTGGCGTTAATCTTCGCCGCCTAGAAACTTAAACACTACATGCTTTCACATAAGGTTACTCTTATTTTGAGATTTAATCTGCTACAATATTTGATGACTCGACTGAGACTGTCTGGAAGATTGACAAGATGGTCAATGATATAGCTGCAGTTCGACATAACATTTGTGCCCCTTCGCACCGTTAAAGGGCAAGTGTTAGCAGATTTTCTCGCAGTACACCCGCTACATGCCGAATCTCCTCTCAACGACGACTTGCCGGACGAACAGATAATGAATTTGGAAACCCCCAGTATCCGACGTTGGGAGATGTACTTTGACGGAGCTTCATCACCAAGGAAAGATAAAGGATTGCAAACGATAGTGCCCTATAGAGCAGGGATTGGACTAATATTCATCACACCAAATCAGGGAATGTTAAGATTCTCCTACCATTTAACTAAGCCATGTACAAACAATGAGACAAAATATGAAGCACTAATAACGGGATTGCAGTTGGCAATATCAATTGACATAACAGACATTAACATCTACGGCGATTCACAACTCGTAATTCAATAAGTAGCTGGACGGTACAAGATTCAAAAACCCAAATTGGAACGGTACCATCACTACGTGATGAAATTACTAGAAAAGATTCCAAATGTGGCGTTGTATAGGATTCCTCGGGGAGAGAACACTCTTGCAGACGCTTTGGCTAAGCTCGCTAAGGAATTTACATGCCCACAAGAGGACTCCATTGACATAACAGTTTAAGGACTCCAGGTTCTATCTCAAATTGACACAGATACTCTTCATAGACAGGAAAAGGAAGAAATATTGATAGCAGTTACCGAGTCTACAATGGATTGGCGTCAACCATTCATGGACTATTTGTGAACAGGGCAACTGCTGGATGATAAATCAACAATGCATCAAATACAGAAGAGGGCCTTGTCATATGCCATAGTAGACAATGTATTGTATTAAAGATTGTTCGATCAAATGTGGTTACGGTGTTTGAGCCAGACAGAAACAGGCAGAAGCGCAAAATATTGTCAAAGAAATATATGCAGGACTGTGGAGCTCACTGTTCGATCAAATGTGGTTACGGTGTTTGAGCCAGACAGAAACGCAAAATATTGTCAAAGAAATATATGCAGGACTGTGGAGCTCACCAGTCGGGTCCGAAAATAAAGATGAAAATCAACAGACTGTGGTACTATTGGCTAGCAATGATGACAGATTACATGGAAACTGCTAAGAAATGTCACCGATGTCAAGTGCATGGGGTGGTCTTTTATCAACCTTCGAGTGTGCTACATCCTACAATTGTGTCATGACCATTTGAATGTTGGAGCACATATATAGTGGGTCCAATAGACCCTTCGTCTTTGAAAGACTACAGGTTTATACTCGTAACAATCGATTATTTCTCAAAATGGGCAGAAACAGTGTCGTTAAAAGAGGTCAAAACACATCACGTCCTACAATTTTTCAGAGATCAGGTTGTTTATCTTTTTGGCGTTCCACGTAGAATCATTTTAGATAACGGTTCAACTTTCAAAAGCATCAAGATTAACAATTTTGTTAGATGACACGACATAGATTGAAGATATTCTATAATTTACTATCCCAGATCGAACAACCTAACAGAGGCTTTTAACAAAACACTCATGCAAATCTTAAAAAAAGACACTTGGCGACAACAAAAGCGAATGACATGAACAGTTACTAAAGGCCTTGTGGGCATACAAAACAACATTTAGAACTCCTACTCAGTCCACATCGTATATGAATCTGAGGCTATGATTCTCCTAGAAGTACAACTTCCGTTCCTTAGGAATAGCGGTGATAACAAAAAATAAGATAACAACAGAAGAGAACACCAAACTCTGACTCGAAGAGCTTGAAAATCTCAAAGGGAAGAGACTATAGTACAATAAAATCTGGAGTTATACCAAGCAAATATGATACAAGTCCACGAAAAACTGGTCCGCTCAAGAACTTTTAAAGCGGTGATTTGGTTCTCGTTTCTCAGACGACCTATTCTTGCACATCGGAGGTAAATTCGAACCAACTTGGGTGAGACCATTCGTGGTTGAGAAGATTTACTCCGGAGGTTCCTATCAGTTGATAAATTGTCGGGGCAATAGGCCTATGCCCCCAATAAAAGGAAGATATTTAAAAAAATATTACGCATCTTGATGTTTTAAAGATCAAATCTTGTTCTTAGAAGCACAGATGTGATAGTAGTTTATGACTGAATTTAGTAATAAATTTTCTTTTTATTTTGCAATAAAAAAAATGAAAAGGACCAAAATGACTTTTCACAAATCTTAAATTTGAGCTCAGAATTTTTGTACTAATATAAAAAAAACAGTCACAATGGAGTTTTGTTCTCGTTTAAGTTGAAATTTAACATGCTTACCTCTTTTATTTCCTGTTTTATGCAGGAAAATGTCGGGCAAGTAGCTGATTTTCTCCTTAAAAAATGATATTAATCTCACACTTAACGAACAAAAAGTGGCAGAGGGAGCCATCGTTCATTTCAACTTGGACTTCAAGAAAGTTGAAATGGTATACGTGGGGCCCCTACTTGAGGTGGTGAATCAAACAGAGTTACAAGATCGGAAGTCTGTGCTAGAGTTCCGAAACAAACAGGAAGATATGCTCACAAAGAAAAGGAAACTTGAAGAAGTCATCAAGAAACCCAAGTTAAAGATCGTTCAATGGAGGAGGCTACCAAAATGCGGTCCATCGGGGTGAGCTCATCAGTGCTCCTCTGAGGAAAATCCCCATGACACGTACGCAGCGGAGGAACCTTGCTAGCCTCAAGCATATGGTACTTGCCTGTCTGGAAGAGAAACAATCAAGTGAGCCAGTTGCAGAACATCTTCTGACCATGCAGAAGAAAGAATTACTGGAGCAATTGGTCGAGGGTACCTTACCCCCCTAACAATAATGCAGTCAGAGTCAGACGTTGTTAAAACTTGAATACTCGTGAAATACACGTCCTCCGGGTCGTGCGCAACACGTACAGTTTAAAGAGCTCTCCTACTTCACAGGAGAATGAGAAAGTCCAAGATATAAAGCCATATGTCCCACCACTTGGTAAGCTAAGGAAGTTGTAGATAATTTCAGAGGACGAGTTGGAAATATTCTAGAGGGTCTGAAAGCAGTGTTTTGAACATCGTGAAAGGATACAGGGAAAATACATCAACATCCTGGAAGGACTTGAATTACATGCTGACGTGTTTTTAGAGAATGAACAGAGGAGTGTAGTTGACTATATCTTCCATCTCAGAGACCTGGGCCGAGCAGGTTGTTTAAGGAAGAGAACTTATTCTGAACTCCAGAAGTGGATGAGGGGACGAATCACTATTCAGTGTGGTTGCTGTTACAACTTCGCATATGACTATGAGGGAAATCTCCCGGGGATCATAAGACATGACGAGGTGGATCCAATACCACCGATTATAAAAAGAATGATCAAGAAAATGATATCGTGGCACGTCTTATCTGCCGACTGCATGCCTAATAGCTACATTATAAATATTTACGAAAAGGGGGACTGCATCCCGCCGCACATTGATTATCATGATTTCCTGAGGCCGTTCAACACCGTCTTGTTCATCAGTGAATGCAACATTTTGTTTGGTAGAGACTTACGAACAATTGTCCCATGGGAGTTTTGAAGCTTAGTTGAAATTTCTTGACCCCTTGGGTCAGTCTTAGTACTTAAAGGGAATGAGATAGATTTGGTCAGGCACTGCATCCCGGGAGTTTCGCGGAGAAGAGTTTCAATAACTTTAAGAATGATGGATGATAGTAAGACACCGTTTGGATATCGACCTGATCCAGACCTGGAGGGCTTACGACCTTTGGAGTTATGACCGCCTAGAGATAGCATGCCTCTAAGCATACATTGAAGGACTTCGATTTTGGAATGTATCTTAGGAGGAAGGGTTAGTCTCTGCCTAAATCCGAAGGTGCGCCAGCAGATGCTTCCGTTCTATTTTGATGACTACGACATAAATGATGTTATTTGATTTTGTATCACTGTACTCAGTTTCAACAACTTCAACAAAGTTTAATTTATCTTCAACAACTTACAGAAGACCAATACGTTTTCATAACTGCCACTTTGTGCGATTGATTTATAGGCCGTTGAAACGAGTTTGTCTCGATTTTAAACAAAACTGAGGAGCAATAGAACGATGTGAACAAAATTAGGTTTAATAACTTAAGTTAATCTTATAAACCAATGTAGCAGACATTCTTTTCCTGATTAACTCTTGAGTTGAAACTCAGTCCCAGTGCTTTCCAACTCATCCTGATCATTTTGTCACCGCTTAGGTTGTATGTTAGTCATAGCGCATTTCTTTCTACTGTGATAGATATTTTCGCTATCTCTATGGGTTGGAGATCAGTCCTACGCCTTCCTCTCCGATGTAGAGACATTCTTTTCCTGATCAGTTCTTGAGTTGGAACTCAATCTCAGTAGTTTCCTCCTCATACTGATCATTTCGTTACTGTTTAGGTTGGATGTTAGTCATAACACATTTCTTCCTAATGTGATAGACATATTTACTATCTCTAGGGTTGGGAATCAGTCCCAGCGTCTTCCTCCCCGATGTAGCAGACATTTTTTTCTTGATCACTTATTGAGTTGGAACTCAGTCCCAATGCTTTCTCACTCATCATGATCATTTCGTCACCGCTTAGGTTGAATGTCAGTCCTAGCGCATTCCTTCTTAATGTGATAAACATTTTCACTACCTCTAGGGTTGAAAATCAGTCTCAGCGGCTTCTTCCCCGATGTAGTAGACACCTTTCTCCTGATTAGCTTTTGAGTTGGAACTCAATCCCAGTGCGCTCCCTCTCAACCTAATCATTTTGTCACTGCTTAGGTTGGATGTTAATCCTAGCGCATTCATTACTAATGTGATAAGACACTTTTGCTATCGCTTGGGCTGGATATAAGTCTCAGTGTTTTCCTCAATGTGCAGACATTTCTTGATTAGCTTTCGAGTTAGTTATGAGTTTCCCGACATTCTTGCTTGATCTGATTCATTCTTACAAATATTTACATGTTCTCACACTTTCCACAAATTCTCAAAAATAACACAAAGTTTATCAACTTCCATAAATGTCCCACAACTCACATAAACTTTGCAAATCTTCCACAAATTCAAAAGAAAATCGAATTATGATTCCTTCGCTCCCCCTTGAGTTGGATGTAAATTCCAGCGCTTTCCCCCTCAACATAGTAGACATTTCTCGATTAGCTTTCTTGTTGGATATGAGTCTCCCAGTGCATTCACACTCATTCTGATCATTTCATCACTGCTTAGGTTGAATGTTAGTTTTAGCGCATTCCTTTTCTAATGTGACAGACACTTTCACAACTTCTAGGGTTGGGATCAATCCCAACTTCTTTCTCCCCGATGTAGTAGACACTTTTCCCGATCTTTTCTTGAGTTGGAACTCAGTCCCAGTGACATTCCCTCTCAACCTGATTCCTTTTTACGAGTATCTTCCACAAATACTTCCCAAATTTCCACAATATCTTTTCCAATCCTTCGCTATCGCTTGGGCCGGATGTGAGACCTTGTGGTTTCCGCCCCACTGTAGCAGACATTCCTTCGACATTCACTTGGGACTCTTTTGTGCTTCCTGCTTGTCCTGATCTCCAAATCCACTAAAATCAAAACAAACCAAATCGACATTCGAATTCAAAAGCTCAAACTCACGATCACAATCTGAGACTCACCTACAATTCCCCAACAGAAACTCTCAATTTCTCTACTGGAAGTTTTTCTTGAGCTGGGATTTCCTAAGCGGGAACCCCACTTCTAGTTCAATTGTCAAATCCGGTTCGACTTCTAGTCTGTTTTAAGTAGATCTACTTAAGCATATGTTTTGGTTTTGTTGATCGCTTCGATCAACACCAATATGTACGGTGTGCTTGTCTTGCACACCACTCCTATTGGAGGTTCATTTGTTGACCTCATTTTTGGGTGAGTTCTTCACTTCTCCCCTTAAAGTCTATGGTTTAGCTTTAAGCTTTCCTTGTTTTGACCCCTTCTAGAGGACTAGTGCGAGACCCACACCATTTAGAAGATTCAAGCCACCTTCGAGTCTCGTATGGGCGGTCCCAAATCCTTGGCTAGAGGACTAGTACGAGACCCACACTATTTAGAAGATTCAAGCCATCTTCGAGTCTCGTATGGGCGGTCCCAAATCCTTGGCTTTTTGTTGTGTTTGTTAGAACCGACATATGAAACTCGAGTTGTGTTCGTACATGAATAGGAGCAGCCCTTAGGGAAACCTCTTGCGACTCCAATTCTCACTAACGCCGCATTTGACACACGCATCGCACCACTCGCAATTTTGACTTGAATTGACCCGCTCGTTGGTAAACTCGCCCGGACCACCCTGGATGATGAAATGGATCACACGAATGTGCCCGAGATGTCGACTTTAGCTAGGAAGAACACCTATATCACTATGGTTCCGCACTCGAGTAGTTAGCACGAAGATCGATGCACATTTTTTTAATTAGGGGGAGAAAGTTCGGGCTCACCCAGGTTCAACTCTGGTTCAAGCCGGGCTGAATGTGGGCTAATTACCCCAGCTCACATAATTTCAATATTCAAATTTCGAAATTCAAATTAACCATTAAATCTCACATTAATTAAATTAATTTCAAAATTATCATTTGCCTAATAAACATTCCCCCGCATGGAAGGTTATTAATTTCGCGCTTAATGCCTGTAACAGATACTCACATTTATACTAATTCGCCCCGCTCCTTTGATGAATTGATCTCTCCCATATACTCTTGCTTCGCCTTCTTCCTCCACTGCGAACTGAAGTCCGCTCCTCGTCTGAAACCATGGCCTGCACTTCCCTCTCGCGCTCGACCGAAGAAACCCCTCCCCTTCCTCACGCCGAAGCCCTAGTCTCTCGCCCACTTGCCCGAAACCCTCGCTCGGCTCGCCTACCCCTTCCTCTCGACAGAAGAAATCCCACTCGCCTACCCTTTCATTTCGACAAAAGAAATCCCACTCACCTCCTTCCTCCTCTGCGAACTGAAGTCCTCGTTTGCTTCGCTCTCGCGCACGACACAAGAACGGTTCACCTGCTTCCCGCTTGACACCCTCACCTTTGCTCACTTGGGTTTGCGCTGTCGGTAAGGTTTCGAGGTGTTGATCTCAATCCTTTGCTTGTTTTAATCTTTGGGTTAAATAATATATAATATCATATATTAGCATGATCTGAAATCCTTTTCACGAGATGGTGTGGAAAAATTTGGAATTGGTCATATACGTGGAGGCAGGCGGAGGATTTCTCCTGACCGGGGTTTAAGTGCAAAATTTGTCACTATGACTTTTCTCTTTTGAGACTTGCATGATGTTTTATTGCTTTGGTTTTTTTTAAGCTGAAGATGTTCTTTCTTTTTCCTGTTTTGATTTTGAAGTAAACTCAAGGAGGTCTGATAAAAATTAAATAATGGAAAGCCATTATCTTTTCGATATTTGTAAATGCTGCATTTCTCACTTAGTATATAGTGAATGTCGTGAGATAGGTGATACACTAAGATGGTTAATGGAGAGGTGTGTATTGGTCTTGCCATTGCTAGCTGCCTCCAGATAGCAGTTTGAGTTGTGGTGAGGAATGTTTAAACCGTATGCTTAATATTGAGTGTGTAAAGGGAACCTGTCCATGTGGGAATCTATGTTCGAATCAACACTTCCAAAAGCACAAATATGCCAAATTTACATGGATTAACTATGGAAAGAAAGTCTATGGATTGCAGTCGGAAGAGAGTGCTTCTAAAGGACAATTTCTCATTGAATATATTGGGTAGTTGCTGATTTAGCTGCTTATGAAAAACGGCTTAGATATTATGAGATATTATGCTTGCATTGCATAGGTCATATGCATTCTTATTTTATGACATTGAATGCTGGTGAGGTGATAGATGCATGCTCTAAGAGGACTGAAAGTGAACTGTACCTAGTTGGAGAGGTTTTGTCATTATTTTGAAAGGCTTAAGGGTACCTTTTGCAAAGTTACATAATTGCGGTTTGAGGACTTTTAAAACTGCTGTTTGGAGTTACCAATCGCGGTAAAATGTTGTGGGAGGCTTTAGGGTGCTGTTTGAAACTTTGAAATTGCTGTGAGAGTTGTGGGAGAGCTGTAGGGTGCTGTTTGGAACTTTGAAATTGCTGTTTGGAGTCATTGGGGGTTGTATGGTGCTGTTTGGAACTTCATGGTTGCTGCCTGGAGTTTTAGGAGGTCTCAGGATCATTCTGTAAGCTTGCTAGTTGCTGCCCGGAGCTGTAGGAGGCGTTAGGATCACCGTGTAAGCTTGCTAGTTGCTGCCCGGAGCCGTAGGAAGTCTTAGGATCACCGTTTAGGATGCTAGTTGCTGCCCAGAGCTGTAGAAGGCCTTTGGATCACTATTTAGGCTTTCTAGTTCCTGCCCGGAGCTGTAGGAGGCCTTAAGATCACCGTGTAAGCTTGCTAGTTGCTGCCCGGAGTTGTAGGATGCCTTAGGAGCATCGTTAGAAGTTTCTAGCTGCTGTCTGGAGTTGTATGAAGCCTTAGTATCACCGTTTGGAATTTCTAGCTGCTGTTTAGAGTTGTAGGAAGTCTTAGGATCCCTGTTTGGAGTTCCTAGCTGCTGTCCAGAGTTGTAGGAGCCTTAGGAGCGCTGTTTGAAGTTCCTAGCTGCTGTTACGTCTCGTTTTGCTGCTTTTTACACTAGAATTTCTGTTTTCTCCATTTTCCTGAAAAATTTATTTAAATTCCCTGCAAATTATATTATGATTTATGAGCTAACCACTCAGCAGCAACAACAGCAGCAGATATGCCAACTACACATGTATATATTTTTTTTGTCATTTTTATTACTGTAATTTATTCCTGCTTTAATGTATCATACATGCTTAGTTGCAACAACATTTTCAAAATAAAATAATTTTAAAAAATAAACAACATTTTCAAAACAAAATAATTTTTTTTTAAAATAAATAACAAATTCAAAACAAAAATAAAAAACATAACACATACTTTTGAATTTACGGGAGTTATTTGGATGAGGTAACCTACGGTTGCTAACGAAATCTTCATAGTTTAAATGTGCTTAACAACTCATTTGGACTAAGTAAATTAAAAAAAAATAGTGGTACAAAAACGAGGGAACCGTAAGATCCTAACCGATGCTGCTCTAATCAACTTTAACCTCTCATAATGCTTGAATGACAACAAAATCAAAACTTTAAAACATAATTGGTAGAACTTTTTGAATCTTAGATTTTAGGATTAATACTTCGATAAGGTGTTTGGAGCCAACTTTGTGGACAACACGGCGAGAAACTTGGATCGAGCAACAAGAGGATCTTCTTCAGCATTCTCTCTTCCTAGCATAATAACAACCCATAGGACTTCGAGGTAGTTGTCCTAACATGACGTAAATCCCCACTCTCTCTTTAGACTCCTGTGCAACCATATTGTACAGCTAAGTCCTAACTCACCTTCGGTTTCGAGGTTGTCGTTCAGTATGACGTAAACCCTCTTATCTTTGCAGACTATCTGCATAATCATATATTATGCACATATAAATCTCAAATAATAAAATTAGCAGGATTAAACACTTGAATAACATCATCTTCAAAACGCAGCCACACAGTATGATAGTTCGGGAAGTCACTTAGGGTTCTCCTTAAGATCCGTGACGTCCCTACCTTTTCCTTTCTTTGAACTCCTGAAAATAACTGTTCGCACTTGAGTCACTCCCACTTGCATTTTCACGTTCTACCGTGAAATCCTAAACCTTGAATTCTTGAAGAATTATCGAGAGTTTTCTCAAGTGACCCAGTCATTTGGGATGTAATTAACGGATGTAATTAACTATAGGGGCTATAACTAGAGGGGTTTGTCTCTATAGGGAACTTGGAACCCAGGTAAAATAAACCTTATTTAATCTTGATTTAAAACACTAAAATGTTATGTATGTAAATATGAAAGTTTATGTGTGAGATATGTAAATTATATCATAAATCTCTTAGTTTGTATGATTGGGTCTATCGCCGAGATATACACTAATCTTTCGGGAAGGTGTAGTATTCGTGGTATCAGACACGATTATATAAACTATTGGACGAATCAGATCTATTTGGTCTCATTTTTCAGAAATTAAAATACACTACTTTCAAAACCAAAACTATATATCTCATATATTAAATTGAATTGACAAAATTATTTTCAAATTGAAAAGTTGATCGACATCATGTCATGGTGGATGTATTTTTTTTTAGTACATATGGTTGTTTGGTTATCGTACACTTGTGATTTTTGTTTGATCATTTAGTTCTTTTAATAATTTTTATTCACACTCCTTCGCTAATATCCAATGCCTCTGCCTTATATTTTTGTTCTTGTTTAATATATATGTCTTGTATGTATGCGTGTATGAGACACATGGTTAATTAAAGTACTTGGTAAGATTTCAATTTGTCATTTGTCATCGAATCCGTTATGCATACGTGCAATCAAATAGAAAACATTTTTCTTTAAAATTATTACATGAAGCTTTGCATGCATTGAGATTTTTATACAAATAACCAAATTCACATGATTTGAAACCTTTTATGTGTTTCTTGAAGTAATTTGCAATTCAATTATTATAACTCAAAACTCTTGTCAGTTGTCTCAAAAAACATACGAAGTTGTCTAAAACATCCAACTATATGAAATAAAATATCTCCATGGCTTCAAGTAATGCACGAAAAGCTTAATTGAATGATCCGAAAATGCACTTTATGTTAAAAATAGGCTTAAATTTAAACTTTATTTCATCTCAAATTGCAACAATTATTTTGAACTTCATAAAATCTTTTTTTAAAACAAATTCAAAAACATCAAGTTATACACACGCTTGAGTGGATCACCTGTCTATAGTGAATATTGTAGGTCTTAGTCAGTTTGATCCTTCTTCTCACCAGAATTGGAGTTAATTAGACTTATGATTAATAGTATTTAAGCAACAAAATTTAACTAAATTTCAAATATTAATGATTAAATCAATTTTCACCCCAATGATCACCATATTGACAAAAAAATCTCGATCGGAGGCGATTGTATTTTTAAAACACCCTCAAAGTTTAAGTAAAATTATTGCAGGTTAAATATTGACTAAACTTTAAAATTCATTCAACGAAATAAATAAAAGATAAAACATTCATATGAACTTTTATTATTTAAAGCTTAAAATAAATTCTATTCACCTTCTACAGTTGTTTGAGTTCATAAATAGTCAATGTCATATCAAGTGTATTTTTGTGTTTCTTTTAAAAAATTCCACGCTAGTAAGGAATTGACTTGTGTTATTGATTGCAAAATGGCTTTATAAAAATAGCGATTACGAATAGAGTGTTTTGATTTGGTGGTTCATCACAAAATGATAACATTATATTATGGTTAGGTATGTTTTATAACGACTCTGCCTCTTGAGTTGCTAATCGTAGGGTATACTTGATAGGACAAAAAACCCTATGTTAGCCGAGTTTAACTTAAATTTATCTCCTTAGATAAAATTCGCCTTAAGTTTATAGAGTCCCCTTAGATGGCACAACCTATGCTTGTTGATAAGGTTCCACTATCTTATTGAAGTAGACCAAAGATTGACAACCCGTGACTTTGAATCTATCGGCTCTTTATCGGCTATACCATTTCATCCTTTGTTAGTAAATTTTTTTTGGGACTTTGAATCTCACCTAAACTTTCATATTTACACTCAAATCTTTTATATCACATAAAAAATAGCATTACCTCCACTTCTTAAAAGTGAAATACAAAACTTTTCATGCATAGGTTTAATGCACCAAGTGCTATTTATGTAAGTATGAAAGTTTAGGTGTGAGATATGTAAATACCTAAGAATCTTGTGCTATGTATGCAAATTTCTCATTTTTGAAAATAATTTAATCCAAAATTGGCATGGCTATTTGTTGAGCATTTGAACCGTAATGTCTATTAGCCTTAATCAAAATTTATTTTACTATTGAGAGGGTTATTAGCCACAGGGGCTTGCTTTTATGAGAAATTCGAACCAGATTTAAAATTCATTCAAAATGATGGTGAAATTTTTGGGTATTGTCTTATGTTAAGGCTAACATGCATTCTGAAACTTACCAAAATAACACATAACTCTCTTTGCAAGAGGCCGGGTTGTGAATTTTTCGATCCCACACATCTATCTATAGTTAGGGCTCTTTGTGGTTAGATCTTTATACTAGTTTATGGTCGTTTATGCACTTTGTAAGTTATAGTTTTGTAGTTTACAGGGTTTTGATCATCTTATAGATTATTGTAATTTTCTGTGTGGTATATACTATCAGCATTGCAGCTAGGAATTTGCTACCGCAACTGATAGTTTTTACTGGTAATTATTTTATGACTATTAGCATATTTTTTTAATATGGAGAATTATATATTGACTAGATCAAATTCCTTGAGTATTTTTTTTAACCTTTTAAATGTTTAGAAACCAATCCATCTATTATGAGGTATGATAATTGTATAAAAGAGACTTCAAGGTGTAATTTTAAAAATCTTGTATGTTTTTTTGGTCCATACTTTTTTTGAATCTAAATGAAATACAGCCATATAAAATGTAAGTTTTTTTTTTTTTTATAGCATTGCAAATTGGAATGATGTTTTAAAGAGAAAATGCTTTTAATAAACATAAATGTTAGTAAGATTCAGGAAAAGGAATATATTTAATCACATTTCACATTCTTAGAAATTTGTACATTATTTATTATTTATGTTGGTTGAAATTTGAACTTGCACTGTAGCTTTGTTTCATTTTATTCAACTCCTTGTATGGTTGGGAAGAGGGTACGAAGGAAATGGTGAGGTCTGTCACTAAATCTTCAGTAGGGTGAGAGGGAGAAATGTTGTGGTAAAAATGTGAAGGAATTTGGTAGAGATTAGCCGGGGTAGAGCGGGCACCAAATTTTGTGGGGCTGTGAGCGTGCTAGTTATGATATAAAACTTTATTTGCTCATGTATGTAACCGAGCAATACATATCATATTCAACATTGCGAATATCCTTGTTATATTATCAAAAGTATTCTAGTTTTAAACTTCTTTTTTTCGGAAGTAATTCATAATTGTTACCTCCTAAGTTTGTTTTATCTATATATGTTGAAATAAGCCAATAAAGAATTCTTTCACTTTGTTTGCATTCTTTTTACCTTGTGTCATTTATATTTTGTGGATATTTTCTGTAGGAAAACTTGCTGTTTATCTTGTCATTACTCATTTTATTTATGTTTTGTTGGTATTTTCTGTACTTGATCTGGTTCCGGATCTTCATTTTTGATTGTCTTCATTTTACTTTTAAAAAAATATTGGGAGTCTCAAATGAATTATGATTTGGGTTCTTATATCCTGACAAAATCTCTTTCTAATTTAAAATTTTGGGTACAGCTTGAGATTTAAGCTGTGAAGTTATACTTTTGCTGCAACTGGTTTATATGTCTTCTTAAAATATGGAATTCGTGATAGTTAGAACTTCAGAATTATGGCTGTTGTTAGTAAAATGTTAAAGCATTAGTAAGTAATGTAGCTTGCATGTTTTCTTCAGCAATATGCAATGCAACAAGCATTTAAGACCATGATGAGTCAAGCAACAGAACAAAATGGCCAATTCAGCAATGCAGCCTTTCCGGCTGGCTCACCATTTCCATTTCCATCAATACCACAGTCATCTCCAACCCCGTCATCAACGCCAAATTATACCTCAAAAACAGCGGCTGTTGTAGATCTCCCTCCGACTAAAGTAGAAGATTCTCGTCCTCCCATCGACTCCAAAGAACAAATTGAACAAAAGCCCAAAAAATATGGTATTTGATACATACGCTTTGCATGGTATCTCCATTATTTCCCGTATGTCTTAATTGGCATTTGAATTTGATTCTTCAATTGTTTTATGTTTTACCCTTAATGACTTAAAATTCAGGTAGGTATGTTTGTTATATTTCTTTTTTCTCGTTCTAAATTTTAATGATAATTACACGTAAATGCTTTCTTCAAGGGTGTGAAAATCATATCGGACATTAAACTTGAAGGATATATTTAAGGTTTAATAGTTCAAACATGATTAAACTAGATGATGTAATAAATATTAAAACTATTTTAATATAATAATGATGTAATAACATTATTTTTATCAATTCAGTAAACAATTTTTTTAATTTAAGACAATTCATTTTTGAATATTTTAAATTATATTCTAAATCAAATTTTTTGAGACATGACATTTTCATGTTTTAATTTAAATATTTTATATCTAGCCATCCATTCAAAATCAAATAGCTAAAATTAAATATTAGAAACGATCGGTTTTTTAAAAACCAGACCGGTTTGCCATAGAAATACTGGTTCTGTGCAAAAGTGGTTTTGAGTTTGTACCGAACTGGTCAAATTGGCCAATCCGGTTTGGTTTTTAAAACCATGATTTTTCATGACATTTCTTTTTGGTCAAGTTACTTTAACTGAATGAGGCAGGCATAATACTTCCTTGGATCTGAAATTGCTCACTTGCCTACAAAAAAAACTGTATTTGATTGAGTTTCATATTCAAGTAACTTTTTCTTAGTTTTAGGGTATACCATAGCTGCCTTGTTGAAGCCCTTGTGATAATGAAGACTGCATACTTAGATTCATTAAACCTATATACATATTTTTGGAGACTTTCATGCAACTATGCATTTTAGTGCTGGTTGGCGATTTCTCTGCTGGTTTTTTTTTCAGATGTGGAGTTGCAAGCAAGTTTCTTAAAATTTTCCCAAGAATTATGAATTAATGGATTTGCATGATATATCTGAAACAATACTCTTCAAGACATTTATTAATTTTGCTAGGGAATGTTGGTATTAACTTCTGCCCAACATTCCTTAATACTTAGACTTGGTGATCATACTTGACTTGTTCTATATATGTGTGAGGAGACGAGCCATTGTATTGGACGCTCGTACCCACTTTCTAACTTGAGCTTTTGGTGTTAAGTGTTTACTTCCAGTGAAGTTGAAACCCGCGTTAAAGGGTGTTATATGTTTGAATCCTGGTTGATTGTGGCAAAGTTGTTTGGAGAGTGGGGTTAGCTCTTGTCCTCCTTCCCTGCCATATGGTCTTGAGCAATGTGTGCTTAATTTCATATTAATGCCGTTACATTGTGTTTCTGATTGAGAGTAACATAGTTTAGTGCACCTTCCCCTCTGCTCATGTTGGTCCTAAAGCAAATTCGTTTGCAAGCCGGTCATGATGCATTTGGTTACAAGCTGAAATTTTGGGTTGAAATGAGTCATATAAATATTAAATCAACAATATGGTATCAGTAGTAATCTGAAAAGCTTGATCTAAGAAGTTTGAGCACCATCTACCATTTCGGAATCCATATTTACAAATCAATCTGGGAGAGTAAAAATTAAGCCTTAATATAGTACTTAAGATTTTCTTGTTCTTTAAACTTTCCAATTCTTTTTTTTTTCTTTCATGTCGGGGATGCCTCCTCCATTTTTGGTCAAATACCAAATATGAATTGGGCTATTTACTGAGATCTTTGGTATGAAATGCGTGAATAACTGGTTTTTTAGTCTACTTTTTATCACCAAAACCAAATATTTATTGTTCTTTTAACTATAACAATTTGGTCTATTAATATGTATGATTTGCTTTTGGAGTCTTGGATTTGCGCTATGTGGGTTTTTAATACCTATTATAAAAGGTTGGATCACATGAGTTTATCTTCTTTTAGATAATGTTAGATAATGAAGTATTGTCTGCCATGGATAGGAATTCACATACGAAAGATATCAAAAGTAAGTGCTTTATTGTCGTGAAGGCTTTTATAAAGTCCATTTTCTTGCCGTCATAACTATTTTGACTGGAATCAGTAAATTTGTTGGTTGGTTGCTTGAACGGTTTATAGTATGTAAGATATTTAATTTTCCTCTTTAATTACTATTTTTAGTGTGGAAATTATGGTTAATTCCACCATTCATGCCTAAACTTCATCTGAACATACAAGCAAATCCTCACTTTCTTCTTTGATGTTGGAAATAATTACTTTTTAAATCTCATGTCATGCAGCCTTTATCGACGTTTCTCCTGAAGAAGTGTTGCGAAAGAGTTCTGAATATTCAAAAGACTCGGAAGAGTCCATTTCTCAAAGTGTGGGTCTATCTGAGAAGGAAGTGAGTTGTGCTATCCTTATTTGTCCTCTTTGCCAGTTCTATTGAAAACAAATCTGCTGTCATATATCTCAAATTTTCTTCAGATTACACTGAATGGAGCTGCCTTTAAACAGGAGCAGAATTTTCCCAGTAAGCAATCTGGATTTCCTAAGTATTTGGCTGATTTTTATGTGGGGAATACTTGGGATATACTTTTCTACTTAATTCAAAGTTTAAAGTAAGCCTCCAGGGCTGTTGGATGAATGACATATATGCCACATGTTATTCATCTAACATCCTGTTGTTACTAATTTTTCCATCTCCTTGTGACTGGTGCACCTGACAGGAACTTTATGTAAGCCTTCTCTAGAGCCATTGATAAAGGTCTCTGCCTTGCCTTTTGCATAATTTTTTTAGGGTGTATTTGTTGTGGTGTTCTTGTGGTGATATTTTAAGTTTGATTCAGTATGATTCTCATAAATCATACTGGCAATTAATTCACCTTTTTTTCCTTTTTGTGATTGGCAGCATGCCTTAGATAATTGGATGTGAAGGTGCTCCGATTCTCGTTCGTGCACTTTGATTGCGATACTTTAGGGTTGCATTGATGTTGTCTATTTTGTGCATGGCTTAACACTTTGATACTGGCATCCTGTTTTCTTTCTTCTCTTCTTTAGTAAAATCACTTGTTTCTTAGTTTCTATCTTGCCTTAATCATTGCTATAATTAATCTTTTCTGGACAAGGTGGGTGGACTACCACTTCTATCTTGTGCAATTAAAGTGTAAATGAATTTGGCTATCTTTGAACATCATTTTATTTTTTTATTTTTCATTTTATTTGTAATCCTCAAAGCGTGAACACATATTTCATTTGTGTATGAATTCTTTTGTTCAAAAACAGGTGCATCAAAAATAGGTACGTCAGGATCTGTATTGTCCGTTGAAGCATTGGAGAAAATGATGGAGGATCCAAATGTGCAGAAGTTGGTTTTCCCGTAAGATAATTTTATGACTGAAGTGGTCAAATGTTCTTTTGAAAAGTTCATGTTTCCATGATCCCAAATATCCACACACGTATGAAAAGTTACATATCCATATGTCTGTGTCCTCGTAAATGATACACAAACTCATTTATCCCATCTTTTTAACATTCTGCTATTTATTAAATTAGTGGGAGGTTAGGGTTTGGCTTTACTAGAGAAGATATAGTTTTATTTTATTTTATTTTGATTCTATTGTCTTTTATAGAGACAAATGTGAAATATTATTTGGACATTGTAAATGGACAATTCTACTTTGAAACCGTTAAATTTTCTTAATTTTATTAAAATTTGAAATTTTTTCTAATTTAGGGTCCGTTTGGGGCAGCTTATTTGGCGCGGTGGCGTTTTGAAAACGCACCTGACCTGTTCGGGTAAACTGCGTTTGGACAGCTTATGTGTTTTCAAAACGCCGAAAACAACATTTTCACACCACACCTATCTGGCAACTTTCTGGCAGCAGACTGGCTTTTCCAAAAAAATAAAAATTTTTAATAGCCACCGCACCCAGCTTATCAGCAGATTATTTGTAATCAGCTTATCAGCAGATTATTCAATAAGTTGCAGCTGCCCCAAACAAACTCTTAGTCTCATCATTAAATTTCTTTGTTTTGTTTTGTTAGACTATTCTAGGTTCTCTTCACTTAAATGTAGCTTTGATTTATTTTATTGTTGCGTGGCAACCCGATTTCTTATCCATTGAGATATTGTTCTCTTTAGCTTAACGGTCTTATGGTTTTATCCCATTGGTGTAACTTCTCAAGAGGTCACATATTCTGAGTGTGTTTTTGTACAAGCACATTTAACTTTGGAGTTTTCGATGAAATTCCAACCATTACTCCAAAAGCTGTGTCGATATTCAAGAGTTTATCTTCATTCTACTTAATGAATTTCACAATCTCCCTCACTAAAGTAACTGACATTTTTGTCAATTTTCCTAACCAAGAATCATCCATCAGTTATTGGTGTAATGATCTGATACCATTTGTAACATCTCGTACTTTCATCCATCAAGATATGATACCCTTCAACTTTATGCATATTTGTGTAACTTCTCAAGAGGTCACCCATCTTCAGGGTGCTCCAGCACGAGCATTCTTAACTTTGAAGTTTCTAATGAAATTCTAGCAAAAAGCTCCTTTAAAAGTTTAGCTTCATTCTACTTAAGGGATTTCATAATAAAAATTTAGACTATTTCTTGATTCATACCAGTCTGATCGTTACACCAAAAGTTGTCTTGAAGTTTAAGAGTTCAACTTCATTCTGCTTAGGGGGTTCATGATCTTCTTCACTTAACTAACATCCTCGTTAGTGCCCTAAACCCAGAAGCATCTACCTAATAGATAGGATCTAGATGTGGCCCCTATAGATTCAAGGGATAACTTGCATCTTGTATCGCTTTGTCCCATTTTTTGGTTTAAGAGGTGGCTGCTATGATGTATAACTTTGTTCTATATGACAATTCCTATCTTCAGACTGGTATAATTCTCTGATGCAATTTGTAACAAACCCAAACTCCACCTATTTAAATACTGTCTGTTTTCTCTTAATGGCTTCAAGGTTGGTGTAACTTCCTAGAAGGTCACCCATCCCAAGGGTGCTCCCGCCTCGCCTAAGCATGCTTAATTTTGAAGTTTCTGATGAAATTTTAACTGTTACACCAGAAGACATCTTGATGTTTAAGAGTTCAGCTCATTCTACTTAAGGGGTTTCATAGTTTTTTTTAATTTAATATAACGTGATTATTTTTCTTTCATACTTGTGGCTAATAAAAGCAATTGCGGTTTAGTAAGGGGTGCAACGGGGTCAGCGTCATGTGAAGGCTTAAACGAGAAGTGCCGTAAGATGGTGAGTCGATGGTAGAGAAGGATCTTTTCTTACATAATTACATCGAGGCTATTGGTGTATATTTAGGCCAACTTTTGAAATGGAATGCATTTTGTCTGAGACATTTGAATGAGATTCATTGGCTTTAGTGTCTTCGACCGAGACAATTCTTCTTGGCTTATCATCTTTGGGATCGTCTATTGGCCCCCTCTGCCAACCTTTGCTGCTTGTTGCCCTCGCTAGAGCCTTGCCACTTGCTGTCGTTTGGTCAGCTCTCTGTGTGGTTCAAGTTGATGTTTGGTGTAGGGCTGGATTGCAGCATGCACGTGAACATTCATCCAAACAGACAAAAATATTAACCATGAGACTAACTTGGATCAATTTTGACTAGTAATGGATCAATTAGAACACATTAAATAATCCAATATTTAAATGATTCCCCTTATAAAATACATGCATTATTTTGACATTGTTCTTGCCTTTGATATATAATTTTCGACAATTTTCTTTGTTATTTGACTTCTAGGAATTGCCTATAAATTTTCATGTAAAAAATTTTAATTATACATTTTTCTTTGAAAGGCATCTTACATAGCTTCGCTCATTTGCTCTACCCTTCAAGTAATATTTTCTGTTTATACATTTGTAACACTTTTTGGAGTTTATGAATAAAAGCACTCTCATTCCATTTCTCGATCCTCAAATAAAAGGTTTGATCTTATATTGATAATTGCTGCAGGTATTTACCTGAGGAGATGAGGAACCCAACTACCTTTAAGTGTAGGTATATTGGTTTGATTTTGTCATTTGATATTCATTTTTTCTTGTCAATCGATAAGCTGAACTGTCTTCATTTTCCTTCTAAATTTGGTTGATGGCTAATTCTGTGCAGCTTCTCGTCAAATAATTATTGATCATTATTATGTTCATTATTTTCAGGGATGCTACAAAATCCACAATACCGGCAGCAATTACAAGATATGCTGTAATGATTATGTTACTTTTAACTTCCTTTCCTAGCTGTAATGATAGTATTGCCAGCCTTTCATATCATCTTTTTATCACGTAACTTTCAAGGTGCTTATCAATGTTAGCTATCCAGTTTTAACTTTTGAAGTTATATCTTCATTTAGTTTTTTATTTTTTTTATATATATTAGTGATAGGGTTGGTGTAGCTCTAGTGGCGGATAAAATTAGAGAGTCGTTTTAGATGATTTGGTCATATTAAACGCCGACTATCTGATGATACAGTTAGTAGAGTAGATCTTTTAGATTTGACTTAAGTTAAAAAGGCAAATGCAGACCTAGAAAGATTGGGTCTATTTTATAAAAAAATATCTTAATTTATTAGAATTAAATGAAAATTTGACACTCAATAGGACACAATGCAGAAAATGGATTGATGTAGCTGACCCCACTTAGTGGGATAAAGGCTTGTTGCTGTTTTTATAATATATTTAACATATTTAAACTGTGTCACCATGTATTTTAATAATATTTAATTTTAATTGTTAATATCATATCTACTAAATTTATATATTATATATTTAGTTTTTGTACTGCAAATTTAAAGGTTTCCAACTAAGTTTTTCTCCTAATTTTATCTTTTTACTTAATTCAACAAATATTTCATTCAGTAGAAATTAGAATTGTATCATGTACAAAAACATACATTAACCTGCCTCTTTTTGAATATGTTTAATCACTATAAAGCCCAAAGTAGTCTCCTGACCATTTGTATATGGTCAATGAAGCCCCAAAATTTTTACAATTCTCTAATTTAGTTCATCAACCATACAAAATTTATCCCCTGGGGACTAAATTAGAATCATTTTTGTATCGTTGTGATCAATTTTGTATCCTCGTTTTCATCAATTTCTATTGTCGAATTTGTTCGAGAAGAATTTTATATAGCCGAGGGATTGAATTAGATAAATGTGATATTATGAGATCAAATTGACCATATAGGAGTAGTTAGTGACTATTTTGGATTTTAAAACTTAAAGTTGATTATATAAGTAAATCTATGATAATTGTGAGCTTCTGGGTCACTCCACAACAATTTTTATTATTAATCAATGCCTTAGTCATACATATCTTTAATAACATCAACATATATTTGACACACTTTTCTGAGTTAAATTACTACAAATTAATTTTTGGGGTACCCAATTATATTCCTTGTTAGTGATACCAAATTAACATTACTCTCTCTTATAGCTTCATTGCTTGATTCCCCTAAAATTAAAACAATTTTGGGTATCACATTTTTTCTTGAATATAGGCTTAACAATGCTTTTCCTCTAATCATTTCACATTTTTTTTTTCTGAAAACATTTATTAAAATGATTTGCTTACTAAATACGTAATTAGATATTTCATTTGGACTCAAAGCTTTATCTTTATGCATTTTTTGAGGGCTAAATTCACTTGATCAATTTATAAAATTATTTACTATATTATTTATTCCTTAAAACTGTTATTTAGTAAGTTATCAAGTAACATTCTTTATTCGCTTTTAATCCATCTAATTTCTTCAAAATCCTAGATCTTTTTTCTTTTAGCTACTCTCTTCATTTATTTTTTTCCCTAAATATCAATTTTATTCTATAGATCACCATCATCTTTGTATACTGTTAGTTCCTTTATCATCATTATATACATTAGTAGCATTAAATTTTTGACATGTTTTAAAAGCATATATTTTTTTTATTCCGAAGATCTCTTTGAATTGAGTGACTTTTTACTTTTGAGCATGACTATGTCCCAAATTACCCGCCTTGATTACCTTAACCTAATCCTAAATTCATTTTATCTTTCAATTTAAATTTCAATTTTCACAGATTCGAAGTTTTTTTTTTTATAATTTTGCTATTCTTCTACAATTAAATGAAATGTACAGTTATACCCAAAACGTGCATAACTGCTCTTAAACATTCTAAATTTAGTTTACTTTCAATCTAGTGCTAAAGTTAACAAAAAAAATGCAATAAACATTAGAAGTTTATCAAATTTCATTTATCTGAACAGGTTTAGATTCAAAAGCACCGAAAACTCACCGTAAGGTTTCCAGTGTAAAACTTGACTTAAAAAAAATACTATGTAATAAGCATCATATTGATGAATTTAAATTTTACTCCACAGTAAGGTAAACTTTAGAATGCATAGAAGCATATATAGGCTCTTATAAATTCGAAAGTATTTATATTTTAATTCTAAAACTCAAATATCACATTCTGCACAATGAACAACTAGACACCGTAGTATATCAAATGCATTGAGTTGAGGCTTCATACAGTTTCCTCACTCGGCCAACTTTCAAACAAACTTCATGTTTAAATATCCTATATAATGGATAAAGATTACTTATAAACTTTTATATCAACACTTTATTAACTCTTTAACTTTAGTTTTTCTTAACTGAGGCCCAATTTATAATTATAATACTATTGACAGAGTGAGAAGAAATGAGCATGGAAAAAATGTTGTCACGGCCCAATTTCTCTCACTTTTTGTTTCTTTTCATGCAAACCTTGATTCTTAATGATCTGGCCAAAAGAGTTTTTTTCCTCCCCTTGGAAAAGATGTTCAAATCGAAACCTATTAGTACTTTCTTATCATATTCACTGCCAAGATCTTGGCCAACCATACAGCTTCACAACCCATTCACCATGGATATCCCAATGCTCAATTTTCTCTTTTTCGCTTTCATTCATTCCCTCAGAAACCTTGTTTTCTAATGACTTCATTCTCGCAGTTCAAATCTTTATGCCAAGAAAGCTTTGTCAATTCCGCCAGCATCCTGCTTGCTCCTCTTCCTTTCTATTGTGCCTGATCCATATTTCTCCAATGTTTGATGTTTCCTCACCACAGCCAACCTCAAGCACCTTTATGTTCAGACCATAAGAATACTAGTTTCTCTTGCTCCAGTGAGACTGCTCGAGTTATTCAATACTTTAGACATTACTTCTCAAATCTCTTTTCTACTTGTCGAGATGTGTCTGAGATGGAAATAAAGTTGTGAGAATTAATTCTAATTTCCTTAATTAAGGAAATTAGAATTAATTCTCACAACTTTATTTCCATCTCAGACACATCTCGACAAGTAGAAAAGAGATTTGAGACTCTGCAACGCGCTGATCTTTGCGTTTCTTCACTGCTGCTTCCGCGCGCTTCTTCCGAAGGTGGAAGCTTCAACGCGCTTCTCCAACTTCCTCCTCTGCGATCTGCGCGCGCTTCTCCGACTTCTCCTTCTCTGCGATATGCGATCGGCGCTTCTCCCGAGCACGGGCTGCTTCCGACTCCTCTGACTTCTGCGAACTATAGGATATCCGACTTCTCCGACTTCTTTCCGCTTCGTCCAAGAGGAGCAGCACGTTGTCACGATCGTCCTTTGCCGCTGAAGTAATTTGCGCTGTTTGCCGCTGTGTGGTCGCTGCAGAGCCTGCAATCCTGTGACGCATATCTCGCGATTTTGTCGCTGTTTGGATTTTTTTTTTCTGCTGCCGCTGCTTTAATTACTGCGATTCTTTTACCTCTGCAGGTTTATTCTAGCCTTAATTGCTGCAAATTTTTTCTTCTCCACCATGTCAATGTCCGAAACCACTATCTCCAACTACTCCAATCATTCTGAAGAATACAATGCTGTTCAGAAAATTGGAGAGTTGCAGAATATTCGGGCATCCAACAGGTTCAATGGGAAGAACTATCTCAAATGGTCCCAAATTGTCCACACATACCTAAAAGGCAAAGGGAGGATTAATCACCTACTTGGAACCGGACCAGAAAAAAAGGATCCAGCCTCTACAGCATGGGAAGAGGAGGATTCCATGATTATGTCCTGACTATGGGATTATATGGACCCAACGATCAGTGACACTTGCATGTTCTTGAACACCGCAAAAGAAATCTGGGACTATATCAACCGCACATACTCAAAAGCCCGCGATGCTGCTCTTGTGTATGAAATCAAGGAAAAAACCGGAGCAACCAAACAAGGAGACAAATCTGTCACAGAATATGAAACTCTATTGCAAAATCTGTGGCAGGAACTGGATCACTATCGTGTAATTGAGATGAAATGCACTGATGATGTTGCCACCTTGAAGAAGTTCATTGAGAAGGATCAGATATATGATTTTTTGGCAGGATTGAATCCTGAATTTGATCATGTTAGAATCCAAATCCTTGGCAAAGAGGATACACCATCTCTAGAAGAGACAATCTCATTAATCCGAGCAGAAGTAAGTCGGAGGAGTGTCATGCTAGAACCACATACTATGGATGGGTCAGCTTTAGCAGCAAACACAAATCAGGAGAAGTCAAAGAACGATAACCAAGGGAAGAAGAACAAAGACAATCTTTGGTGTACTTATTGCAAGAAACCAAGGCATACAAGGGAGAAGTGTTGGGAGTTAAATGGTAAACCTCCAAGCTGAGAATGGGGCAACCATGGGGAGAAATAAAGGCCTCGAGCGCATATGGCAGAGCAACCCAATATAAAGAAAAAATCAACAATAGAGGGATTCAGCGATGACGAAATTGAGAAATTGAGAAACTTATTGGGATCTCTTGAGAAGCTTTCTGGAGCATGTTCGATAGCTCTTTCAGGTAAAACTGTTTGCATGAATGTCTTAGACAAATTATATACCAACTCTTGGATCATTGACTCCGGTGCTACTGACCATATGACCCCCACATCTCAACTCTTCCAGTCCTATACCCCCTGTCAAAGTAATAGAAAAATTATCATGGCCAATGACTCTTTAGCTACTGTTGCAGAGATTGGTGATATACATATTACACCTAGCCTTATCCTGAAAAACGTTCTCCATG
>NW_018164444.1:15429800-15430301 GCF_001263595.1 Phalaenopsis equestris
TAGAGGGAAGCTAGATCCTAGAGCATCAAATGTGTGTTCCTGGGTTACTCCTGCACTCAAAAGGGATATAAATGTTACAACCCCTCTACCAGAAAATTTTACATCTCTGCCGATGTCACTTTCACAGAAAATAAACCTTTTTTTTCCAAGTCCTCTCTTCAAGGGGATATTTCCATGGTGGAAGATAGTACTTGTGAGTCCTTTGAACCACTTAAAACCCTTGACCTTCCACATGCGCCAACCCATGTTGTTGAACCTGAATCAAACTCTCCTTCTGTTCCAGCTGAACCTTAGTCCTCTGAACCAATCACATCTGAGTCACCTGATTCAGAACCCTTATCATCTCCTACTCCAACCAGTGTCACGCTTCCCAAGATTTTCTTAGGTGTATTCAAGGAGAAAGGTCGTTCCTGAACTGACACAAGTCCAAGAATCCAATTCACTCTATCTACTATCTGACTATGTATCTCTCAAGCGTCTATCACCAGCCCACAAAAGATT
>NW_018164444.1:15430413-15430662 GCF_001263595.1 Phalaenopsis equestris
AGTGCTTTAGAAAAGAATAAAACATGGGAGATCGTTGATAAACCAAAGGACAAAAACATTGTTGATTGCAAGTGGATTTTTACATTAAAGTGCAAGGCTGCTGGATCCCTTGAAAGATATAAGGCAAAGTTAGTAGCCAAAGGGTACACTCAGACTTATGGGGTGGATTATCAGGAAACCTTTGCTCCAGTTGCAAAAATGAACACTGTGAGAATCCTGTTATCATTGGTTGCTCACTTCAATTGGCAA
>NW_018164444.1:15430741-15457719 GCF_001263595.1 Phalaenopsis equestris
TGACCTAAATGAGGAAATCTACATGAACATCCCTCCGGGAGTTGAAGGGGACACATGTAACAAGGTGTGCAAGCTGAAAAAAGCCATTTATGGGTTAAAACAATCTCCTAGAGCATGGTTTGACAGATTTACAAAAGTCATGAAGGAATCTGGGTATAATCAAAGCCAAGGTGACCACACTCTTTTCATTAAACATTCAGCTGCAGGGGGAGTGACTGCTCTTTCAGTCTATGTGGACGACATCATAGTCTGGAAATGATGAGAAAGAGAAGCATGAATTGAAGCTGAGACTAGTAAAAGAATTTGAAATCAAGGAACTGGGGAAATTGAAGTACTTCCTCGGTTTTGAGGTGGCATATTCCACACAGAGAATCTTCATCTCTCAGTAAAAGTACGTGATTGATTTATTGACAGAAACAGGGAAGATTGGGTGTAAGTCAATCGCTACGCCAATAGATCCAAACCATAAGTTGGGAGAAGCTAAAGAAGAACCAACTGAGGATAAAAGAATGTACCAAAGATTGGTTGACAGACTCATATACCTTGCTCACACTCGACCAGACATAGCATATTCTGTAAGTATGATCAGTCAATTCATGCATGATCCTACAGGATATTGTACTTTTCTTGGAGGTAACCTAGTAACATGAAAGAGCAAGAAGCAGAATGTAGTGGCAAGGTCATCTGCAGAATCAAAACTCAGGGCTATTGCTCAAGGATTATGTGAATTACTGTGGTTGAGAATCATCTTGGATGATTTAAGAATCCCATGGGAGAGTCCTATGAGCTCTACTGTGACAACAAGTCTGCCATAAATAGAGCTCATAATCCTATACAACATGATAGGACAAAGCATATTGAGATTGATAGACATTTCATCAAAGAAAAACTGGAGGAAGGATTAGTGTGTATGTCCTATGTTCCATCAGAAAGACAATTAGCCGCTGTTCTAACAAAGGGGCTGAACAGTTCAAGTTGCCATGATCTTATATCCAAGCTGGGAATGGAAGACATCTATTCCTCAGCTTGAGGGGGAGTGTCGAGATGTGACTGAGATGGAAATAAAGTTGTGAGAATTAATTCTAATTTCCTAATTAAGGAAATTAGAATTAATTGGTAAATCCCTTAAATTAAGGGAATTAGAATAAATTTGTAATCCCTTAAATTAAGGGAATTAATTAAATAGTTTCCTAGTTTTTCTCTCTTTTTTATCTCTTATATAATACTTTGTATGATCAATTCAAAGGGGAGATAAGTACAAATTTCTATTTGGTTTTTCCACACTACTCTACATATTTTGTAGTATTTTCCTTGGCATTTCAAACATCAATGGAATTTGGGCAACCAATGACATCGGAAACTATAATCTATTAAACAACGCAATGATAGTCATTGTTAGAAGGTACCTGGTTGTATTTGAGCTCACATAGGAGGCTGCATCAAGCAGTAAGTGTCAACAACTTCCTGCTTGGACGTATCTCCTTGCCACCTATGCAGATTTGGAAATGACTATGACACTATAGTCCTCATTCCTCAATGCCAAGGAACTTTGGATATCTAATCATGGAAATTTAGGCGACCTGTGCTATTATTAAGTTATGCTCGAGCTTTGCCTTGATTGAAGAGATTGATGCTAATTTGAAAGATATGCTAGACTCTATAAGGATGATTCAACATGAGGTGATGCTAACAAGCATCAGATGAGATAAATATCATTCAATTGTTGGTATAGGAGTTTCACATTAGAGTGTTGTACATCTTGAGGAAAAAGAAGATGAGTATGAGGAGATAGAGAAAGAAACCATGATTTGAATCTAGTAATTGAAAAGAGAGTAAGAATGGTGGTTAAGATGGAATAGATTGTAGCTAAGATTATATTAGCCTTAGATTATGTTTTGCGAAACTACTAATTCGTTGTAGTTAAAAGATAATCTATTTATTAAGAAAATTGAACTTTTGGTATGGACTTGTAGACTCGTAGTATTTATTTATTTATTTTAATATGTTGATTGCCACTTAATCTCGTGAGATAATATTTATAATGCATAAAATTAGCTTATAAGAGATATATCAACTTTTTTTTAATGCTTTGCTCGAGCATGCTTAATGTCTCCGACATTGAGCAACCACATCTACGTGATTCGGGATCTCTTGATACTGTTGACAACGATTGCCACCTTTCTAGGTCCCTGGCTGGTGTGATGGAATACCAAAAGTTGTTAGGGAAGTTGTAGAAGGGATAGCGGGAGTGGGAGGATGTAGGATGGTGAAAAATCAGCGTGCTCATGGGCTAGACAGAAAACTGGAGGTGGCAAAATTGCAAATTTGTGCTGTAACCAGCAATTGGAAGCGCGTTTGACTGCTGTTTAACGGAAAACGATGAGCAAACGGCGAACCACTTGAGCATTCCAGAGAGCATAATACATAAACTCGAAAAGCAATAATTCCAAATAGCCTAATAATCATTTATGTAAAAATCTCCTAATAGGAAATACCTAATTATAAGTTAATGAAATAAGAAAAAGGAAATAAGGAAAAAGGAAATAAGGAAATAAGAAATAAATAAAAAACAGTAGGGTTCCCATGCAAATTACAAATCGGACAAGAACTTACATGTTTTGTCCTCCCTCGATAGCATGAGTTCCGTGATATGTGGAACCGCGGATCGATAACATGAGTTCCAGCGTCCGGGAATTCCAGTTCTCGCTCTTCGGAAATATCCAGATCTTGATAGAATGGTGACAAGTTGGCAACATTAAAAGTGACTGGAATATTGTAGTCTCTTGTTAAGTCAATATTATAGACATTGTCATTCATCTTCTTTGCAATCCGGAATGGACTATCAGCTCCAGGCTTTAGCTTCCCTAATTAACATTTAGGAAATTATTCCATCAATCTGATCTAGACCATATTGCCTAACTTGAAAACCGTAGCTTTCTTGAGCTTGTTAGCTTGTTTCTGCTACTTAGTGCTATGCTTGAAAATTTCTTTCTTAACCTGCTCATGTAGGATTTGAATGTCCTTGATTCGAACCTCGACATCTATGCTAAGCTTAGTAGCTGATAATAGGACTAACTCCAAGGGTTCCGCCCGTACACAATCTCAAAGCGGTTGTGGCTGGTGGATTGACTAGTAGAATGATTATAGGTAAAATCCACCTGAGGAAGAACCAATTCCTACTGTTTGATGTGTTTTCTCACAAATCATCTATTAAGGTCTTCCAAACTGTGGGTTACAACCTCGATCTGCCCATTTGTTGGAGGACGAGCTGTTGAACTGAACTGAAGCTTTGTATGTAACTTGCCCTATAAAGTCCTCCAAAAGCAGTTGAGAAATTTTACATCCTTTTCCAAAGTGATGCTCTGTGGTGTTTTATGAAGACGAATAACCTCCTTGAAATACAAGTGCAATATGTGACGTGGGACAATCTGTGTCTTTTTAGAAAAATGTTCTACCACAACCATGGGAAATCCTTACTCCATTGTGTCCGAGATAAGCTCACCACTAAATTCATGTTCATGTCCAACTTGGGTACCTCTGAGATGGAAGGGGGAGTGTATAACTTGATATTCTACTATTGAATCTTAGCCAAATGACATACCCAAAATTGTCTGACGTGCCTCTTCACATCTCATGCTATTTTGTGCCAGTAAAAGTTCTCTTTTACGAAGGATAGGGTCTTATCTCTACTAAAATGTTATGTTATTCTCCCATTGTGAGACTCCTATAAAATACTCTCTTCGAGTGAACTCCAAGAAAAAACACAATCTATTTTGAAAAATAGCATCCACCAGGGCTGTGTTATTGCTCAGTTGGCTTATCCTGGCATTGCATCCAAATGTCCTGGAAATCCTTGTCAGTTGTAAACAAGTCTTTCAACACCTTAAAACCAACAACCGTTGACTGCATTGTAGTGTGTAATAATGGTGACAGAACAATGCATTGCCTACTTTGTTATGACTGCCTATTTTATTTTTGAGTACAAAATAGAATGAAGAAAGAAATTTCACCACCCATGAGGCATGTATACCCTTTAACTTTTTCTAACTACAAGAATCTCAAGGCGTCGTGATCATTGTAGAGAGTAAATTCATTGTCCATCAGTTAATGAATTCAGTGAGAGCCCTTTTGATATCTTAAAATTCTTTGTCATAGGTAGAGTAATTTTTTCCTGGAATCATTTAATTTTTAACTGGAGAAAGCAATATGGCGCCTTCATTGACTTAGCACAGCTCCAATTTCCACATCAGAGGAATCACACTCTACATTAAATACTTGATTGAAATCTGGAAGGGCGAGAACGGGGGCTTGGGTCACCTGTTTCTTCAAAGTATCAAAACTAGCCTATAATCTTCTGAGCATACGAATTTATCTGACTTAAGAATCTTCGTCAAAGTTGTCGCAATCGAGCTGAAATTCCTGATAAACCTCATATTAAAAGAAGTTGGATTATGAAACTGGCTTGCTTGATTAAGTCACTGTGGTTTGGCCCTAGCTATAATAGCCCCAATCTTCGTTGAGTCCATCTCAATGTTGGTAGTTGAAATGATGTATCCCAAAAAAGCACATATGCGATGTAAGAAAATGACACTTTTTTAGATGAACATATAGCTGCTCTATTCAAAGAACCTCAAAGAATTGACGCAAATGTTGTAAGTGCTCTCCTCTGAACTGCTATTCACCAGGATATGATCAAAGTACGCAACCACAAATTTTCCAATGAAGGCAAGAAAAATCAGGTTCATCAGCCGCATGAAAGTACTTGGGGCGTTGGACAACCAAAAGACATGACCATTCACTCATACAGTCCATCTTGTGTCTTAAGGTCATCTTCGACTCTTCCCCTCATCTCATCCTAATCTTTTGGTAGCCATTGTGCAAATCAATCTTGGTGAAAACACTAGCTCTATGCAACTGATCAAGTAAATTGTCCAATCTAGGAATAGGAAATTTGTGATCTTATTCACAATCTTGCTATCTATGCACATGCGTCATGTTCCATTTTTTTGGCACAATCACAACACATGGACTCATGCTCTCGCGTACTAATTTTCGGGCCATCAGATCCTCAATCTAGTTTTGTAGCTCCTCATATTCTACTGGTTGCATTTGATAAGCTGATTGGTTGGAAAGCATTGATCCTATAATAAGTTCTATAGCATGTTGAGTCTCTCGCAAATGTGACAATCAAGGTGGCATACTGTCCATCAAGGTATCCTTAAACTCTTCTAGTAATGATCACATTGTCTTGGCTGTTTTTCTCTTCCGTCTCATTACCTTATAGCATCACGAAGACTAATCCCATTGACGCCCATCTCTTTGCCTGTAGAAGGTAGCACGAGGTACGATGGCTCCAATCTTCGTCTACGTGTTCATCATTATTGACTCATTTAATGTCAAAAGTACAATACATTTCTCATCCTCATTAAAGTTGTATTTGTGGTCGTTATGAATTGTACCTCTGTCGTGCTGCCAAGATCGGCCTAGCAGAATATGACATGCATCCATAGGGGCGACATCTCACCAAACTTGATATTACAGCTTGTCACCAATTGAAAATTTCACCAAATATTTTTTTTAAAACACATATCTTGTTTTCCTTTTTCAACCTAGTAAGAGTATAACTGTGAGTTCTTCTGTATAGAGAAACTCCATTTATCCACAATCTGTGTAGATATCATATTTTCACAATTACCTGAATCTGTTATGAGGCTGTCTTCCTCTTTACAGTAAAATGAGTATAACATATGTTATGTCGGAGCCACTACTCATCCCTCTTAGGCTCGATCTAGAGAACTTGTCGAACCTTAACCATCTCACCATCATCTGTAGTTGATACTCTTCATTTTGTTCATCAGGATGTTTTTACTCTTGGCCTCCGCCATTGCACCTTGCTCAATAAAAGAAATCACTCATGTTCGGACAGTTGGATACAATATGCCCGTAATCATGACATTTGAAACACTTTCTGACTGGAAATATTTTGGTGTTGTTGGCCAGAGACATTAGTCCTCTTTTCTACATTTATTGTTTTCTCTTCATGAGCAGTAGGTCTGGGTACTTTTGTCTGCGTGCTCTTGCTACCTGATCTAGTGGTCGGATCCTGTTTGAAGGATGGTGTGGGCTAATATTGTGTTATTTTTCCTCCATCTTCAAGACGAGGGTATGGATTTCATGTAACATTTCATAGGGCTGCAATCAGACTACATTGTCAATAGACGATCTTAATCCCCCAAGATAGCGGGCTATGGTGCTCTCATCGGGCTCCACTTGTTCACATTTTATTTCGCATAAGTTGCTCGAACTCAGCTGTGTACTCCTTTACTGGAAGAATTTTCTACTATAAATGGCGAAGTTTTAAGGACATATCCTATCTGTAATATGCTGGTAGATACTTACGTTGCATCTTCGTTTTCATCTTGGAGTAGAGACCTTTTCCCTCATGCTGGTGTAGGAACTTTTAAGTTTTCTCACCATAGTGACACATTTTTTTTCAACATGATGGCGACAAGTGTTACCCTTCTGTCAGGTAGAACATCCTTTTATTTGAAGACCCGTTCCGTTGTTTGAAGCCACTTAATGAATTCATAAGGGTCCATGCAGCCTATCAAGTATGGTAAGTCTACATTAATGCAATATCATATTCTCCCCTCTGATACTTAATTCCGAATGAACGCACTATCGATGCTTTGCCACTTGAAACTTCTTGGTGGAAATGATTTTTTTCTTCTCTTTTATTCGTGTGGTCGCTGTTGTTGTGGGTGATTTCTCCATTCCATTTTTTTTCAAGATCAATGGATCTTTGTTGCAATTAGATAGTATCCTGGTGCATGTCTTCCTTGTTAATTTCCCGAGCACTTTTTTGAGGGGGTTTCCTTTGCGGCGTGACATCTTATTCTTTCAACTGGATATTCAGCTTGCTCCGATTCCAAATAACATTGTTCTAGCATCCCTAGAAAGTATGACGGAACACCAAAAATTGTTAGGGAAGTTGTACCGGGAACGGGAGAATGTAGGGAGGTGAAAAATCAGCGTGCATTGGGGCTGGATGGCGAACTAGAGGTGGCAAAGTTGCGAATTTCTGCTGTAACCAGCTGTTGGAAGCGCGTTTGACGGCTGTTCGACGGAAAAAGCGAGCAAAAGGCGAATCGGCGAGGTATAGATGTCGAGGGAGATCCACCACCTATTCCTGGGCAAGTTATAGGAATCCTACTTGTTAAAGGAATAGGCTATACCACTCCAGAGAGTATAAATTATAGAAAATTTCTTCATATATATAAATTCAAAAAACTAAAAATCCAAACATCCCAATATACATTAATAAAAGTCTCATAATAGGAAATGCCTAATTATAAACTAGAGAATTGGAAATAAGGAAAAATAAAATAAGGAAATATGGAATAAATAGAAAACGACAAGGTTTCTGGGCAAATCACAAATCAGACGGGAACTTTCCCATTTCGTCCTCCCGAGATATGCAAAATTGTGGTTGTCCCACACACAGGAATTCCTGCTCCCGCGCTAACGATGCTTTAAATTTAAGCATACTAGCCGAAAAAATAGGCATGCCCAAAAATTTGCCAATGATTTAATTGAACCAACCAATATAGTATGGTGGTTGTCCACTAAATCTGAACTATAAATTACACTCATTTATTTAGATTATATGTTGATAAATTGACACCGTAATTCGTCACACAACTAATGGAAAACAAATAATAATGAATTCCAATAGGAAATTATAACAAAACAATTTCGAAATCTGAAATTGCAATAAACAACAACACAACAATAGCCCTAGGGTTTAATCGAGGGTACAAGTGGTGTTGGCTGGTGGTTGGTCTTCCAGAGATGTTGCAAAGGGAAGGCTAGTGGTCTGGGATGTGGGACGGCAACGTGGGAAGGATGATAGTTGCAAGGGGAGGTGAGGAATTGCCGAGACAAAAATTGGACTTGCTACTATATAGACAACAAATGGAACTGCTAGACTATAGAACGTAGGAGAACTATGAACTTCCCACCCTTTATGAATGAGTAAGTGTTCTTGAACCCATCATTTTGAGCCCTACGATTAAACTATCGCAGTCTCCCCAACAACATGTGATAAGCATTCATGGGTACAACATCACGCCACACCTAATCTTGCAGTTGGTCCCTAATAGTAAATTTCACAAGGCATCTCCTGTTAATGCAACTCTGTTCTTCTTGAAAAAAGTCGGGAATTTTATTGTGAATGTCTTTGACTAGGGAGACTCAACTTATCCATCATCTAGTATTTCCTTTGATGATAAGTCTGCACACATCCTTTTACAATGCAACGAGTGTAAAAAATGTTGTGGCGAAATCCTGCTCCCCTCTCGTAGCCTCAATCTGAAGGACTCTTTGAGCCACAAGCATGTCGAACTCATCAGCTGGAAGCTGGTGCTCTTTCACATCCTCACTATCTTCTATGTCACCAGTACCACTGTCCACTTCTTCTACTTCTCCCTGCTCGGTGCAAGAAACAACTCTGGTAGTAGGCCAACTGGAAGCAATGTGTTCAAATCTATGACATCTGAAACACTTCCTTGAGGGCACTATATTGGGTGTAGTGCTCGTCTACAGCTTCTCACTCTGATCAGCTCTATCTTTTTCTATACATTTTTCATATTTTCCTCAGGTGCACTTTTTTTGGCTCCTATTGTGGCTGAGTGTATGAATGATAGCGGGGTCCTAATTTTCTTATGTTATTTCTCCTCCTTTAGTGCTAAGGTCTAAACATCACCCAAAGACTGATACAACTATAATTAGACAACATTGTTGTTGGTTGGCTTCAGGCATCCCAAACATCAGACTATATTGTGCTCCTCTTTGCCTGTCAACTCACATTTCTGCATGATTTGCGCAAACTCTAAAGTGAATGACACCTCCCTCTACTGTAGGTGATGAAGCTTCAAGAGCATGTCCTGGAGGTAGTGTGGGGGTATGTACTTCCTTTGCATCTCCTTCATCTTCTCCCACATAGTGATCTTGTTCTGACCTTCTCTCCGTTTCTCTTTTCAGATTCTCGCGCCACAAAGAGACACTTTTCTTCAGCTTTATGGCATCAAGCTTCACTCTCCTACCAACTAACACCTAATTGTACTAAAAATCTCTCTCAATCGTCTGCAAACATTCAATGAAGTCATCCAAATTCATTCGTCCCTCAAAATCTGGTAAGTCTACATTCACTTGTCTCTATTTACTCAAAAAGTTATTCCATCCATCAACTTTCTCTGATACTGAATCCCAAAGTGTTGTTGTCTACTTCCTATTCATTGGAATCATTCCTACGAAAGGGTGTCGGATTTTCCTCCCTCCTCTCGAATCTCTCTATCACAATAGACGGTGATCTCTCAATGGGTTCTTTCTTCAATTTCGGCAAACCTTTGCTTAAGTCGGTGGATTTGTCAATGCATCTCTTCCATGGTAAGTTCCTGAACGGCTTCCGACATTTATTGCCTCGATGGCATGGCTAGGGTTTTGGTTTGGGAGTTGAAAGGGGGTGTATTGGGCTGATTTAGGGCGGTGGAAAAACATTTTAGAGTGATTGATTTGAAAAATCGGCTAGGAGGAATAATTTTGGGTGGAGTTTGGGTTAGCTATTAGATTTTAGTACCTTAGGATGGAAATAGGGTTAACCTGGCTTTGATACCAAATGATATTATAATTCATCTCACAACTAAAGGGAAATAAATATTTTTGTTGAATTCAAATAAGAAATTACGACAAGACAATATGAAAATATGAAATTGCAACAAACAACACAATACTAGCCCTAGAGTTTAATCTCGCGTGTAAGTGGTGTCGGCTAGGAGTTAGGCCTTTGGAGAGGTAGCAAAGGGGAGGTTAGTTGGCTGGAATGTGAGGCGGAAACAAGGGAAATATACCAGTAGCAAGGGGAGGTGAGGAACTGTCGAAATAGTAAATGAACTTGCTATCCTGGGCAGCGGCATTAGCGAAATGGGGGCGGAAACAACAGAAATCAAATGTTTGCTTTCCTGGTGTTAGCAACAAGGAAAGGGGGGTTGGGAGCGATGACGGTGAAGATGCGGGGCGGTTTGGAATGGCGGCAACATAGGTGGAGCGATGAGGGAAAGGAAGCAGTTGTAGGAATGGAAAGGGTATCAGAAGGATAAAACACCGTCTCAGGAATGAGATAAAATTGGAGCACCACTCAGAACCCTTGGATACAACCCTATAAGGGAAAAGGGAAAGGCCGATGACTATCCTGGAACGAACAAAAAAAAATACTAACAGAAGCAGGAACGCCATACTTGGCACAGAGGAACTCAGTCCCGCGCGACCGTGTCAAGTGCCGCACGCGACCGGCTTGGTCCCATGGGAGAAGGATCGAGCGGCCTTTGTGCATGGTTCCGTCCTATTTGGAGCGGGGCCATCTCCTCTTTACCCTAAGATTGTATATGTTATTTGTTGTGTTTAGGTCAGTTTTACTTCATATTGTCTGCTATCGGCTTTTTTATCCCTTGTTAGGGCTGTATCCAAGGACAAATGGTGCTCTGACTATATCCTGCTCTAAGGTGGTGATTATCTTTTCATTTTCCTTCCTCTTTTGCATTCTCTTGTTTGCTACCACACCTTCCAACAATCCGCTACCTGTTGTCTAGTCGTACCAACTGCCGCACACTCCACAACCCCTGCCCACTGTCCAGCCGTACCAATCCAGTTCTAGCTTGTTGTCGCACCTGCCTTAGCCTTAAGCATGCTATCTAACCAATAAAAAACCTCTGCTTGCTGTCGTTACACCTCTCTACCACCTTCGATCCTCGCCCTAAGGGATCTTTTGTGTTTGTATCGTTTTCCTATTTTCAAGTATCTTTGTTTATAATCCCTTTTGAATCTCAACAATAATATTCTCATTCCGTTGTGATTTTGGGTTAACTTCGGTATCACTAGCTCTTGACACCGACAAAAATGAATAAATAGACCTAAGATAACTAGGAGTGGACTCCTCTCGAAAAAGAGAGGCGCTACTTTTCAGCTTAGGGTCGTCCAGGCCTTCCTCACAAGGCCTGGACCTAATTGGTCCATGCATGCAGACGGGCATGAGATGCCCGCATCACAAATGCTTGTTAGACAAATTGACGTAAAGTATCACTTGACCATATAGACCTGATCAAATCGCAACTTGTAAAATGGAGAGCAGTCCTGTATGAGAGTGAAAATCTTTTATTTTATGCTGTTTGTTAAACGTGAGTGAATCCAAATTTTAGCTAAATATTATAAGCTCATGGAATCTGATCTCCCAGGGAATCTGCTGTTGGTGTAATATGTGAAATACAGTTTTATTTTAATCTCTACCATTTATGGGCTAAAAGGAACAATGTTATTTAGTTTAAACGATATTCTATAGAATTTTATGGGGTAACTTTTTTTAATGTGTTGCAATCTTTTCTTTTTTTGATGATCAATTATTTTGGCCCAAATGTGCTCAGGTCTCATAACCGTTTGCCTATCATGATTTTTTTTTATTTATCAGAAACAGTATGGGTGGTAGTAGTGAATGGGATAACCGTATGATGGATACATTGAAAAATTTTGATCTCAGCAGTCCAGAGGTCAAACAGCAATTTGGTAAGACATGATTAGACACAATCTTTATCTTCTGAACTGTTCATTTTTATTTACATTGTATTATTAAAGCTAAATTATTATTTTTTTGTTTCTTCTTATGATAATAAAAATTGTTTCATTTACTTGGTGCTGCTTCATTGCTTGTTTAAATATCTTTAAATTTCTGTTCTCATGTTGTGAGGTGTCCTGGAGCTTAAATTTAGTGCTTTTTGGTTGTAATCTGATATCTAGTTACTGCCTCGTGTATAATCTAACTTGTGCCCGGCGCTTAGACTTGAAATTCTGGTAAAAAACAACATTTTATGAATTTAGACCATTTTCTCTTTTAGTATTTGTCATTTTAACTTCGTAGTTCTCAGTTGATATTTTCATTAAATAACTTAATTTGTATCCCAAATTTTTTAGTATATCTGTGCAACTTAAAACAGAATCTCAAATGCTTTCTGTGGCTGTTGGATTTTAGATATAACTTGGTCTTGCTCTTACATAAAATTTTGCACATGCAATTAATCTTATATTATGAGAAAATTGCCAAAATAGTCCCTGAACTATTTGTATATTGCCATCTTTATCCCATCAGTCTAATATGTTCAATTTAGTCACTTAACTACGTAAATATGATCTAACATGGCTCTTCTGTTGAAATATTTGTGATCAAATTGTATGAGTCAATGGACTATTTGTAATCAGATTTGGGGAGCAAAGTTATTAAATTAGACATAATAGATTGTCTGAGAACTATTTCATTCTTTTTCTCATCATGATTTATTTGAGTATCGTCTTAGATCAGCCCTTCTTCAAACCCTACATTAGCTCGAGCTCCGTGCATTAGGCATGCTAATTTATCTGGCTGTCATTTTCAGGCATATGTTGATACTGTTCATTAGAAATCATTACCAATTATTTGGTGATGGTGCCACAGCAAAGCTTCTGCTGTAATTTATTACACTATTGGTATCTGCGGCTATTTCTAATTGCCATTTCCCATGCAGATCAGGTAGGCTTGACTCCTGAAGAGGTTATTTCTAAAATTATGGCAAATCCTGACGTCGCTTTGGCATTTCAAAACCCTAAAGTGCAAGCCGCAATCATGGATGTATGATACTGTTCTAGCTGATAATCTTCCATCAATTTTCAAGATACACTTTCTGACTTGTGTTTTTCCCTTTCACAGTGCTCTCAGAATCCTCTCAGCATTGCAAAGTATCAAAATGACAAGGAGGTGAGGCTCGTGCTACATAAGACAAGTGTTCATTACTTGAAATTTTCTGAATAAATGTTTCTTTTAGATAGGTTGGAGCATTTACTGTAGTTTATAGAATTCATTCTGACCCCCTCATGCTTAGCCGGCCTTAGTGGCGAAACAACTACTGTATTACTAGATTATAGCATCTGGTAGAAAGACCAGCAGTGTTATATAATTTGTTAGAAACAGGAGCGTAGTCTTTATTTTGGATAAACTATTTTCATTAAACTTTGTTAAACTTCTTTCGTATAGAGCCCAACAAACAGATCTACTAAGTCATTCAGAAGCTATTCAAAATGCATACTAATTTGGTGTGGGGGTTCCAATTTTTATAAGAGTTGGCATACATTCATTTGTGAAACTGAGGTGGCATGTTACTTGAGAAGGAAGCTTTGAGTGATGGACGCAGTAAACCCACAATCAGGTTAACTCAATTGGCAAAACCAGAATGAAACTAAATTGAGACTATTTTCATGCCTATTTAGTCTAATATTCATTCATGATCTAATTTATTTTATTGTTTATTTGATTAATTTTATCAGGTTTAGCTATCCTCGTTGGATAATATTATATTTAAATTTGTGTGTAATAATATGATTATATTTATTTTTAAATAGGATTATATTTTAATTAAAATTCTTTGGCGATCAATAAATATGAATTGGGCATTTGGATTCAACTTTATTTTCTAAAGATTGAATGAGTGTAAATCATTTGTGTGCCTAATTGAGTGTTCTCGCTTTGGATTCATGTCTTGTAAGCGGATCTCCTCATCTACCCCTTTCCAATCAATTGGTGTCAGATCCATTATCTTGATTGCTCTAGAATTTTTTCTCAACTTGCAGAGCTCGTTTATGACCTAATTCTATACTTGAAACATTAAAGTTGAATAATAAGAGATTTGATGAATAATACTATTGAAGAATATGAATGGTCAAGTACAATCAAATAGATGACGATTTTTGCGTTTAGCAAGAATATTCTGTTGAGTCATTATAAAAAATAAGATTTTTGATGCATGATACTATTGCTATAATAGAAGCTTTGAATTTGAGATTGCATAAATTCTAGAGCTTTGTTATGACTTGAAGTTTTGATTTATGTAGCGTTAAAATTTTATTTCCTTACAAAAAAATTGAAAAACATGCAGAACATTCAAGTGATAGTTCAGCATGTAGACCAATGTTATCTTAGAATAATCATTAATGAACATGAAAAGAAATACTTAAATTCTTGGTAAGGATAGAGCTATAAACTGAAATATTGGAGTAAATAAACTTAGATTTTGAATGTTAAAGGTAAAGGATGGAAGGACATATAAAATTGTTTACACCGGCATGAAGGACGGAGACATGACGTTGATCTCTATTGTTGGGAAGATATAATCCCCACAATATGGAGTAATGTTGGATGAGAGAATGGAAGGAATATAAGCGGTTGAAGAGAGAGCAGAAGTTATTTAAGTGACGGAAGAGATGATCAAGTAGTAGACTCCGCCAGCTTTTAGCATATAAGTTAATCTTTTTATTTTTATTTTTTGGGTTGAGATTCTACATTACATAATAATATGCATAAAATGTTATTGAATAATTATGGATCTTTATAAGATAGCGAATATATAATAACTTGAAAGAAAAGTATGGGACTAAGAAACATTGAAAGTGACAGATTTGAAATGATGTACAATGCTCTTTTCCGAAACTTGAGAAAGGGGAAACTTAAGAAACAATAATTGGTGATAGAGATGAAAATAATTGGTAATTAGCTATCATATGTGAAACATGTAGAGCAGTAAAGGAGCAACTGAATTTCTCCTAACAGCATTTAAGTGAACGATTACTGGATTTGTTATAAGGGCGAGGATAAAAAGTGTTAACTTTCACGATTACATGTGTGTTTGGTTCTTCTGGCACTTATGAATTCCCTTACTTCCCCTGAAGACAACTGACACAATTGATTGATCAATAGTCATAGTGTGAGGAGTTGAGAGATTAGTGATGCGAAGAACTTGGTAGAGATGATTGCAGTATTAGGGATTATGGAGGTTTCCTTTAATCGAGATTGCACATCTCTTGTGGAGGAATACGGATCAGAGATAAAATTGACTACAAATTTTTTTTTTTCTTGTTTTAATCAAATAACTGGCTTAGTCGTGATGGGCGGAATTAAAGTAACTTCATCTCATTTGCCTTTTGTAAGTGCTGTAGTATTTTTGGATCTGCAAATTATTTTTTTTGAGTAGGGAAGATCTCAAGGAAAAGAGTGTAAATATGAGATGTATTATTTTCCTGAAAGTTGATGGGGGAAATGAAGGAACTTGCACATCTCCTTGAGTTATAAAACGTTACAGTTGAGGCTACTGCAAATCAAAGGCTAGCAAGTACATCAAGATGATATGGTTGGAAGCTTGCAGTTTGGAATCTTGATGGCATTACCACAATCTAGAGAGAATCACACTAAGATGAGCTTTTCGTAACCAAAAAATGAAATGCCATCGTTCATAGATGTTAATTTCATCATTATACCTAATTGTAATACAAATAATGAAGGATTATTTTGAGTCTTTAAGAGAGGATTATGAGGCCAGGACACTGTTGAGAGAAAAGTGTCAAGAAGAGATTTGGCAAGCTTAGTAGAACCATTAGGATTGGATGCAATCAACTGTTTCTGTTAGCAAGAAAGCACTTGTGTCACGAGATTCAATACAAGTGTATGGCTATGGGTGAAAATTGGGAGGTGTGTTTGCTATTGGTAGAAGCAGGTGGCATATTTACGGTTGCATGCTAGCATACAATGATCGATAAAGTCAGCATTGTGAATTGGAGCCATGGCGTTGGGGTGCAAGGCTAGAGCAGGTTACATTCAAGAAAGAGAGAGTGTCTGTGTAGGCTTGGCTGGAATGGAGTGTTCATTGCTTGAATCGGAGCATCATAGCATGAGCGGGTTGCAACTAGGTGTTAACATGCTAAATACGAATCATGTTGGGTATAACAAAGTGGTTGATGGGTTATATGTGGATTAAGTGACAATCAGGAAGAACGGAAATCAGACGGCTAAATTAGGAGTTTTCTATAATTAGTAGCTTCCTTATTTAAATTATTTCCAATATATTTATTTTGATTTATTTCCCTTTTAGCTGAATATTTAGATTAGGAATATGTATTATTAAGTTATCTAAAATAGATTATGCAGAATATTCTATGCTTAAAATAGATAGTAAGATTATTGTTTAATGGAATGAAAGCAAAGGGAAAAGGCATGCTTATTCAGAATTGAACCTATTTTTCCTCAAAACTTTGACATGGTATCAGAACCAAATTTTTTTCCTAAGCACCGATAGTTGTTGGAGGACCAACAAGACTCCTTTCTCACCGGCCTTCTTGCGGGAAGGGAGGAGCTATTTCTCCGCCTTCGATTCGCCTTCTACCGCTTCATCCCGTGCTGCGTTGTCCTTCTTCAATCTTCGACTACGACTACGACTACGTTTTCTCCCTTTCGTGTTTGGGTTCGCTGGCTGGTGCTCCTTCTCGACTATGCTGCTTTATTCTCAAATCTGATATAATATTAGAGCCATAACTCTAACCGTAGAGGTTCCTTATCCTGTCACCAGCAAGCTTCCAGCACTTGCTGTTTTTTTCCTATCAGCTGCAGAACAACAACTGTGTTTCTCCTATCTGCCGCTTTCTTTGTTCAGCCGCAACATGTATCTGTTCTCGCTGTTGATTTCCGGTTCTAGGTAGCCGCAAGGTAATGCAATTGATTTTTTGCTGTTATTCCAGGCTGTTTTGTCGGTTGTTGATTTCCAGCAGTTATTTTCAACCGTTAGCCTTCTCTGAGCACTGCAGCTTTCCTGAGCACTGTAGTTGGCTTTTTCTGCAAGCTTTCCCACCTGCCTTCCTTATTGATCCTTCCCGTTGGGTTAGGCGCCTACCTCCCAGATTTTTTGCAGTCTGGCTACCAACTTTTCTGCAGCTTTCCTACATCTTTCCTACAACCATCTTGGAACCTCCCTGCAGCCTTCTTGCAGTTTTCCTGCATCTTTCCTGCAGTTTTCTTGCATCTTCTTGCAGTTTTTTTTGCATCTTTCATGTAGCATTATTGCAACTTTCTTGCTGCTTTCATGCAATTATCAGTCAGTCGATGACTTACAAATTCATCAATGTCTCGAAATTGAGGTCAGCCCTCGTCCATGTCGCCTCGGACCGAGCACTCCACTCGTGTTCTGTCACCAACACAACCACACTCGAGACAAGTGTTGGAAACTTAATGGCTTCGGCATCTCGGCTTCAGCACTTTTGGCGTGAAGATCAGGGAACAAATCTTCCTCGTCGTTGCAGGAAGAAGCAATAGCATTTGGATTGTATAACATGACGCGAATCCTACTTGTGGCCTATTATCAGTAGTATTTGGATCAGGACATGGATCCTACTTGTAGGCTATGATCGATAACATCTGGATCGTGTTACTGGATCATATTTGTGGGCTATGATCGACAGCATTTGGATCATGTAACTGGAAGCAGATCCTTCTTGTTGCTATGATTTGAATTTCTAGACGACAATGATAAAAGATTTCTTGCTTATCTTTGCTCAAATCATGTTATGAGAGTTGTCTCTGAGACTTCGACATTCTCGGTTTCGACACCTTCGGCTTCAGCACTCACGACACTCACGACTTGAGGATTGTTGGTCCCATAAAAGTTTACTGTTGGCAAATTGATTTTTCCTGATCAGTCAACATCAATTTGAGGGGGGATATTAATCAGGAAGGACGTAAATCAGAGAGCTAAATTAGGAGTTTTCTAATTAGGAGCTTCTTTAATTAAATTTTTTCCAATATTTTTATTCTGATTTATTTCCCTTTTAGTTGAATATTTAGATTAGGGATATATATTATTAAGTTACCTAAAATATATTATACAGAATATTTTATACCTAAAATAGATTGTAAGATTATTATTTAATGAAATGAAAACAAAGTGAAAATGCATCGAGCCTATTCAGAATTCAGCCTATTTTTTTCAAAATTTTGACATTAAGAACATATGTATGGATGCCCATTAAGTTTGTTTATAGAGTAGGATTAGGAGGGTGGAAGACTAGGGTGGGAATTTGTATTTGCACAAGTAAGTTGAAAAAGGATTTTCTGTGTTTTGCTTGTTGAATGTAGGAGCCTTATTATAGGTGTACATGATGAATACAAAACAAAACTAATGAAAATGTTGACAATTATGGGTATGCAAATCTGTTTCTCCCTAGTAAGATATTCTAATATAACTCTTCATAATATTTTTTTTTCATGATATGTATTATACACCAATATTGATATTATCATTGCAAATTAAAGTGGCTTAAGTATTACATAGTGCTTCAATCATTTATCTTTAGCCATATAAGAGCTAATGTGATTTGGTGACATCCGAAGACTTGCGTTCCCATTTAGAAGGCTGGAGTTGAAAACCCTGGAATTATTATGTTTAGTTAAGCTATGGCAATCACAACAGTAGGCATGCCCAACATCGATTTGTGGTCCCCTCTGTCAAGGATTTTGATTAATTGCCTTGGTGCCTTATTTGCTCATGGCCTTACATTCTTGTTCTTAAGTGTCGTGTTTCTCTTTTTGCCAACTTCTTATTTGCATATGCCATTTGCAAAGAGGGTGACAAACATTTATGTTGGACCTCAAGATAATTGATGAATAGAGGCATGTGTATCATGGACTCGCTTGTCTACTCACACTTTAGCATATCATTGGAAGAAGAGTTCAATCAATAATAAGAAAAGTAACATAAAATTTTCATATAAAAGGGCCTAACGACCATAAAAAGTTTTAAATCAATATGGTTCAAAATAATGTCTTAATAAAAAAATTTGGTCTTATTCTCGTAACCTTATTTGTAAAAGTAGGGATTAATTCTTCATATTCAATTTGTACTATTGATGCTTGAATTATGTTAGAATGCGAAACAAATTTATCTACGAAAGAATTGGTGTAGCTATAGTTGCATACAAAATTAGTATGAGTCGTCTTTGATGGTTTGGTCACATTAAATGTTGACAATTTGATGATCAGATTAGGAGAGTAGATGTTTTAGATTCAACTTATGTTAAGAAAGGAAGAGGTAGACCTAAAAAAACTTCGGCATATTATATAAAAAAATGATGTTAATCTATTGGAATTAAATGAAAATATGATACTCAATAGAACATAATTGAGAAAGAAGATTCATGTAGCCAATCCCACCTAGTGGGATAAAGGCTTGTTCTTGTTGTTATTGATGATGATGTTCGAATTATGTTAGGCCATTGAAGTGCTCTTGTTGTAGGTCAAAAATATGTATGGGGATCTGTGCATGCGGAGTTCCTCCCTCTTCCTCCTGGCCGGCTTGGTTATATATGCAAAAAGGTTTTAGTTAAATGGTTGTTGTAGTGCTAGGGATAGGTTTCCTCCATTATTACTTGGAGTTTATTGGTTCAGATCAAGGGAAAAACCTCTCTTGCAATGCAGCGGTAAATTTATGTACATTTATCTTTTATGGTCCAATGTAAACAGGAGCTTCATGCATTAGTACCCTCTGCTTTATGAAAATGATCCTTAGTTCTCAATTCAATCAGGAAGACTTGAACTCATTTAAATGAATTTGATGATTGCAATTGGCTCAATCTAAGTCACACTCAAGCCCTGTTGATGATTTTTTTGAGGGCAACCGAACACAAATGGTCTGTTTCTTAATTTTGTGATTTTGGGAAAAAATTTGGAAGGTATTCTGGTCAAAGGTCGAATTAGATGTTTTTCATAGCTATTTGACTAGCTTTGACATCAGTATAATCCACACAACTAATCGATTAAAATTCATATTTCACTTGTCTTCAAGTAAATGCAAATTATAATACTAGTCCTGCCAAATTTGATCTGGATCCATTGATTTTTTTCTCTTTGAAGCAGAAGCTCATTAATTTTGTGCATTTCTTCGTGCAACTTGGGTCATTTTCAGGCAATCTGGTTTATTGTGCTAGTGACTCTTAGTTAACTTTCTCTTGTGAGCTTAAGCTTTCTGCTTTCACCATTTTTTTTGTTGACAAAGAACAGTGCTTCTCTGCAAGAATAATTGTTCCCCACTTCACTATTCTGTGATTTTGAAATCTGGACATTGTGTTTCTCTTCATACACACAAGAGGGAGAAAAAGTGTCAAAATGGTATCCTGCCTGTTTATTAGGGGGCCATTTTAGTTCTAGAGTCTATAAAAGTGTCAATCAGTCCCATGAAGAACTATTTTAGCTCCTTTTAAAAGAATATGGGAAATAATTTGACACAGTTATAGGCTTCGAAACTCAAGAGACTATTTTGACACTTTACCAAATTCTCACCAAAATAATTGTTGCTTCTCAGGTCATGGATGTATTCACCAAGATTTCAGAACTCTTTCCTGGAGTGTCTGGTAGCCTCTAAAACCTCCTCTGCTTGCTTCCCAAAAATTCCGAAGACGTGCGTGATGATCATTTTGCTTAGCCTGAGTGGTAAGAACTGGTTTTCACTTCATCCAATTTTATCTCAGATCACAAACCTTGACTATTGATTTGTCGCAATACGTCTATATTGTAGCCCAAACAAATGTGCTCGTACTTTGAAAGATAACAATTCGTGAGGCTTGGTTTTGTAGGGAGTGGATATAGTGTTGATTAGTGTTGTGACACAATGTCTGTGTGAGGCAGTTTGTGATGGATTAAACATGAAAAAGAGCAAGCAAATGCAAGCGTATTGTAATAGTTTGTACACAGTTTTAGAGGTGCTGCTCAGAGCCGTTTGGATACATTAATATTATGAGGATTTATATAAACCCCCCAAATTTTATGTATTTATTTATTTAACACATTTAGATATTTATTTATATCATGCTGAAATCTTGAATGAACATTTTACATGCGTACCACTTAACTCATATATATTTACACATATAGCCCCTCAGTTTTATTTTTCTTACATTTCTACCATTCAAATCTTTCATATCACATAAAAAATATCACCATTTGAATAAAAAATAAATAAAAAATAAATAAAAAATAAAATGCACGCACACAACAATCAGTTTTAGCCGTGCACGTACATACTAATTGTAGGTCCACACACGGTTAGTCACACACGCATGCTCGGGCAAGCACAAACACCAATTATAAGGCAGTCAGTTCGCGAAGGTCTTTATCGCTATCGGTATCTTTGGTTTGGTTACGGAAAAATTACAGGGCCATATGACTTAGATTAGTACTGATAGAATTGTCATATCCTACGGAGTTCAAGTCTAATTATGTAATGTTTTATCTTCTTGAAAGCCTGATTGCGATGAAGGGATATTTATAGGAATTGGGTTGAGATATTCACTAGTTTACATAATAGGAGGTTCTTTCTTCTTTAAATATCATCAAATTTTCTGGAAATAGTGCTGTAAAAGTTTATATTTCAAGATCTATCATAAATATATTATAAAGTATTTTTCTGGAAAAATCACGACTAGCTTTTACAAATTATTGCATTTTGACAGGCCTTATTTTGAAAATGAATTAAACAAAAATTTATAGTTGAAAAGAACTGAGATAATTGTATGTAAAATAGAAGCATAAGGGCCCGTTTGGGGCAGCTTATAAGTGCGGCGGGGGTTTGGGAATAGGTGAAAACGACGCCTAACCGTTTGGTCTGTGTGTATGTTTATCGCGTTTGTGTTTTTTACACTAAATGTAGGCCGCGGGTCGACTCCGTGTTTTAAAATAAACTGTTTATTTTGAAACGCACAAGATGCCCCAAACAAACCCTGAAGTTATAAAAACTGTTTCAAATGCAGGCTTAAACAAATATCCAAACTAATTTCGTGAAAACTGTTTAGAAGTAGCTAGATAGGGTTCCTGAAACTAGTTTCATTGAAGTGAGTGGTTTGTTTTTTTTTTCTTTCACTCACTTATGAAATCAGTTTTAATATTATTGAGCAAGAGTTTCATCCTTACCATTATTTCGTTAATTTAAAACATTTTATATGCTTCATCTTATAACTATATTAAAACAGCTTTCTTAAACTTTATTTAATATATGAGAAGAGAAAAAGAGGGGAGAGAGAGAGAGAGAGAGAGAGAGAGAGAGAGAGAGATACATAAAGAAGGGAGGTTATATGAGGCTAAAAAGATAAGCGAATGTTGTTATTAATTTTTTTCCCATAGTACATTACATTGGGGCGTATTTATAAAAGCATTACATGGCAAAGTGGTAGTGTAGCATAAGGAAATAATAGACATTTTACATTTATTGAATACTAGTATGAAAGCATATTTTAGGGCAACAGAATCCCAAAACTATCACAAGCACTTTAATCTAAAGTAGGAGGCGGCCCGGGAGAGCAAACTGGAGAGCTAGTAAAAGCTCGGAGACGAAGGTAAAATATGAACTTTTGGTGAGAGATGAAGGGTTCCTTTTACCTGCCCTTCAAGATAATTAAGGTTTGTGATCATTAGCATGCAGGTAAGATTTTGATGGTGTTTAATAGCTAAAGGTTTTGTGAAAAATTATGTTTTTTAATCCTCAATCATGAAATGTTGGAGATGTATGTACTTGAGCTTTAGATGATCTCTGATAAAACAATAGTCTACTTTTATGTGTTTTGTTCGAGCATGGACGACCAGATTGTGCGGTAGAGCAATGATTGTGCGCTAGAGCAATTCTACTCAGATTGTGTAATATTGTGGGAGGTGACCGTTGGTTGGTAACTTATTGTAGTTGTCGTCTTAGCTAGATGATTTCAATTTGGGTAAGTAGTTAAAGCTCTGTACTAAGCAAGCTTTTGTAGATGATCGTGCCATCATAGGTTGTTTCTTTACTGGCCATGAAATGAGATTGGCTCCAAGGTAGATGCAAAATTCAAAGGAGGATTTTCAGTTAGTATTGTCACTAGCTCAGTCTGTGTCTACATATACACTTAAATAAAAAGCACTATAGATGATGGGAAGGCCACAATTGGATATATTTTTTAAGTATCTCAAAAGTCTTTTAATATTGATTAGAGTGATTGGGTTGTGCATGTGTTTACTTAAATAATTTACAATGAAAGTGATGTCAGGTGAGTAACAACGAGATATTATAGTGATCTTATAATTTGTCGATACATATTTGCGTTTGGTCATGGGTATGTGTGTCTGTATGGTTATGTCGATGAGTGGAAAGAGGAGTTAAAATAGGTTTAACTTGGTACATTTTTGTTTTGTGCAACAAGTTAATTATTCATTGGGTTGATTAAAAAAATTCCTTTTGAAGTGGTTGTATTTGTAAACCAAAAAAAAAGTGAGATGAGACCTAAATGTTTTAAATTAAACTGATTGCTAATAGTGTGAATTAGATATTGATAGCAGTAGTGGAGTTTGTAGTAATTAATATAAATCAACATGTAATAATAAATAGATACAATGCTTATTATGATGATAAATAAGCAAAGACGGATCAGCAATACTTAGAATAAATTTTTTAATATACAAGAAATTACAAAAAGTAGAGTACCATTGTATGGTGCTTATTTAAGACCATATATAACTTTTCGTGATTTGCAAACATAATGAGAATGGTTGTCAGTAAATCTAGAGGGTTTTGTCAAAAAAAACTTTTTTATCAAGTTTCTATGTAAAAAAGCGTTAAAGATTTATAGTTTCTAAATTTTCCAGTGTTTAGTATAGGTTAAAGTGATCAAATGAATCATGGGAGATTTTGCAATCGGACTAAAAGTTTCCAGATAGTCTACTCCATGTTGTTATGAAAATCTTAAGGCTTTGTATCTGGTTATTAAGCCATTTGCACGACATTTTATTCTGAAAGTTCCTTTACACTCTAATATATTTTGACTTGTTGGAGGTGGAGCAAGTGACTATATGCATTGCTGGTGTAAGGCGATAAACTTTTCAGACATTGCTTGTCGCCAATGTAACTGTTGAACGACTTGTTTGTAAGTATTTGGTGCTTTTGTGGAAGAGGTAATATATTGACAATAAAGAACTCGTATTTCTTTTAAACTGCCTGTTTGACATCTAGTAACCATGTGATGTTGTTTGGGTTGTGATGTAATGGGAGGATTGTGTGTGTGTTCAAGTGGCTAGTGTACCACTTTTTGTGGTAATGCATGTGGTGTTTCTGTTTGTACATTGAAATTATCCACATAAGGATTTGAATGGAATGAGTAGGTCTTGTGGTGTGATGAATATTGGGTGTTGGGAGAATCAGTAAGGGATTGTGGACGAGTGTGTGAATGGAAATGTTGAGTAGAAGGAATGGAGGTGGTGTTAGAGAGGAGAGTTGATGTGGATAAAGTAGATATGGTAATAATAGAGTAATCTGAGTAGAATTATCAGGAGTGAACAGTTGAGATGATTCCTTGAACAGAAAATAATCTTCAATAAATACAACATTTTGTGAGAAAGGAGTTTGTTAGCCTGAATATCAAAACACTAGTAACCGGTGGTATGATTGTATCAAAAAAATATATGTTGTGGGGTTTTTAGAGAGGGCTTGTGTGAAATATTATGCTATTGACAGAGACAACATATACAATAAAAGGTTCTAAGATTGACATTAAGGTTTAGTATTGTGTAAAGAGAGATTTTCTTTGAGTGTTGGTAGAGAGGAGTCTATTTATTAGGTAATTAGTAGTTTATAAAGTTTCCATCTAAAATTTGATAGGAAGATTAACAAAATTGAGAAGAGTTTTATCAGTTTTTACTAAATGTCTGTTTTTCTTTTCGACAATAATATTTTGTTCAGGAGTATGTGAACAATTGAATTGATGCTTGATACTGTGATCTTGTCGATAAAGTCAAAGTTCATTTGATATATATTATCCTCAGACATCGGTTCTCAAGTATTTATTTATTCATTTTTTGTTGAGAATGATCTTTAATCTTTTTATGCATATAAATAAAGTGTGGTGTGGTTTCAAATTTATGTCTTAGAGATGCACCAACAAAAATGAGAAAATGAATCATTGAAAGTGACACAATATTTGTATTTTTCAATAGAAGAATGAGGAAAAGGTTCACAAATGTCTGTGTGCAATATTTCTAATTTATTATATATAGTAGAACTACAAGAAACAAGTAGTGAATGACTCTTATTTTAATAACAATCATGACATGATGGAGAAGTTAGAGGTACTTTGGTGAGAATGAAAGTGAGAGATCATTGAGATGACTTTGTAGTGAGTGTGCCCCAATCTTTGATTCCTTATATTTGAGCTTTTGATAGTGTTGGTGGCTATGATATGACATAATACTTGATCAGCTGCTCCAGTAAGAAGAATTTTCTTAGTTGTTAAGTTTTGAATGTAAAACTGATTAGCATTAAAGATAACATGATGATTGTTGTATTTTTAAGCTTGGTGACAGATATAAGATTTTGATAAAGCTTATGAACACCAAAGAAAGGAGAAAGTTTAAGCGTGTTGTTTAGTGTCGAAAGAATGTTGTCCCCAGCATGGGTGATTTTAGAATTTTGGTTATTTCCATTAGCCATTTGATCATAATCATTGTAAATAGATGGTTGTTGTAAATTAGTCATATGAGTTCTGCGGTAGACTGTTACTCTGGTATCTAGAACCCATTCTTATAGTTGGGTATTGAGAATGTCTTTTGTCAATCGAGAAAGGCAATGATACAATTTATTAATATGAGTTTTGCATATAAATTTCTTGAAACTTGACAAATTTTGCGTAATCAAAATTATTTTAAATAGCTTATCACATGGTTATCTTTTTCCTTTAAGAAGTGAATATCAATGATTAAAAAAAACAAAAAACTCAGCATTATTATTATTTCTGATGTCAGGAATCAGAGTCAGGGTTGAAGATATAAATCTACTTTATTTGTGATAGTGTGCAACTCAAGTGTTGATGATAATAGATGACAAAGTTAGTGGATATCGATGGTGTAAGTGATTTTATAAGCCATAACATATGTCGATGAAGAATGTTAGTCTTATAAAGTGATGAAGTGTGTTGAAGACATATAGTCTCAAAGTTAATATTAGGTGCTAAAGATGATTGGCATCAAATTAGTTGGGTTATAATGATTGAGAGATTTTAGTCGGGAGATGACAACCAAGTAGATGCGATTATGTAATGATGGTCAAGTGATTGTAGTTGGGTAATGATGAACAAGAAATTTTAGTTTGGTGATGATGATTGGACATTCATAATCAGATGATAGTGGTTGGATGACCTATTAAAGCGATGGTCGAGAAAGTGTAGCTTAGTGATGGGGATCACATACTATGGGTTGGGTGATGGTGATAAGGATGATTGTAGTTGAATAACAACAGTTGGGTGATTATAATTGAGGGACTGTGATTTAGTGGTAGGAAAATATATTTGCAACTAAGTGTTTGACCATAATGGTTAGGTGGCAGTGATATGAAGATGACAATTGGATGGTAATGATCAGGCGATGAACAAGCAATAAATGATGGAGGTTTGCTGATGATAGTCAAAAGTTGTGGTTAGGCAATGATGATTTGATGAAGATGGCGGCAGTCTAATAATAACAGCTAAACGTGAGAGATTGGGTAGCAATTATTTAGTTATGATAGTCAAGGGACAAGGGTTTGACAATGGTGTTCGAGTGTTGGTGGTTCTAATAAAGGTTAAACGTGAAAGTGGTTAAATAATGATTGTTTGAAGATATAAGTTTACATAACGATAGTTCAAAAATGGTGCTCTTATGATAGTGATCATAATGCAAAAATGTGACATGAATTATCTGGTGATTGTAGTTTGATGGTGGTGATCTTATAATAGCAGTTTGGCCATTCTTATCAGATGCATGTATTTGATAATAGTGGTTGCGTGGTGTGATTTAAAGATGATAGTTAAGGTGTTAGTCGATAAAGATGATCTGATGATTGCAATTAATTTGACCCATAAGTGCAGGATTTTTTGTTTCTTTCCAATTAATATGGAAATTTAAAAGCTTAAAGTTAAAATTGCCAATCATCCAATTCATTTTGAATGATTACATTACTTTTTTTCTTCAAAATCAAAATGATTTAAGAAGAAAAAATTGGTAAAATTTGTTGCAATCGTTTAAAATGTTTCATTATATATATATA
>NW_018164444.1:15457819-15519892 GCF_001263595.1 Phalaenopsis equestris
TGATAGTTAAAGTGCGATATTTTCTATCATGAATCCAATTCATCACGTCAATACCAAGCACATTGATGTGAGCCACCATTTTGTTCAAAATTTAATTATGATGGCAATATTCTATTGAAAAATATAAATCCGAAAAAGAATCCATTAGGCATACAAAACTACCACCAGCCCAAAAGTTCATCGACTGTTGAATTTAAATGAACATTCAAAGTAATGATTTATTGCATGTTTAAACATTTTTAAGAACTACGCGAGATTTGATTCTTTTGGAAAGGGTAAATAAGTAACCATCTTAATGCAATCATTTTGATGTTGCACCTTACTTTGATAATGCCATAATTATAGACAGATTGTTGTGATATAGGCGTATTTGTAAAAAAATCAATTATTTTATTTTTTTTTATTAGTATGTCATAATTCTCTATTATTTATAGAAATGATTAAGATTGATTTTTATGTGTAAAGCTATATTGTGTTTAATTATTTATTTGTCGTGTGATTTTTTTTTTCCGCATTGCTTTTACACAACATTAACTAGCCAAACCATGTTGCTTGGAAGGCATAAAGAAAATTAGATACTTATATTACGCTTTTATTAAATAAATAATCACTTTATTTTGATAGACGACCATGGTTGGATGATACATAATGCTGGAAATTACAAAGGACGAGATTAAAATGTGAATATCGCCGCGCCGCTGGAGGGCTTCGATGCGAACACGTAAAGGCCCAGTTCATTGTTGTTGATGATGCCCTTCTCGATCCTGGACTTGTAGAATGATTCCTGTAATGGTAGCGAAGCCCACTAAGAAATTGGGTTGGGTAGTCTTTTATGTTCGGTGGCTTATCAAGCAAACATTATTTTCATTTTTATTTTTATTTTCATTTTTTTTTTTACCACCAAATACATAGATAGCACCTATCATAGATAGCACCTATGCTTATGGATTTACATCTCTCATATCTAAACTTTCATATTTACACACACTAGACTCAAATATGTAATATCACGTTAAAAATAGCACTACTATTATTGTAAAAAAAAAAGTAAAATATGAAAGGGCTATATATGTAAATATGAAAGTATAAGTGTGAGATATGTAAATATAAAAGAATTTTATGCTACCTATGTATACTTCCCATTTGGGGTGCGGTGAGTGCTCGAGCCGAGCGAACAATGTGCTACGCTTTCGACCGCTTAACATTAGAAAATGGATTCCAAGCGGATTAATACATTTATAGATTTTAAAAAGAAAATAAGAAAAAATTGAAATTTGTGAGGAAAAGACATAAAAGACCAAATTATTGGTGGATTAGTATTTCTATTTTCCTGAATTATTCTAGTAATTTGATCAATTAAAAATAAGAAATGGAATATGTGAAATGAGTGATAAGAGAGAGAAGAATGAACCTTCAAATTGAGAATAAACTGAGGAACAATGTTCTCTTTAACCAATGCAACTGCGCAGCCACCCCACCCAGCACCGGTAAGCCTTGCCCCAAGTGCTCCATTATCTCGGCAAACTTTCACCAGCTCCTCCAACTCAGGGCAGCTGGGAAACCAATTATACATAAAAATGAGGTCGTATGACAAATAGAACTTTTTAAATTTCAAGAATATTTGATGAAGAATCACATGATAATGAGAGGAAAATCCTTCAAAAAGTCCTAATTAATAAGAAAGCTCTATTTTAAAAAAGACTAATTATTGCAGTCTGAACATAATTAATATAAAAAAAATTAATTTGGAAATAAGTTCTTTCCTAATGATTACAAATTTTTAACTATTTTATGATATTCAAATGACATAAAAAAGAATTCCCATCATCTTAGACTTGCATAAGGTGAAAGTTCAATTTTAAAATGAGATTCTCCGGATTTTTTTTTTCCTGATTTTTTTTCATTCATTTAATGTATTTAAGAATAATCTACATAACTTGTGCACTATTTTCTTATTTTATTTTACGATTTATATACAAAATTAATTAGCAAAAAAAAATTTTCTTATTTAAGGACAGGTTTAATCATTTAATTTTTAAACTTTAGGGCATCATTAAAATCACATTTTATTATTTATCAATTCTAAATTAGGCTCGTAGATTGAAGAAAGCTCAAAAATTGAGTCAAGCCAACTAATAACACATTTGGCTCGACTCGGGATTATATAAGATAACTCGGAGCCAATCTTGAGCGAAAATCAAATCCTCTGATACATGAAAAAAACTATTAAAAATTATGCTAAAAACGAATGAAACAAAAAAAAATTGTTCCGTCAAAAAATTTATTGCACAAAACCTAATCTTTATTCTACCATATGGTGCATTTCCTTATTTCAAATATGCCCAAGTCATTTCATTCAATAGCATTAAAATGATCATATATATTTTTGTTTTAAGATTACCACTACGTTCAAGGTGATGGTGATATAGATGGGGATGTAATTAGTAGAATTTAAGTTGGATGGTTGAAGTGGGAGAATGCAGCGGGCCTATTATGTGATAGAAATGTGATAGAAAAGTACCATTTAGACGGAAAAAGGAAAATTTAATAAAATGGTGATGAGACATGCAATGCTTTATGGCGCATAATATTGGCCTGTAAAAAAGAAGCATAAATTAAGTGTTGCTGAGATGAAAATGCTCGGGTGGATGAATGGTTATACACTTGGAGACAAAATGTGAAACGAAAATATCAGTGAAAGGGTTGGAGTAGCAAGCTCCACTGGCAGAAAAATATAGAGAGATTCCTCTTATTAGATGCTTTGGTCACATTAAACGTCGACCATCTGATGACCCTGTTTGATGTTTTTTATTTGACTTATGCTAAGAGGGGTAGCGATAAAGCTCAAAAGATTTGGGCATGTTTTATAAAAAAAAAAATCTTAATTTACGAGAATTGAATTAAAATATGACACGCAATAGAACAAAATGTAGAAAAAGGATTCATGTAGCTGACCCACTTAGTGGGATAAAGGCTTCTTGTTATTGTTGTCGTATAATAACCTCTACCCTAATGCCACTCAACTATCAAATTGCTACCAGATAGTGGTCGAACCACAATGGGATGGTCATCTGGCTAGTGTGGTCATCGATGAATCTCTCATCACCGGCTATCAAACCAAAATTGTAAGAGGTACAAGAAAGGATTAGCTATTCTATCTTACTTCTTAATCTTCTAAAAAAAATTAATGGCCTACACGATTCTAATGTTGGAGTTTACAAGAGGGGCTCCTGAAGAAGTAGAAGATTAGGTTAAAAAAATAAGAGAAAATTTGATGCCAAAAATATAAATGTTAAGGAATTGATGCCATTTATATAAATCCTTACTGAAATTGTGAAATAATAAATGTTTTGCATTAATTAACTAGAAGTAACTTAAATTGTAACAGCATGAAAGATGACTTGAAGTTTCCAGGCAAATCACATGAGAAGAAAGGTTGGTCATACCTGCATTCATACAAAACACTGCAGCTGTGATGACTCTCATTCATTAGGTCTCCAAGCTTTTGAAGCATGTCCTCATCACTGCAAAGGAATATTGTAACGGCTTAAAGTATTCAAAAAGTATGAAGTCATAAATCATTTTGTTTCCGAATTCATGTCCATTAACGAATAGAGGAAGCAAAAGATAAATGATGTTTTTTCCTTTTAAAATTGTCGCTTCAGAAAAAATTGACATTAGGAAGTGGAAAAGCGATAAATTTATGCCATATTTCAAGTAATTTGAACAAGAATCAGTAGAGTGAGAACAATTTAAAATTGCTCCACTATGAAGCCAATCTTTGTGAAATGATTAAATGCACAATTAATTAACAAACAATGATGAAGTGTGAAAACAATCTTGACAAACGTCTCTGAGCCCATAACGTAGGGGCCGTTGCATCAATTTTATTATTTATTTATTTATTTTTAAAAAACATTTTTTGTTTATAGAAATAAATTGTTCAAGTTCTTTTTATAAAAACTCAAAAAAAAAATTGTTTTAACTGTTCTTAAAAGCAATCACCAATATAAGTGGCTGCATAGCTACCGATGCTTCCTTTGTCAAACACCTCCACCTTCAGCCATTGTTGCTAGCCACAACTGACACGGGGCTTTCCCTCCCCTCAATCAAGCCAGGCAGCTGGATCAGAAGGCTGAAGTGATTCATCCATAGGGAGGGAGGGTGGCCGGCCCAGGGGATTAGGGCTGCCCAACAGGAGTGGCCCCACCTCTCCTAGTTATCTACTAGTATTTATATATTATTTTCTATGTTGAAGTATGTTTTCGTTGTGTTTTATGTCAGGACAGCCGACGAAGTCCCCAATTTTCCCTAGTGTATATGGTGTGTATCCTTCCTTTTATTGCTTGTCGTCGTCAATTCCATCAAAATCCCTTCCTGATCTACAACCGCCTCCCTCAGCATATTTATGCCCTCTGCCACCCGTAATTGGAGACATCAACAGGAGCACCCCTCAGAGAGTTGAGAAAACTAGTTCGAATATAAGGACAGAACCATTCCGAGTGAGAAGAAGTTCAAGAAGAGTAGAATGCCTACTACAGTCCCCCCACAAAAATGATGTATATGTCATGGATTAGAGCACATCACCTCCTATCTTTTACCAAGATGGGCGCAGTGGAGGAGTTTAGCAACGAGGAGGCAGCACGAAAATGTTAAAGTACTAAGATAAATGTGATGAACATCAATGAAATAAATGAATAAGTTATCAAAGGAGTCACCCGCTTATGACACTATCTGGGAATGCTATTTTACCCTTACACGAAAACGAAAATAAAAAAATTATACCTTAATTGATATAATTTTTTTATGATGCACCTGACGTAATTTAAAAAATGAAATGTAAACGCAAAAAGGTTTTTAAGATCTATAAATATAAGAGGTGTAAATGTAAAGATGCAAAAGCTTTAATAACAAAAATTAAACTTAATGTTTGAGCATTTTAAACTGCACAGTTGTTAGACCATATGGACAGTAATTAGTAAAATGTAAAACTATAACTATTCATTAAATTATTGCTAGACTTATTCTGTAGTTTAAACGTTTCCTTAAAAAAAATTGCATTGAATTAGAATAGCTGATAGAAAAGAATATGTTTATAAAAGAAGGGAATCAAATGAAAGCAGTTATCAGACCTATTATTTTTGTACTGTTTCTTTTCTCACTTGTATTGTTATACGCTAGATGTTCTTACGTGTTTGGTTTGGTTGATGTTTTGCATATTTTATGATTTAGCGGCTCATTAATTTTTGGATGTTATAGTGGATTGCCATGAATCTGTTTTGTATTGTGTATCTCTATTCCCATTATGAAAAATCCAGACTTTCAGGCCGAGTCATGAAAGTTTATGTTCTCCATACGAGAAATACAAAGAATTTTAAGAAATGATGGTTCTTATCAATAGCTATTAACCAACACAAGAAAAAGAGAAGCTAAGAATTCAGCCATCATATGGCATAACCAGTGAGCAAACCAGTTTCAATGCACGGAGAAATATCAAAAGAACAAGCGGCAATATGACAGAATTCTTGAGAGTGAAGAAACATGATGTAAATTCAAATGAAGGCTTATGAGAATGAGTAAGATTCCTTCCCAGTAAATTGAACATAGCAAAAACAGTTTACACATATTTTGATGGAAAAGGCAATCATTTAAAATAAGAACAAGCTCAATGAATCAAAACTTAAATATGCTACATTCTTCACCAAGAAAATTAAGGCATTCAAACAGTAAATGAATAGCTAAGAAGAGTATATAAACTGAAGGCTAAAAAGGTGAACCGAACCTCAGATTTGAGGACACTGTGTCTCTGAAAGCATATACACGCTTAGCTTCAGAAAATACATGGGAAGCTCGCTGAAATAAAAAAATGTGAAACAGAATTAACCACATAGTTATGAAGGATTAAAATGAACAACTTATTACATAACCTATAAAAATGCCATATTCCTTCATACAAGAAGTCATCATCCCCCTCATTAGCCTTATCCCAACTAATTTGAGTCAGTATTACAAATCCTTATTTTTAATTCATTTAATGGAAGCGTTTCTAAAATGTTAAATCAATTTCTCCCAAATCATTTTGAATAACATAGGAATATTGATTTTTCTTTTAAATCCTCTAACAGTAATTTTATAAATTTGTCTGATAAACAAATTTTCTGCCATTTGCTATAAATGTTAAAATAACACAAATCTATTGTCAGTCATTTTATCTCCAAGATGGCACTCCAACTTTTTCTTTACAACTAAAGCAACACAATATTATAAACCTAATTGTGATTTTATAAAATTTAAAATCTCCATGATTTCCGCTTGTTACAAAACTCCCAATGCACTTCAACCTTTTAACCACCAACCTTAATACTGGTTGTTATATCCTTATCTATGTTTCTTTCGATAATAGATATAGGATATTTGAATCTATTGCACATAAATAATACTTGAACTTCTAATAATATTGAATGATATTTGTTAGCATCTTATTATCAATTTTTTTTCTAGTAGTTTTAAGGCCTCTATCTTCTAAATATTTTTTCGAGTACTATAAATTCTTTACTTATTTTAGTGGATGTCTCACTAAATAGAAGAATATCTTCAGTAAAGAGCATATACTAAAATCCTTTGCTCTGAAAATCCTTTGTAAGTATCCTCATAACTAAAACAAAATGAATATAGACTCAATGTTGATCTTTAATATAAACCTAGGATGATTTAGAAGTCTTAGATAATTAGATTATTTGACAACTAATTCTAATACTACTAATTAGTGCCCCATCATACATATCTTTAATGATCTCAATATAATCATTGATACAAACCTTCCTGCCTCAAAGCACATCAAATTAATTCCCATGGCATTCGATCATATACTTGCTCAAATTCAAAAAAACTAATAAAAACTATATCATTATTCACTATAATTCTCAATTAATTATCATAATGTACAAATCACTTCTATAATGATCCATACTAGCATGAAACCAAATTGGTCCTCCAAAATGAAAGTTTTTAAACTTATGTTCCATTATTCTCTCTCATAATTTAGTTTATTAATCAAATTTAGTTCCTTTATAGTAATCATAACTTTAAACATATCCTAAATATTGATGCCAAAATGCTCCTTTTGCATATACCAAAATGCTTCTTTTGCAATTCTCTAACTCTTAATTTGTATTTTATATGGATCTAAAGACACATTATAATCATTTTAGAATCAATTGCACTTCTTTATGTCAAATAAATATATAATATACTTTATTATAATGTTTGTTTTGCCCATAAAAAATATGTTCTCTTTAAAACACTTATTCTTCTCAAAATAACATTTCCATTTGCCATTTATAACTTCATCTTTAACTAAGATCCATCTTCACTATGGCGTTGGATGTTGGCCTTTAAAAGAGAAGCAAAAAACTAAGTGAAGCAAAAAACTAAGTTAAGTGTTACCGAGATGAGAATGCTTACGTGGATGAGTGGCTTCACATTTAGAGACAAAATGGGAAATGAATATATCCGTGATAGGGTTGGTGTAGCTCCAGTGGCGGACAAAACTAGAGAGTCTTCTTAGATGGTTTGGTCATATTAAATGTTGACCATCTGAAGATCTGATTGAGAGAGTAGATGTTTTATATTTGACTTGTGTTAAGAAAGGCAGAGGTAGGCCTACAAATACTTGGGCATAATGTATAAAAAATGATCTTAATAAAAAAATGATCTTAACCTATTAGAATTAAACGAAAATATGACACTCAATATGACGCAATGAAGAAAAAAAATTCATGTAGCCGACCCCACTTAATGAGATAACGGTTTGTTGTTGTTGTTGTTGTTGTTGTATTAATTCTGATATAAGTCTTATAACTAATTTTCAACTTATGATTCACACGCACTTGTACGACATGATATGACTTAAGCACGAGAAAAATCTATTATTAAAATTACATGAGAAGAACACGCGTTGATATGACATTATAATTTTTCTATCTTAGCATGGTATTACGCACTTGTACCCCATGTTCTGTTCTTGTCAAAATTATTTAACTAAAATTACATAATATAAATAAAAAGTTGTGAATAAATATCTCTTATAGGACATTGGAAAATGCATATAAAAATGTATCTAATGACATCCTAGTTCACCTTTGCTTAATAATCATCATAATCAAGTTAATTATGGTGTGTCACTAAGGTGATGTTGAAGAGCCACTTTATATACTTCTTAGCACACTTGGATAGGCATATTGTTTACGAGGAATGCATTTGCACTAAAAAAAATCAATGTGACTTTCTTTCATTAATTTTGACATGAGTTCTATAACTGATTGTCAACCGATGATGCAAGGGCACATAAACAACATGATATAACACCGAAAGAAAATACTTCTATTATTAAAAATATAGAAGAGGAATATGCATTGGACATGATATTACAATTTTTATAACTTAAAAATTAGGCATAACACATAACATATAAATAAAATATTGAGAACAATTATCATTTATTACACATCTGGCCAATGTATATAAGAATTTATCAAGATAATATAGCGAAGTTTGCATTTATTGTACACTCACAAAGAAATACACCATTCTGATAAGAAATAGAAACCCCATGTTCTGTTCTTGTCAAAATTATTTAACTAAGAATACAAGATTTGTTAAATCTCATCATTCACAAGATTTATTTAATTCTCCTTATCATAAATCTTAGGGTTTACCAAATTTCATAAAAGCCTATTTGAACTAAATCCTATTTTTAGTCTGATCACTTTTTATTGACAATAATAAATCTTTTGCTTGACAAATTCAATACCAAGTAGATACACAATATTAATATTTGAGAGAAAAGCAAATGCAAGTAAGAACTCGATTAAATATGAGGATGATTAAACTTGTGAGGATTTCAGTGCAGTAAGAAATGAAAACAGAAAAAAGACTAAATAAAAAACATGAACTACAACAAGCCACTAATGAAAATATAATGTCAAATGCCTATGGAGTGCAAAAATGTAAGAAACACACATGCTCACTATTTGTACGTTCCAAAATACTAACCACGTGAAAGAAAGGTGGTGGTAAAGAAAGAAATTTAAAATAAGGGGAGGAAGTATTGATTTTTTTAGTTTTTTACACGCACATACACAAATAAATGCACACCACATACGCAAGGCCTTGAGCCCATGACCTCTTGGTTGAAAAATAAAGCTCTCGACAACTAGACCAAAGTGGCTTCCCTAGGAAGTACTGAAATTTTGAAATAAACATAATATAAATCATAGAACTTTATTTTCATATTTTCTATTTATGATATTAAGATGAGTGAGTCAGACATATAGGAATTTTTTTATTTTTACATGTGCCAATATCGCATGTCAATGGTCAACATACATCGCAAATTGCATAACCTACCATCATGTTTCAATCCTTCTCATCAGTGATAGGTACTATCAAATTCAAAGCAACGAAGAAGAGTGTACTTAACCATATATTACTGAAGTTCTGAAAGCCAAAGTTCTGACCATCTCCGTGAGGTTATTTAGGAGCTTAAACATGGTGAGCTTAAAAGGTTAAAGCATATGTCATTCAACTAATTCTGATGGCTCCAAGCAAGTTAGAAAGCAGACGACAGGGATGCCGAAAAAGCTAGAGAGAGAAAGAATAAGATATGATAGGGATATAAGAAAACAATACAAGGAAAGCTGCAAAAATACCACAATTACCTGTTAAGTGGAACAAAAACAGTCAAATCAATAGATAATTTTGCATGGATTAGGTTATTTGGTTATGACAAAGTTGGTTAAAAAAAAAAAAAGGATCCAAACAATCAGTAGAGAGAGAAGAACCTTGAATATAACAACTAACCTAACTGAAATTATGGCAGGTGGGACTAAGTTTTTACAACATATCCATAAAAATTAAACCTTAATCAAGCAATCAAAAAAGAAATGAAAATGATAAGACAATAAGCAAACTTGTTGTAGGTGGAGCACAAAACTCACTCTATAACAGTATTAATCAGCAGTTGCACAGTTATTACAACACACACACACACACAGTAATTTCCATTATCTAGATACAGTAATGATCCTTGCCTTTACAAAATGAGAGAAAATATTTGGCACAAATACTCAGTATTCCATGAATGAAACGGGGTACTAACTTACCTGGAATAGCTTAAAATTTTTAGCAGCGTTCAGAACATCCAATGAAGATGGTGACTTTTCAAAGATAGATTTCAGTGGTTCCAATGTGATTCTTTCAATATCTTCTGCAGTATAAGGCTCTTTTTTCAAAAGTTCCTGTATAACGAAGCAGAAAAATGACTAAAGTTGCAAAACATGTCATAAGGAATAATATCTAGTTACAAATATTGTCGAAGTAATCATTTTCATGCAAAAAAAGAAAAGGCAATTTTGGTTGATTTAATCATGCATGTCTGAGAAGAAAGAATTGCTCAAAACCTACTTTGTACATTCATAACATAGGCTTAAATAGAGTATTACAATGTTTTACAAATAAACCCTTAGAATTTTTCAATATTCCCTCTTTTTTTTTCAATAAGACCCTAAATTATGTCCAATTCTCAACACTCCCCCTCAAGATGGGCAAAAGATATACACTAAGCCCATCTTGTTACATACACCAGGCAAATCTAATGAACTAAGTCCTTTAGTAAGGCAGTCAGCCACTTGCTCTCCAATAGCTACATGACTTAGCTCCAGCAGCCCATTATTCAACTCTATGAATCACCACATGTTTGGTTCTATCATGTAGCACCAAATTGTTGTCAATGTTGATTGCTGACTTGTTGTCGCACCAAAACTTCATTTGAGTTCCTTGGATCACCTTAGCTCAACCAACAAGGCTCTCAATTACATCATCTCGACAACTCCTAAGGTCATGGCTATGTACTCAGCCTCTATTGTTGACCTCGCTACTACAGACTCTTTCTTGCTCTTCCAAGAGACAAAGTTGCCTCATACGAACATGCAGTATCTTGAGATGGATCTTCTGTCATTTGCACAACTCACCCAGTTAGTGTAACAAAAGCCCTCAATGTCTACATGCCCATTCTTCTTGAAGATCAACCTCTTCACGACTGCACACTTCAAGTACCTCAAAATCTGATAAAATGCATCCATATAACACTTCCTTGGATCATGCATGTGCGGCTCACCGCGCTCACTGCAAAAGAAATGTCGGGTAGCTCTCACGATCAACTAATTCTCCTGTCTCTGCACTCAACTAAGCCTCTAGTCAATTGGAGAGACTGCATATTTACACTATTTACACCCTAGCATATCTATTTCTATGAGAATATCTAGTGCATGCTTTCTTGGGGACAAAACCATCCTCTCAGGTCCACGGGCTACTTTAATCTCAAGAAAATATATGAGATGTCTAAGATCCTTCACCTTAAATTCATTTCCCAATCTTAACTTTAGTTGGGCAACTTTTATCTCATCATCACCGATGACAATGATATCATCCACATACACAGCAAGTATAGTTGTGTGACATTCATGTTGTCGAAAGAACATCGTATGGTTTACTTTGATCTGTTAGTATCTCATGCCCTCCATAGTCTTTCTATACATGTCAAATTAGGCTTGAGGTGACTGTTTCAAGCCATACAGTGACTTTCTAAGTCTACACACCTTGCCCACTGTTTGGGAGTATCGAATCCTAGTGATATCTTCATATATACCTCTCTTAGTAACTCACCATGAAGAAATGCATTATTTACATCAAGTTGGTGTAATCTTCACCCACCATTTATTTCCAGAGAAAACAGGGTCATCACCGTGCTCATCTTTGCTACTGGTGCAGAGATTCATTATAGTATGATTGTTCCCTTTCGCCAGCAATCTTGCTTTATATCGCTCCATCCTTTCTTTTGGAGTTTGGTTCACTGTGATCATCCACTTGTGCCCAATTATATTTTTCCTCGCTCGTAGTGGCATTATCTCTAATGGTCAGTTTTTATCAAGAGCCCTAAGCTCTTTATGCATAGTCGTTTTTCACTTGAGATCCTTTTTAGTAACCTACCAACACTTGGGTATAAAAATAGTGTCCAAAGATGCAATGAATGATCCATTTAAATATGATATGATAGAATATGAAACAAAGCAAGCAATATCATATTCCTACCCAAAACAATCGATAGGATGTCCCGCATTCCTGCTAAAGTTGGGGGGTTAGGAGAAGATAAAGGAGGAATCATATAACCTAGGAGTTCTGCGTCGGAGGTTGATGGTGTTGGCGTCTCAAGAGTCGGGGAAGGTCGGGACAAGAGACTAGCAAGTTCAAGTGGCATTGCATACATTGCAAGCTCAACTCCCTCATTTTGCTTTCTTCTTCATGTATACACCCTTAGCTGACCTTCAGCCTAAATCCCACCACCTCTGGGTTCACTCCTCATTTTCCAATTTCTCAGCTAATTCATGCATCACAAGACAAGGCATTTCTCTCATATGTACCACTCTTTCACCATTGCGTTCACTCCCCTCTTGACTCACATCTTTAGTATTTGGTGACTCACCAAATATGATATCACCACCTAGGTGAAGTGTGGTTCAAAATTTCTAAATGACGCATCTATGCTCACAAACAGTCTCTTCTCTATCTGACTTTAGCAAACATAGCCCTTCCGGGAAGCAGAATAATTTACAAACAAACATTTCACAACTCTGGGATCCAGTTTTTCTACTGATGGCATGTGATCCTTCACAAAATATTTACATCCAAACACCTTCAATTGGAGGATTCTGCTATCATCTCCTTTCAAAATCAGACAAGGATGCTTCCAATCTAACACCCTCGAGGGCATCCTGTTGATCAATTGAGCAGCTGTCAAAACTACTTGCCCCATAAGTGTTTTGGGACATTCATTGCGATCATCAAGCTTCAGGCTACCTCTAGATGATGCATATTATTTCTCTCTGCTACTCCATTTTGTGTCGATGTGTATGGATATGTGATTTGATGTTGTATCATTGAGCTAACAAGTACTCCCCAAATGCTTTTTTGGTATATTTTAACTCATTACCAGGCCTCAATATCTTTACTACTGCAACATATTAAGTCTGGATTGTATTGTGGAAGTCATTAAATCAATCAAACATATCACCCTTATTTTTCATCAAAAATAACCAATTAACATGAGAAAATCAATCAATTTAAATCACCAAATATCGATAATAATTCATCAAAATTGTATAACAATGTCCTCAAACATTAGAAAATATGAAGTCCAACATACAAAACTCCTATTCTCAAAATTGATATAAAAGCTCCTAGTAAGCTTATCAAACTCACAAGCATCATAAACAAGCTTTTATTTATTTGTTTTTTTTCATATAAAGAGTATACAACTGACTCAATAAACTAAAAAAAGAGTATCTCATATGTCTATGATGTAGTAGCAACACATCTTTCACACTCCTCACAGAATCTCCTACTCTAGAACTATCTACCATGGATGTCAAAGCTGAGTCCATCCCCTCCCAGTCCAAGTACCAGACTCAACTATGTCACGTTCCAGTTTCAAGTATCTAACCCGTCCCTTTCTCTTAGAATATCACCTTGAAAATATCCAGCAGCATGTTTTAGTTGAAGAATAATGACACTAATAGATAAAATGTTCACTCGAAAAGGAGCATGCAAAACATTAGACAAAGTCATATAATTACTACCTCTCACTGTACCCTTACCAACTACAGGTTGTGTTGTAACATCAACAGTCTTGATGTTCTCTATTACTGCTAAGGGACTATAGAAAGAAAACTTCCTAACAGGACTTATCACATGTCAAGAAGCACTAGGATCTATTATCCATTTTGATGATCCTTTGTGAAAATAGAGGCAAGAGCAGGTGTATCATAAGTATCATTATCAGAGTGAGCATAAGTGACAATATTACCCATTGATGATGACTAGTTGGAAGCATCCTCAGCCCCATCTCCTGCGACTTTTTGTTTCCTCTTCAACTACTCCTAAATACTCATGATCCCCATTAGTAAAAACTGCTCCTGTCCCTCCTCTGCTGCCATCAGATTTTCCCGATAGCCCCCTTTTCCACCTTTTCGACCACCACGACCACGACCATAGTCCACCAGTCTCTCTCTTTCCTTAGGTGGCCTAAGATAGCTTTTGCTCAAATTTCTAACTTCACTATGAATATAACACTTGTGAGTCTCCCCCTGAACACCTATCATACCTGAGCTCGAGGTAGCCAATGCTGATAGCGCACTCAGAATTCCAGTAGGCTCAATGTAGTTGCATGCAGCAACTCTCCTCTTGTATCATTGCAGCAATAGCCTCATCAGGTGAAGGGATAGTCTCCTGAGCTAGGAAGACTAATCTCTGATCAAAGACTAGGTTCAGATGGGCCAAAAACTGCAATCCTCATTTGTGTAAGGATCTCCTCTTTCTTGCACTCTGGATCGCCACAACTCGACATCGATGAGAAGTGATCAAAATTTATCCACATCCGCTCCAAATCTATAGTGTATTCCAAAATCATTTTATCATTCTGTACAACTGTTTCTATCTCATGCTGAATCTGGAACACCCTCTATGTGATTCTTCGTCCAAGCATAAATTTTCTTCAGCTTTGCTCAGATGTCCCTCACATTTTGAATGCCATCTATTAAAGATACAATTGACGAAATCATCAAGTTGAGTAACCAATTGTAGATTAAGGCATGTGTGGTTCTCCACTTATCCCCCTCAGCACTGTCACTCTTTGGTTCGTCCCCAGTCACCTAGTCTCTTCTCTACTAAAGCGGTCTCAACATACGTGGCCGGTCCATCGAGCTTTAAATCCACTGGAGGGATATCTAGCTTCACCTGCGACAAAGCAAGTGTCGAGGTAGTGACTCTCGTCGACACGCTAGCTCCCTGTATAAGCTCGACTAGGACCTTCAGAACTTCGGGATCTATCTTCCCCAAAAACTCCAAGCCTTTACCTATCGCACTATCTCCATCTTCTGACATCCTCAATCACAAAGATCCAAGCGTAGATCACGCATCCTTTGCATATATAAACCGCGATCCCGCGTTGCCTTCCCAGTTAGCTCTAATCCTCGCGATCCCATCGTAAGCATCCCAGGTAGCTCTTTCTGGCACTATAATGACATTTAGTCGGGATCTCATCGGCTGCTTCATCCAGCTTCGAAAGGATGAAGGGAAGGACGATCATAGAAGGAAGCGTCGACCCGTCCTGCAACTCAGTGAGGCAGTCTTCTCCGCCCCCTGACTCCCAGTGAAATGAAATCGTTCAACCGAGAGCCATCAGCCGACAATGCCGCTTCAAAGGTGGAACGAAAGCAGAAGGGAAGCGTGTTCTCTGGAAGAGAAAGTTTCGGGTCTCTAAACGCCCAATCCAGAAGATCAAACAGTGTGATAGCTATTAGGTTAGGGCTCGGATGCCAAGAAGAAAGAATTGCTCAAAACCTACTTTGTATATTCATAACATGGTCATAACATGGGTATTACATTGTTTTACAAGTAACCTACTAAACTTCTTCAAAATTCTTTTTTTTCCAATACAAACCTAAATTAGGTCCAATTCTCAACAGTCTGCTTCTGCAAGAAATTCATGTTCTCATAGCATTGGAAGATGCATTTGAAAAGAAATCAGTTAAGAATTTGCAAAATGCATTGACTTTAAAGCCAATACAAACGACTTCTTCTGTAAAGTTGTCCTCTAACCATAGCAATGGATGTATCGTTACCCACAAGGTAAAATTCAACCATGATTAGGACATTCATAATCCCCATGGATAAGTTATTATCACAACATCATGAACCTTAAAACCAATAATGCTGTGTTGAGAAAGGAAGAATCATTTGTAAAAGGAATAAAAAATTAAATTAAAAGATTAAAATAACATATGAAAATGTCGAAAGAAACTTGGGGGGTAGAGATGAAAGATGAGTTAAATGTTAGGAGACCGTCATAATTCTACTAACTATCAATACCAAATTAAGCACAAATTCTACAAACTTTCATCTCAAAGCGCATACACGTCATAATGTGAATCTTTCTCAGCATATTTATAGAACTTCACAAAGAAAAGGCATACAATTTACATTGGCTAGTAATATTATTGGCTAAAATAAGAAAGCCAAGTAACCGAATCAGAGTACAATAAATAAATAACAGAAAAGTACAATAAATGTTAGAACAACAAAAAAATAAAAAATAAAAAAAGGATCTAAAATAAAATAATGCTTTAGAACAAGGAGAAATAGAATTGACAGAACCTTCACAGCAAGACCAGGATTCGAGGATCCACGGTTCTCTGCAAACTCTATGCACAGCCTTTCAACATCAGATAAAGTTTTAAACTCAGAGACTGCCTCTTTTGTATTCTTTCCAAGCTTTATGGCAAGAACAATCTGGAGAAATATTTTTATTTGGATAATGTTAGTCTTCCCTAAGAATATATAATATATCTGGCATAAATATGAGTTTGGAATAAAGTTAATCCAGCCTGCTACTTCAAAGAAATTCAGTATTCTGAGGTAAAGACTTTGTTTGGTCAGGTGTACCGTGCACAGAGCAACAGCACCCGCAGACCGCAGTCGTGCTGCATGGAACTAGTTCAGTTTACTGGGGGCAAAGCTTTCTTGCCTGCACGCCAATGATAAACTGTTTTACACCGGCGCTCAACTGGCACTTGTATAAAAGTAGGCAATGTTTAGGTTATGAAGAAGTTGCTACATTACCGAACAAACCCCAACTAGTTATACTGTGTATCTCGCTACAGTAGAAGAATTCTTTTATAGAAACATAGGAAAATTTAATGTCTATAATTCTTGCCATAAACAGTCTCAGATCAGTAAATGTGGTGAACATTTATAAAATATAACCAATGACAATACACAAGTTTGTTTTCTGTTAGACCATGAAACTGCAATAGTAAACAAAATTCATTTAAGAGGAGTACGCCAAACTTTTGATCATAGAATGAACGATAGGGGCTTCACAAAAGTTGTTATGCTCAAAATACTCTAAATCTCCTTCGCAGAGATCTCCAAAGAAATACATAAGTTCAATGAAAAAGAGCATAAGGGAAAGGAAATTTCGGGAAACTAATGAGATAAGTGGTTGAGGTTGGGGTAGCATATGTGTGCTTGTGCATTCATTCTTTCAAACACAATACGAAGGGTATGATTTGTTGTGAAGAAACAATAATAACTTTGCTTCAGAATTGACAGAAAGAAAGGAACTCCTATAAGACAATTTTCAGCACTGTCATCCTACCAAATGCAAACATATATAAGCATGTTTAGGGGAAACTAATAATGTCTCCTGTTAAGTATTACTTGCATTATTTACTTTGAAAAATGAATAATTTTTAATCAACCAGAATAAAATTGAGTAATGTTTGCCTGATAATGCCCAATGCAATTAGAATGGAGATACAGGATGATACCATAAATCATGAATTAAGCAAAAACCATCAACTCCAAAGCAGATTAAAAGAAAAACTTACAGCAGCCAAGCGGCATTCAACGACGCGGTTATTATAGTTTGTCGCAGCAGTTACTGCTTTCTGGGATTCCGCAAGCGAATGTGCTATGATAAAAGTACCACCTGCTGGTAATTGTACGTCATTCGCACGGATGGGATTAAAATCAATTAGCTCCGCAAAACCAGACTTAGCCATGATAGAAATGGCCTGCCAAATATGAAAATTTATGCAAGATTAAAAAACTTTATATAATATGGAGATCAAAATACTCAAGTACTATAACAATAACATCACGAACTGTTTGGTTGATTCCATGTGAAGTAGAGGCGAAGGGTTCTGATAACAAAACAGCCTCTTTGCAATAACGGGTAAGGATTCAAAAAACTTTTTCCAACCCCAACTTTGTCAAGAATCTCAAGCATTTGGTATGTACTATACAGCTATATAATAATAGTTAAACGTATTAAATTAGCATCAAACCAATCCAACAGAATGTTGACAATATTTTGTTAGGCCGGCGCCCATGGTGCCTTCTTCCAAATAATTTGAAAACTTATTTGTGGCACAAGACTACAAAGGCAATTTAGTCATTTATTAGTTATTATTGTGGGATAAAATAGGGCTTAATATGTTTAGAGTTAGTTAGATCTAATTATTGTCTTGAATCTTAGGGTTAAGGTTTGAGAGAGATCGCCTACCTTTCGAATTTTAGGTGTTTATCTTTTATGTATTGGGATTATATCGTTTTAATTTGGTACGGATGGAATAAAATCTATTATTTTTTTCCCTGATTCCTGCAAAACATTGTCTCGTTCCTATCAAATCGGTATCAGAACATTCGAGACCGCTGCTCCGCTAGAGAACTTTGTCGTTCGACTTCGAGGTTGTTGCTCTGTCTCATATCGTTCTAAAATTGTCACTATGTCAAGTTCATGATTGAACCTCGCGATAGAATCACAATTCGAGTTAGCTGGGAAGCCAATGACAGGATCATCAGTCACGTTCATGATGGAACTTAACGATATAGTTGCGATTCGAGCTAGCTCGAAAATCAAATATGGGATCCTAGGTCGCCCTTGTGACTGAACCTCGCGATACAGTCATGATTCAAGGTGGCTGAGAAGCCCCACAACATCGTCTACATGAATGAAACTCACAATACATTCATCTTCATAGCCAAACCTCGTCATATAGTAGTGTTTTGAGCTAGTGGGAAGCTCCGCGACATCGCCTTCATTACCGAACCTCGTGTTACAACTGTGATTCCCCCTCCATGATTAAAAATCATTATAAGAGTAATGGCGGGGTATTCTCCTCCATAGAAGGGAGATTCATGGCCCTAGAAGAAATGATAAAAAAGATCGCGTAGTTTCACACAAACCCATTGTTGCCTGCCAGAGGATATAGCGACGGCGTCTAAAGCAAACGCTAGAGGCAACAAACAGAAAAATTCATGCGACATCGAGGCAATGAAACTGTCTTACGCAAATCTGGAGCAGCAGAATCGTGCAAAGGAATCTAGAGCAGACTTAAGCGACAATATTTGGAATGAATAGTGTTAAATATGATGGCTTACATGGGCAACAACAGGCAAAACGGGACGATGTGTGATTCGAGGTTGGAGAAGATCGATTTAAAGGATTTCAACCTGAAATAGGGACAACAGTGGTGGGGCCTCTGCCAAGGGCAGCATCCAACAACGCCAGAACCTTTCGTTGTGGCAGCCATTCTAGAGGAAAGAGTGATTCAGAAGCCTATGGAAACGGGCGAGTTGATTATGAGATGAGTCGGACTTATGAAAGAAAGAAAATTAATATGGGTTGAGGAAAGGAACCCAACCCCCGCTTAGAGTGGAACAAATTTCAATCGAGGAAATTGGGGAGGAGACTCGTGCATAAGAAAGTTAAAGATGTTGATCTTTGAAGGAGAGGATGTCTATGATTTGGTTTATTAGGTGGAGAGATATTTATTTTAATGGGTTGACAAAGAAAGAAAAATTGATGATGGCAACAATGTATTTGGAAGGAAAGGCTCTAGTGTGGTATCAATAGATATAAAAACGTCAGTCAATCAGAATATGAAAGAATTCAAAAAACGATTGTTGGAGCATTTCATAACCATGGTGGAAGGGGATTTACACTAACAGTTTTTTACATTGGTCTAGGAATGGTCTATTATTGATTATAGGGAGAAATTTGAAATGTTATCCAGCCGTTTGAGAATAATATCAGAAGCAGTGTTTGAAGAAAACTTCATGAAGGGGTTGAAGCTAGAGGTTCGAAAGCACTTCGTCTACTGAGACCATAAGGATTGAGAAAAACTATGAAATTAACGCAGTTGGTAGAAGATATAAATGCAATGGAATAAACTAATATGAGTAGCACAAATGGAACGCCATAACGAAATACTACAACCATAACGATGCCAAAAACTCAAACAATGGGATTCCATATGGAGGCTCCAAGGGACAAATAATGGGTCAAGATTGAGGCAACATTCAAACGCCTTATAGAGACAGAGATTCAGAAGTAAGCCAAGGGGATTATATTTTCAGTGTGATGAAAAATTAGTCCTCGAACACTATTGAAAGGATAGAACCTTACAGACTCTCATAGTGTTTGATGAGGAGACAGACTATAAAGAAACAGAGGAGATTATGAAGGAGGGTGTGGAGGAGGAATAACCTCACTTGGATGTGGTAGAAATCTCATTGAACTCAATGGTAAGGTTAGCATCAAACTACACTATGAAACTTTGGGGACAGTTTAGAGAGTTGAACGTAATGGTGGTGGCAAACAGTGGAGCCACCCACAACTTCATCTTTATTCAAGTAATGCAGCAATTTAGGCTTAAGACAGTTATCACAGGGAGTTTTGGAGCCACGATGGAGACGAGATAGATGGAGAAGAACAGCAGAGTTTGTAAAAAGGTGATTTTAACACTGCAAAATATTCAGGTAATGGGGTATTTTCTTCCCTTGAATTTAAGGAGCACTGATATGATGTTGGGTAAAAGATAGTTATGGTCCTTAGAGGAGACTAAAATAATTGGAAAATCTTAACAATGGAGTTCCAAAAGAGATACAAAATGGTGATGCTTCCTAGTGATCCTAGTTTGTGCAAGCCCTTGGTGACACTTAAGGCCATGGTTAGGGCAATACAGAGAGCACGATTGAGATTCTTGATTAAGTTGCATAGCATGAAAAAGACACATGACATGGAGTTAATAGAGAATCCAGCACAGATCCAACAGCTCCTAGAATAATTTGCAGAAGTATTTCAGTTGTCACACGGATTATTGCTCAAAGGGAACACCAGCATACAATAACCCTGAGACCGGGGGTTTCTCATCTCAATGTGTGCCCATATCGCTACCCCCAAGGTTTTAATTCAACGCTAATAGAGCTGATTGAATCTTCTGGTAGAAGAAGATTCATTCAGATTAAGGAGATGGAGCTTAAGCTTCATGTAGACTAAAAAGACCCATTGATAACACTTTGTAATAATCGAAAAACTATCATTGTTGTTCTTAGTGGAAGTGATAAAAGTGTCTCGGATGATAATCACGATGAATAAAATATATTACTGACAATAGAAAATGTGATGTTTTTGCATCTTACAGATGGAAATTGGATGATAAAAATCAAAAACATCTTAACATGGATTGGGTTGACAGTGTGAAGCATGTTTTCGAGTATTTTACAGAAAAAACTTCTAGGCCTCTCTTCGAGCATCGGGATACCTCACTTGTATGGAGCTACAAGTATGCAAACGTTGAATTTATAAGAATTCATGCTACAATATCTATGGGCAGGTCCAATATCTAATAGAGTAGTTGATGTCCTCCAAAACAGTTGATCCATTGAGGTTCATTCAGTGGGCATCACTAAGGGTGATAAATTGATCAAATATTGTGATAAATTGCACATCAAGAACATGGTTACACCAATAGATTATGCACTTCCTGGGAGAAGATAGGGATATGGAAGTTCTTTAGAACCCATTTGAGTTAAAAGGTGTTCTTGACATGAGTCAATTTTACGTAACTATACATGCATTTTGCCCCTTTTTTACTTGTTATTTCACTTTATTTATCACGGATTTACGCTTGTGGAAGGTTTTTATTAGTGAGGTGCAAATTACAGGTGATCAAGCACGCATTTTTGGAGTGAGGAGAACTAAGATTTGAACTGTCAAAACTGGTATGGCCACGGCCCATATAGGCGTGACCACGCCATCGTATCGAAGGTAACAGTGTGACCACGCCCGGATTGGGCTTGACCACACCGCTCTATCAAAGGTTTGGCATGACCACACCACCTGATCCACAACACCGGCATGATCACGTCGCATTTGGGCATGACCACGCCGACGAAGCAGAAAATATTTTAGGAAAGATATTTCTTGCTAAATCCAAGATCTTGGCTATAAACAGTGATCTTAGGGCTACTTGGAGGATGCTGGGGGAACATTGGAGGCAGCTAGAAAGAGGAGATTTGAGGGTTTAAATGTAAACCCTAGAGTTTTCTTTTGGGGGAACATTGGAGGCAGCTAGAAAGAGGATATTTGAGGGTTTAAATGTAAACCCTAGAGTTTTCTTCTTCCTTGAAGGAGAGAACCTCTAGGGCAGTTTGCCTTCATTTTTTTCTTTTCTTTTCATGTTGATTTCCTTGTGAGAGTTGGAAAGATTGAGAGGTGAGGGTGAGTTCATTGTATGAAGGAGATTGGTGAGAGTTTGTATTGATCAAAGAGAAACGTGGTGTATTGTTGAGGACTGAGCGGCACTAGGTGAGTGTTTTGGACCTTTTGCACTACAATCTTTATTTTTGTGCATGCAATACAAGTATTTGTTTTTTTCTTTTATCATGCATTGTGATTGACTTAATTTCATGCCCCTATAATTACGCCATGTGGTTTTCTTGTGGTTTTTTTTCTATGAATTTTTTGTTCCTTCGACATCTTTTTGATACATTAACTTCTGATTTTAATGCGTTAACCTTTCGATCATAACTTATTTTTTATCGGATATGATAAGAATGTTAAAAAGTTTTCGTGATCTACGACTTCTGCTAATCACGTAGAAGAACAAATGGGTTAAACACAAAATCCTTGTAGAATAGGCATATTCTAATAGGAAGTTGCAACTAAGACAGGGGATCTGAAGAATCCTGAGAAATAACATAGGGTTAAGTGAAACTTAATTTTATGGATTTCTGATTCTTCTTCTGACCTAAACATAAGCTTAAAAAGAACACTTATTTCCCTAGTTGTCAACAATAGCATGGATTTAATAGGAAAACTTCAAGAAACTATCTAGCCGATGTCACAGGAGTATAAATCTTGCATATCTTAAAACTCTACACTTTTTCCTACCATTTATGTTAATGCATGCTCACGATTGTTAGATTCTTTTCTCACATTTGATTATTTCAAACCAAACTTAGCGGTTCATATTATTTCAATCCAAACTTTGCGGTTCAGTAAAATAAGTCTCTTAGAAATATTTTGGCACTATTCTCGAGGAATCAATATGCGGTACTCTTTAACCGCATTTTACTTGACACGTATACTTGAGTGATTGATGGGCTTACTTCACGGTAAGTTTTCAACCATTAGTGCGTCAGGAACCAACAGGTGAGACGAAGTACTGATTAAATAGAAAGGATTTCCAGATTATGACGTCAAGTGGAAGCCATACAACTTAATCCAGCAATTTGTTATTTGCTAGTTATTATCTAAAAACTTATGTGCGGCGCAAGACTACAAGGAAAATTTAGTCATTTGTTAGTTATCATTGTGAGTATAAATATGGCTTAATAAATTTAGGATTAGGAATGTGCGATTGTTGCTTGAATCTTAAGGTAAAGGTTTGGGAGAGATCATCTACCTCTAAAATTATAATTGTTTATCTTTCATGTATTTAGGATTTTGTCATTTTGATATGATCCTAGCGGAATAGAATCTATTATTTTCAGCCCAATTCATATGGAAATTTCTCGCTCCTCTCATATTTTAATAGAAAGGATAGCAACTTCTAATTACTTCGATACAATAGTGCAAATATATTATAATATTTAATGTTTAAAACCTCGGACATGAATCGGCCTCTCCACAATGCAAAATTATGGTTGTTAACAGTGCACATCACACATCAGCCCCTCCCCAACCTCTGTATTGGCAGGATCTTCATGCACTTAGTATGCCATTTTTATTAACCCTTGTCAATTATGAGCTGTTTATTACCAAATTCCAGTAATACTGAATGGTCAAGGATGAGTATGTTGTCTTTATAAATTCTAGTCAGCCCCTCGTATATTAACATAAAAAAGCTGAAATGAAAGTGAAAATAGGCCCCTTTTATGTGCCATTGCAAAACCTAATTACAATTAGTAAACCCGAGAATATGACCATCAAAGACAATGGTGGAGCATGGTGATAACCAATAAAAAAGCTATAAATTGTTGGACGATATTCCATAATTAGTCTATCTACAATCAAAATCGAAATGCAAACTAGTTTGAAGTTACTATGTAATCAGAACATACGTGATTTGTGCAAGTAATATGCATTAAACTACAAAAGCAGGATTTCTGAGATGGAGAAGCAGAAGAAGTTAAGGGGGAAAAATGCAGATGATGGCATGAAAAACTTTTACAAATCCATATGCATGGTTATCAAGGAACATATTTAGAGTATCTTAAAAATATCATCAGCAGCAAGAACAGACTTACTGCAAATATTCATGACAGACCTATGAGTCATACTTGCATATTCATTCCTACCGAATCATTCCGTCAATCTTAAATTTAATTTACATAATTCTTTTTTAGGACCTCCATCCACGTTAAAATTATGGAATTTCTTTGCCCTTTTTACTTCTTATTCCTTTCAAAAGTTCTACTACATGCCTTATTCTTGAAACCTTCTGCCCTCCATTTATAATCCCAAATCACTTGGATTATTTTTCACCACCCTATCTTTGATAGTTGTTACTTCACTCATCTAACTAATATAATTACGATTCCTTGTGAAAAACTTATATCCATGATCGCATCCAGTCTAATTGCAAAATTATAAAATTCTTTTCAACTTGCATAATATTCTCTTAACCCTAAGCTCTCCCAAGGAATTAGCAATTTCAACGCAAGTTAGAACATCATTTTTATCTTCATTCTTAAGAATAATAGATATAAGGTCTAATTAAAATTATCAAATCCGGGCATCCCTTAATTTCCAACATTACTAATACAACAACGACAACAAAGCCTTAATCCCACTACGTAGGGTCGGCTACATGAATCCTTTTTCTCCATTGCGTCCTATTTATTGTCATATTTTCATTTAGTTCTAATAAATTAAGATCATTTTTTATACAATAAACCCAAGTCTTCCTAGGTATACCTCTGCCTTTCTTAACATAAGTCGAATCTAAAACATCTACTCTCCTAATCGGATCATCAGATGGTCGACGTTTAATGTGACCAAACCATCTAAGACGACTCTATCTAATTTTGATCCAACATTACTAATAAATAATTATAAATTTAAAAACCATTAAATTTGCATAATATGTCAACTTTTGCTCAAGTAAAAATACTGTTGACTTTGTTTTGGTCAACACTCCCACCACACCTTTCCCCCATCTAGATCCATGGTTCCTTCCTAGTGCCTAGAGGTGGTTGATCGTGATCTGGCTTAGGGCTTGGATTATCTTGAATGAGTTTGTGCTAGGCTTAAATTAAAGCTAAAATTAAATATAATTCAAACTTAAATCTAATTAAATAAATTTAAATTAAAAATGAACTAAATTAAATATAGCATAAAAATTGACTCAAATCTATCGTGATCGCTCTAGATCATCGTAGTGCTCAGTATTTAATTACGTAAGCTACATCGGATTCGTCGTCATGCTTGGAGCATATCACGAGTTTGAAGGTGTTTTAACACATTTTATGTGGATCCGTGTGAAGTTTTCATGAATGAAATCTTATCCTAAATAAAAAGTTTATTTCAGAGCATTATTTCGCGAAACAGATCACTAAAGTGCGTCTGAATCGTTGAAACCGTTCAAAGAAGCATGTTCACGCCCAAATCGGACCTCATTTTGGGGTGTGTCAGGACCACGATAATTTAGTGAATAATAAAAATAATAATAATAAATCACTAATACATTACTCTTAAAAGGTATAAAATCTTTTAACTTAGACCAATATCTATATTAAAACAAAAAGTTAAATTTGACTTAGAATTATCTCAACTAATATTTGAAAGTCAAAATCAACTTAAAATTAATGTATTCTTGAACTTAAAATTAAAACTTTTTAAGGAAAAAAACTTAATATGGATACGATCTAAAATGAAAAGGTCATTCCGCATGAAGTTTAGATCTAAACTTAGGTTGTATTTCAGTTTAGTTTAAATTTAAGTTTGAATTATATTTAATTTGAGTCAATACGGAATGAAGTTTAAGTTTAAATTTAAGTTTGAATTATAAACTTCATTTAGATCTAAACTTAGGTTGTATTTCATTTTAGATCGTATCCATATTAAGTTTTTTTCATTTATATTTAATTCAAACTTAAATCTAAACTTCATTCCGTATTTTAGGTTATATTTAATGGTTTAAACTTAGTGATATCCATGGATACGATCTAAAATGAAATACAACCTAAGTTTAAACCATTAAATATAACCTACTGCAAAATAATTAAAACTCAAATCCAATACACAACATGGATATCACTAAATTTAAAAGACACGTGAACTTTAGCTAAAACGTAAACTAAAGATGAAACAAAATATAGACTTAGATAAAAACATAGAAGTATATAAAGATATATAGATATATATAAGTTATTAATTGAAAATTAAACCTCATTAAACTTGAAATAAATTATCTTTAAAGGATTAAAGATAAAATATAAATTAAACTAAACTTAACTTTAAACTAAGGCAAACTTAAACAAAAAAAAAGGATCAAATTATACATGAATTGGAACTAACCCAAGCCTATTCAAACTAAGCAACCCGAGTCAAGTACATGCTAGTTCAGCCCTAGAAACCCTCCCTCTAGGCATGTAGACGCACTCCATTGGCCAAACTGAGCTTCAAAACTTCCCAAAGGGCTAGATTAGCCTTAGTCAACTGGTCCCAAGGTCATGGCCTTCTTTTCACAAAGAGGGGAAGGTATGTTCCTCTTTCTTTGGCTAGTGATCCCACAACCTCTGCCCTAGGCCAGACCAGGTGGTTGGATGAGCACAGAAAATAAATAAAAAAAAGGAGAATTTGGGATCCTCCACTCACCCACCCCAGCTGATTTTCAATGCTGAAGGATCCAAGGAGTGATGCTAATTGGCCTCTCCACCATAGAACTGGCCTTCTCCAAAGGACAAAATGGTATTTAGACCTCTTCCATGACTTAAATTAGATTCAAATGATGCTTTAAATCTTGCCTCAATCATTAACATCTTATGGTTACATGATTAGGGTTGTCAAAACGATTTTTTGTTCGTGAACGGCTCGTGTTCGGCTCGCTAAGCAAATGAGTCGAACACGAACACACTTTTTGAGCTTGAAATATAAATGAGCCGATCACGAGCTGAGCTTGGGCTCGCTCGTGTTCGGCTCGTTTACACCCCTAGTTGCGAGTGGTAAACAAAAAAAAAAGAATGAATTAATAATCCTATTAAGTGATAAGAACTTCAAAAAAATCATAGAAAATGAAGAAAAAAAAAAGGAAATGCTCCATTCAATGAGCTATTCCTTAGGATATTAAAAGCCTTAAATTATACAACATAATATAGGCTTAATTTGACAAATATGCAAAACCATCAAAACCCCAATTAAACATTAACTAGACCTAGTTATGACCCTAGATTTTTGTGGGAGGTTCCTTAGGTCTAGAGAGACCACGGGAAATTTTTCTGAATTTTTTTAGATCCAAATTAATTAGGACTATTCCCCAATTTTGTCATAAACCCCAATTACATGGCCTAATTAATTAATTTAGCTACCTAAACCCGAATTAAACCACATAATCTCAAAAAAAATGTGTTGATCTCAACCCTAATTAAGCTCCCTAAAGCTTAGACATAAAATTTAGGGATAATTTCATTAGAGCAAGATGATTAGAGGCTTAATTTAATTAATCTAAAGTCATTAATTAATACATTTGTAAATTAACCTTATTAATTTAAATAACTCAAAAATTTAACTTAATTCCTTTGGATAAACACTTCACCCTAGGATATTTCTCCCCTATAAAGTTTTGAAAGCAGAAAGTAACTAAAAATTGCTGAGACTTTGTTAGTATATAAATAAATATTAAACACTAAACATTAATTTTAATTAAAAATACTTTTAAAATTACCTGATCTTCTAAAATTTATAAGAATCAATCTACTTCACCAAATTTAATAAAATTTTAACCATAGACATTTCATATAGAGAAGAATATTATAATAATATGCTAAAAATATTTTATCAACTAAAATATTTTCTGAAATTTAAGAATCTAAAGATTGAAATAGATTTTTAATAAATCATAACTTAATAATTACAATAAAAAAATTCTTGAAATTTTCACAATAGCCTTGAAGAATATTCATAAGCAACCGATCAATTTTAGATTTTTCTAAAATTATTTAATTTTATGTAATTAAAGACTAGTTCATTGATAAATTAATTAATCAATAAAAAAAGAAAGAAAGGTAATTTAAAATGGTCCGCAATCTTCTAAAATTAATCTTCTAATTCTAAATGAGATTTGAGGATAATTTAATAGGATTTAAGGCCTACTTTGGATAGTTTAACCTTAATGGAGCAAATTTTAAATTCAATTAACAATAACTTAATAACTAGCATAATCCCCTAAACATTATAGTCTCTTAAAATTGATCTTAAACTTTCTTGGAACTCTCCACCCTTCACGTAGAATTCCATAACACTTCTTTGGAATCCTAAATAGATGACTCAACAATTTAATTGACTTGAACCCAAGCTAAGTGAAATTTGAATAAAAAAAACGGACTAAAATGTTAACCAACAAACTTTAAGTTAAGAATGTGTAATGAGGCCACCTGTAGCCACTCAAGGCGGTGCATTTCATTTCCATAAAATAACATGCTTCTACCTGCTAGGATCAGGGAGTTGTGTGTAGTGGGACATCCGGCAAGATGAGACATTTTCAAAACACCAATTATAATATTAAGTAACAATGAACTTAACTAAAAGATTAAAATTGAATATAACCGCACAACATGAAAGTCATTTAAACTTTGACCACCCAATGGCTAACCCTTTAGCATAAAGGACAGAATGACTATCTCACACTCTGCATGGTTAGACGTTTTGGCCAGTTCACAAAAGTAGACTTAGGATAGGTCGATCGTACTTGTGTGTGCCTTTTTTTATGAGCATTGATTATTTGTTTGAATTCAATGTGGATGACGCTATATTTTTTGTTGTTGTAGATGGACATTTAGGTCAACTACCACTTAAATAGACTGCATGATCGAAGACCTTTATAGTACCGACATTGTTTTCCTAGAAGGGGGCCCGATGCTGCAAAACAACACTAGGTCCAAATGAAATTTGTGTGATGAATATGTTTATCGTGTTTATTGTGCTAACGTTTTTTTGCATGCTTCGTATTAAGTGTAAATTTTATTTTCCTCTTTGAGTCTAGAAGTTAGGATTGTCCTCATTGGATGGCTTGGATGCTCGATGCGTCTGAGATGAGACTTGCTTAAAGATGGAGCAAGAAAGAACCCAATAAGACGATGGAGCAAAGATGAACTTCAACAAAATGATGAATATCAAAGGAAAGAATGAACCTCAAAAAGGTGACGGAGTCAAAGGAAAATTCTAAACTTAGCAGAGCACAAATCAAGGACACCCAGAAAGCCAAGTCACCAGTGAGACTTTAGTAGGCAGACTGGCTGCCCATCTTTCCTTCTTGTGTTGTACGGTGGCATTCAGCCACCTCTTTTGTTTATTGATTTTGTTTGTTTTACCTGCTTTCTTGTGTGCTTGTACATGCATTAGAATTTTTTTTTTCCTAGGCTTCTTCTGTGTTTAAGTGCTTAGTTAAGCCTGAATTATGTTAGACTCTTAGAATGAGAGATTTTTCATCCAACTTCAACTTTAATTTAATTTTTCGGAAATACAACTCATAACAAAAATTAAAATGTTACAACTCTTAACTTAATAAAAATATTGGCATTTCACACCAAGTAGACATTGCATCAAAATTAATTTAATATTAATCACCTTAAATAAAATCAATTAAAAAATTTAATGATTAAGGTGAACCATCTACATATGATAGCATCGTATTGTATTTTTTGTTCTTCTCTTCGCATCTACATATGAAAAAATTTAATGATTAAGGTGAACCATCTACATATGATAGCATCGTATTGTATTTTTTGTTCTTCTCTTCGAGCATTCACTCATTGCACAAAAGGGGGAATTTGACCTATGAGAATCACAACCCTTAAGGAGTGAATTTATTTTTCGTATTGATTAGCCTTAACGACTCTTCTAGAATGCATCATATAAGAACTTACATAACCCTTTTCACAACCTATACTTCACAGTTAGTGTCTCACTTCACACAGTATCATCATTTTCAGTCGGCTCTGTCGAGTTAACGTCATCTTTGCATAAATAATAAAAATTCAATTTTTTAACTTAAGAAAATATTTGAGCGAGGTGCATACGTTACCCGAGCCACTCAATCTTCAGGATCGAGTCATAAGTCCCAATAAATCTTTCCTAATAATATCCTACCACCCTTAACGTGCATGTGACTGGACTTATGGTTTTAAAGTGTAGAACATGTTTGTTTGTAGCCTATTTCAGGAGGGTTATAAGTCCAAGAGAGCCGGGTTAAGTTTCATGTCTTAGTAGGAATGTAACCTATAAGCCCTACCCTTTTAATTAAGTTTGAGCATCCATCTTATCGGTAGAACTCATCTTAGTATAAGTTATGAGGTAATTTTGTTGGCCTTGCTATGGAACTGACCTCTCCTAGGCTTTTCGATGGCTCATCCGTCGAATATAAGTTCCAATTTTCTAAAATTTATTCAACTCAAACAATAATCATTGTTTCACTTTTAAAATTATAAAGCCCAGCTATAAGATAAACTGGGGCAATCACTGGTCTCTAAGTATACAGTGCTCCCTAGTTTTCTTCCGTCGGCTTCCGATAATAAGTGTTTCAAATTTGAGTCAATCCCTTTTAAAATTTTGCATAACAGCCTTGATATCCAATGTTATACTCCGCGTATATGAATAGTCACTGTTTTAATCGAGAGTTGCCCTTTCCGAGGACATAATTAAATAAAAGGACTTGCCTTTTTAAGGATGGCAAAGCCCATATTAAAATAATTGTCCTCCTATCCAGGGGACAAACTGGTTTACGCAGCCCACGAAGTAGTGAAACAATTACTTTGGGATTGAATCCATCGTAGGCAGTATTCATCCTTCGGGGCGATATACTATTCCTTGATGTCGTGTTCGATCACAAGTAATAAACTTCAAAACTCCCATATATGGTCATTTTTCCCCTTACCTCTCCATGCACAGGCAAACACACCCCCCTTTAATTATTAATTGTTTTTACACGAACAAAAACATATGCACCAAAAAATATGCAATCACAAAATAGACATAAAAATATACTCAAAAGTATGAAGCTTCTACCAATTAAGGGTATGAGGAGTTGACATACACATAACTTACCCCTGCATTTCCAGATGTGGTTTTCGAGAATTAAATTCTCAAAAAATGGCCTCCAAATAACACTGAATGCAACCTAACCTTTCTAATATAGACTAATTCAAAAAATAGCCACCCCGATATCATGCAAACATCAACAACATAAAAAAAAAGGGTTTTAGCCACATAAAAAATAATAATAATAAATAAACCAGGGAGGTGACTTCTACCTGGTCCATTCCTCCAGATTGTGTTCCAATGTGGCGTTCACAGACACATGTAAGCTGAGCAACTTCTTTCTATAAAATAAGAGAAGTAACAAATAGCAAACCTCTTTCAAATCTAATCAAATTAGTGAAAGAAAAAAAAATACCATTGGCTAAGTAACATATAGATTAAATAATCCACATTTTTTAAGCAAAGTTATAGAATCAGGAGTCTCCTTTTTGAGCTAATACAATACTAATTTTCCCAATGGTTTCAGAAATGAGTGCAGAAATCCATATCCGCCTATAAGAAATTTGGCCTAGTGATGCAAGCAAGGATTGTCCTTACAGGCCCAATTTTGTTTGGTCACTTCAAGAAAAACCCCTACTCAAATGTCGCATAATAGAAATATTTAAAATATATCCACTGAGATCTAACTAAAAGGAATGCTCTTACGATTTGTGGACTACAAGAGAATCTGCAATATACCAGCACTAAACTGGCAGAATTCGCAGTGCACCGTACCATGGCAGAAAATACAAAAGAGTATGCACATAAAGACTCCGGTATGTAACAGAACTTACTTTGGGGATTTTTACATTAAAAACAGCCATGATAGAAATTGTTGATGAGCAAACAAAGGCTGCGGAGCTTGATAATCCAGAGCCTGAGTCATAGCACACGAAAAAAATCAATTTTTGATAAAAATGATTCCATATTGGAGAGCCTGGTCAAAAATTACGAGAAATTAAGCAACTTCTGGCAAGCAATTTCTGATAAGCAATAACCTGTAGGAACAGTTCCATCTACGATAACATCAAGTCCAACAGGTTCACCAATATCTAGCCCCTTTGATTTTGCATACTCATAAAAGCCTTTATATCTGCAGTAACAGATTGGCATCAAAACATGTAAATCAACCTGAATCAATACGTAATAAAATCTGAAGGTATGAAGCAAAGGTGAAGCAGAAGTTTATATAGAATAACATGATATATAAAGAAAAGCGTGGACGAAGCATGTGGAAAGCATTCAGACACATAAATTACGCTGTCAGTGGCTATGCATGCACTTCAATGCATTCATGAATACAGCATAACAGGAAAGAGTATTTGTATAATGCTACCAAAAGAGTATTTAGGAATTGATTTTTTTTTTTCCACCCAATCAGTATTGCTGATTCTTAAAAAGTACTTTTCCAGTTTCTGTGCTTAGGTCAAAGAAATGTTAGCTTTTTACAGAAAATGTATGTCATATGGTGACGTTAAAACAATTTAGTAGTACAGAAATCATTCACTAAATTGAAGCAATATCAGAATCATCATCCTTACTAAAGAAAGGCGGAGAAAATCACATTCTCTTATTTCTCAATTAGTCAAATTACAACTCTTCTCCTTATATAAGGAATGACTAGGTCAAACTTAATTACAACCATTACAACTTACCAAAGATAAAATAACTCAAGAAGGAAAGAAATAAGATTTAATAAAAAAGAAAAAAAAAAATAACACTAAAATAGGAAACTCAAAATTCCACACTCCGCTCAAGCTGGGTCATAGATTTTGTAAAGCTAGGTATTCAAATTGGTGAAGCTATCCAAAGGTAGAGATTTAGTGAAAACATCAACGACCTGAAGAAAAGTTGGAATGTAGAGTAAGTGAATAGTGCTCCAACGGCCTTTTTAGAGATAAAATATCTATCAATCTCAATGTGTTTGGTTCTATCATGATGCACGAGATTCTTATCGTTATTAATGGTAGTTTGGCTATCACAGAACATCTTTATGGTATTGATTGTGGAGTATCCCAACTCACTTAGTAAACTTTGGATCCACATTCCTTCAAAAATTCCCGAAACAAGTGCCCAGTACTCAGATTCTGCACTATTTCTAGAGACCGCTGCTTCCCTCTTGCTCCATCAGGTGACGGGATTTCTGCAGAAATAGGAACAATACACAAAAGAGGACCCTCTGTCCATGATTTCTCCTGCCCAACTAACATTAATGTAAACCTCTACCTTCCTGTTGTCTAATTTCTTGAAGAGTAACCATTTGTCAGGAAACTTCTTAAGCAACCTTAATAATCTGTAAATCATATTCGGACTATTCATATATTGACTCACAATGCCGACAGAGTAAGCGATATTAGATCTAGTGTGTGACAGGTAGATATGCTTACCCACCAATCTCTGATTTCTTCATTTTTCCAGTGGTGGCTTATCTCTCCCTAAATGTAGTTTTTTTTGTCAAAATTTATATGATTCTCAGCAACTTTGCATCTCAGCATTCCTGACTTTTTAAGTAGGACTAGGATCCTCCTATTTTGGGATATCACAATACCCTCTTGGACCTGGCAACTTTCATGCCCATAAAGTATTTCATCGCTTCTAGATCCTTAACTTCAAATTAAGTGGCAAAGACCTCCTTGACCTTCCCAGTCTCCTTTTCATCATCACTTGTCAGGATCATATCATCTAAATAGACAATGAGTATAGTCTCCTTACCCACCTGTATATATTTTATGTATATATTTTATGAACAGTATATAATTCGCTTGGCAATAGGTGTACCAATTAGATTTCATTGCCTTGGCAAGCATGTCAAACCACGCTCTTAGATGTTGTTTGAGACCATAAGTGGCTTTCTTAGTTTATAAACCAGATATTAATTTGAGTCATTTTACAGTCTTAATGGGATTTCATACATACTTCTTCATCAAGGTTTTCATTAAGAAACACATTCTTGATATCAAGTTGATGTATTTCTCATTTTTTGTTTACTACCAAAGAAAGAAGAACTCTTATAGTGTTTAATTTGGTTACTGGAGCAAATGTCTCTTGATAGCCTTTCTCAAAAACTGAGAGAAACCTATGGCCACCAACCTAGCCTTTAATCTTTCAATAATTCCATATGCTTTGTACTTGACATTGAACACACATTTGCACTAAATGGGTATTTTATCTGGAGGAAGCTTTGTAAAGATCAACGTACCATTTAAATTAAGTGTTTGGATCTCCACTTCAACTGTCTTTTCTCATGATGGCCTTTGAAGTGCTTCTTGAATATACATGAGTATCTACGCACTATCAAGATTGGATACAAAAGCTTTCTAAGTTGGAATAACGTCACATATGCAACATAAACCTGGAGAGGATAATTTATGCAACCTTCACTGTCTTCTCCACTGGATTACATCTCCCTTAGAGCTTTAGAGATGTGTAAATTTAGATTTGGTTATGGATAGTCTTTTGGTTGTATATTGTCTTTATCCTACTCAATGAATTTCTTTTTTCTAGTATGCAAAGAAGTTACTTGTCAATCTTGGGTTAGATGTTTTCAACTGGCGGAACTTGGAAGGCAAGAGGAATAGAAGGTAGGAGAATAAAATATGATGACTCTAGATTTGTGTGGGTATCCAAAGTAGTGTAGGGAAGTGGAATAGGTTGTGATGACTCTCGATCAGTGTGAGCATCCAGAGTATTAGCCCAAGTCTGATATTCACTCGGACTCTCCCTCTATATGTCAGATTTGGGGCAGTATGGTTGGTTTTCAAAAATGTTAACGTTCATAGAGTTATAATATTTTTTTTTGTAATGGATGAATAGCACTTGTACCGCATGTTGTTAGAAGCATACCCAAAGAAGTTACATTTGATAGATTTTGGGTAAAGCTTTGTAAGGTTTGATTGGTGAATGTGAACCAAATTGAGAACTAAAATCTTTTATAGGAAGATTGGATGAGAAAATTCTACATGAGGGTGTTTTTCCATCACAATATTGAGAGGGGTTTTGAATCCAAGGACCTTGCTTGGCATTTTATTAATGAAATAGGTGGCTGTGAGCACGACATTTCCCAAGAAAAGTTCTAGAATATTGTGAGAAAGTATTATAGACCTAAGTACCTCAATGATATGTCTAGTTTTCCTTTCAGTTATCCAATTTTATTGTAAAGTTTAAATACAGGAGCACACATAGATGATGTTATTCTTTTCAAGATAGGATTCAAGGATAGAATTAAAGTATTCATTTGCATTATGAGTTTTGAGGGTCTGAATTTTATATTATTACTAAGTGAAAATCCTGTTATAAGATTGAAAGATTTGTGCAATTCTAGATTCTTCGTTCATGAAAAATATCCAATCGGTTCTAGTGTAGTCATCAATAAGGAAGACAAACCATATAATTCCATTGATGGTTTTTAATTTTGATAGTCCCCAAATATCATTGTGGATGTAGAGAAAGGATGTGAGGGTTTGTAATAGGAGAGAAGATAAACATGATGAGTATGTTTAACTAATTAGTTGGTCGCTATTGTTGTTGTTCTTGTCGTTGCCGCTACTATTGCGGGGGCGACAGCTACTGCTATTGCAACTGCTATTGCTAGAAGAAACGTCGGACGACAGCAAGATGAATAACGGCCAGTGGAGAAGGGCCTAAATGAATCTGGTTGCAGGGTAGCCAAACGGATTCAGACAGTTGTCGAGAGAAGTTTCGGTGACCGGAATGAGTTTATGCGGTTGTTGCTTACTGCAGGAAGCGAGGAACGTCTACTGCAACGAGTTGTCTAGTTTGGGACCTCCACTACAGAGAAAAAATTGGAATTTCAACTAGGGAGAGAAAATCCAATCTCTCGGGCAAGGATCGACGGCTATAGGGAGCCTATCAGCGAAACTTTACGTAAAGAAGCAAGGGAGAAAATCCATGAAAGAAACACAATGGACGCCCGCATCTGCACGAAAGGAATCAAACGGATGAAACCCCCATCTGGATCCTCGCCTGCTGAGAAGGAAACGAGCGTATGTAAGGAAGGAGATGATCCCATGGAGAAAGGACAGCTAAGGTTTCTTTCTGGCTCTGATATCATGAAGAAATGTGGATAAAATTGTATTCACTTACTTCTCAATAAAAGAAATGTGGATAAAATTGCATTCTCTTATTTCTCAATAAATCAAATTACAACTCTTCTTCGTATATAATAAGGAGCGAATAGAGCAAATTGAATTACAATCATTACAACTTACCAACATACATAACCTAAGAAAGTAAAAAAAGAGAAAAACACAAAAACTGGAAAGTCGGAATTCCACACTCACAAACATGTCATCAACAAGTCTAACTCAAAAAATCTATTGGGAACACCAAATGTTTCCCGGATCTGGTTGGCAATGTAAAACCTAAATTAAATAGTATAGCTTCAAGTCCTGAGTGACAATTAATTGGTAGATTCCATCTTGGAATTTACCCAAATAGACTAATATTATATTAAGCTAGCTCATATATATAGTCTATTAAACTTTATGAGGAAGGGTTTTCACCTTATTATTGTTAAGATGCATGTGCATAATATGAGATTAGTGGAATCATTTAGTACACTTGATCAACATGACAATTTGATATTACTCTAGTTTCTATATTTTTATCCATAAAAAAATTCTGAAGATCCATTTAAGATTGTCAATAAAAACTACAAATTTATTCAACAATTACAACAAGACTTTGTCCCACTAAGTGGGGTCGGCTACATGAATCATTTTCAACATTATGTTCTATTGAGTGTCATATTTTCATTTGATTCTAATAAATTAATATTATTTTCTATACGACATGCCCAATTTTTTTTAGGTATTTTCTATACAACATGCCCAAGTTTTTTTAGGTTTATCTCTATCTTTCTTAATATAAGTCGAATCTAAAACATTTACTCTCCTAATCAGATCATCAGATGGTCGATGTTTAATGTTACAAAACTATCTAAGACGACTCTCTCTAATCTTATCTGCCACTGGAGCTACATCAACCTTTTCATGAATATATTCGTTTCGCATTTTGTCTCTAAGAGTCAAGCCACACTTCCACCTAAACATTCTCATCTCAGTAACATTTAACTTAGTTTTATGCTTCTCTCTTATAGGACAACATTCTACACCACAAAGCATTGCAGGTCTCACCAGCGTCTTATTAAATTTTCCTTTAAGTCTAAGCGGAACTTTTCTATCACACAATAGGCTCGATGCATTCCTCCATTCTAAACAACCAACTTGAATTCTACCAATAACATCCTTATCCATATCAACATCACATTGAACAATAGACCCGAGATATCTAAAACGTTCACTCCTTTTTAATGAATTGATCACCCATTGTTACAACTCTGTCACTAGACCTACAACTACTAAAATTACATTTCATGTATTAAGTTTTAAATCTACTCAAATGAAAGTCTTTAGCCTCTAATGTAGACCTTCAAAATTCAAGTTTATCCTGAACTCTTTCTCTAGTCTTATCGGCAGGAAGGATATAACCAGCGAAAAGCATACACCAAGGTATATCCTCCTATAAATGTTCAGTAAGTGCATCCATGACTAAAGCAAAAAGATATGGGCTTAAAGCCGATCCCAGATGTAATCCAACTGAAATAGAAAAATACTTGGTCAATCCTCTGCCTGTTCAAACACGAGTAACAGCTCTAGTATACATAACTTTAATGACTTGAATATAAGTCATATCAGCACATTTCTTTTCTAGAACTCACCAAAGAACTTATCTTGGAACCATATCGTGATCTTTTTCTAAATCAATAAAAATCATATGTAAATCCTCCTTACTCTCTCTGTACTTCTCCATTAAACTTCAAAATAAATGTATAGCTTCCATCTTGCTCGGCATAAATCTAAAATGATGATGAGAAATCTTTATATCACGTCTTAATGTAAGTTAAATTACTCTCCTATAATTTTAATGCATGACACATTAACCTAATGCCTCTATAAATCTAAAAAATGGGGACCAAAATACTCTTTCTCCAATCCTCATGCACCTTTTTAGTTATTAAAATAGTATTAAGTTTAGTAAGCGCACATTTTTAGTTATTAAAATAGTATTAAGTTTAGTAAGCCAAGAAATTCTCAAATCTCCTAAATATTTTTACACTTCTATTGGGGTATCATCAGATCCTACTGATTTTCCACTCATAGTTTTCTTTAAAATCTCTTCAACTTCATTTTTACTAAAACAACAATAAAAATAAAAAATTTTATTATTATTAATGATATTAAGATCACTAAAGTCGGTCGCTTTCTCAAAAGTTCACTAAAAAATTTATCAAACTATCTCAACCACTTATGTTGAATAACTTCCTCTAAGAAAAGCATTTTTTTATTTTCATATTTAATACACATTACTTAAATTAAGATTTTACTTTTATTTTCTTTTTGTTTGACTAGTTTATACATATATCTTTCAACCTATTTAGTATCAAATCTATTATAAAAAATGAATAAAAGAAAAATTCTTAGCATTACAAACTGTTTTCTTACTCCCAACGGGTTATCTTATATTTTTCTCAATTCTCTGAGTTTTTACATTTAAACTAATTTTATAACAATTTTTTTTTATATTTTATCTTTTCTAGTACAATATTATTCAACCTCCAACCATTTTTACTTATAAAAAGTTTTTCTTTTGATTCTCAAGTACATTTTTTGTCACTTAACAAATGGTTCTTGTTACTTTATCCCACATATGATTTCATTCAACCATAAAGTTATTACAAATGATACACATGGCATGGCTTCATAAAGGCTTAACAATGTGTGTAAAGCTTTAATTTATGCGCTTACCAACAATGTCTTTAAAAATAAAATCTAACTCAAGATTTATCTAAATATGCATTAATAAAGCATACATGTTTAATAAATAAATCATGAGGTATTTTTCTAGCATGTTAATGGAGGTGGACATAGGTACAACCCAAGGTGGTTGATTGCCCGCCTTGAAAGTTTTTTTTATTGTTATTAAAAAGTTACAAAATAAACAAGTAATAATCAATAAATAAGTAGTTTTGCTAAGAAAAAAATAAAAGTAATGAGAAAGAAGTATTTGACTTAGGGCTCGTTTGGGGCAGCTTATTGGGTGTGAGACACTTTCAAAATGCTGCCTATCGCGTTTGTTTGGTGCGTTGTGTTGGCGTATCAGAATAACCCGATCGAAGTTACATATTAAACGCAGCCACAGGATCGATCCCACAGACCGCATTCTTTTGAGGGTGTATTATCTCGCTGCCCCCGTGAGTCTCTCTCAACTCTCGCCTTCCCTAGTGTGTTCTCTCCCTCTCCCGCGTCTCTCTCGCACGTAGTGTTGCCTTTCCTCCTCCGTCCAATCTCTATTTACTGTGATATGTGATAATTCGTGCGTTAATCGTCTATGGAATGGCTTTCTTTATGGGATTTTTAGCTCTCTGATTCGCAATTTGTTGGGTTAGAACTTTTCTTTACACAATTTTTTGCTCTCTAATTTTTGGCTCTTTGTTACACATTCCTATGGCTCTCTGTTACACATTCCTATGGCTCTCTGACTTAGGGCTTTCACTAACTTGTGATTTTGGGCTTTACTTGTGTGATGGAATTTTGTGGTCCTCACAGGAGTGATTGTTTTAGTTGAAGGTTGGTTTTTTAGTTTCCGCAGCATGATTATATGCAACCATAAAGAATTTATTCTTCATCACAACCATCAAGAAATTTTTTTTTCTTTGTTTAAGAAGCATATTATTTTGTTAGTTTGTTTTGGTGTACTATGAAATGTTGGAGATGTTGTTTTTGGAATGGTGTTGGTTATAGTCATTTTTAAAGATCTTCTACGGTCTTTTTTCCTTTGCTTATCTTGCACTTGCAGGCAATGAGAATGATGGTCGGTATTAATGCATATTTTATGACAAATAGCTTCTTTATATTTTTATTTAAGAACATATGATGACTGGTAATCATTGGTTAGATTGTAGTGCTGAGGATTTTGGATTGTAGTGTTGAGGAAATGCAATTATATATACTTCTTATATGTCTGTTATGTGGATTGGTTAGATTACAATGCTTATATGAAACTGGTTATGTTTCAAAACTGGTTATGTGAAATGCAATCAAATGAGGTTTGGGTTGTGGGCAGTGGTGCTTCAAATGAGTTTTGGGTTGTGGCAGTGGTGCTTCAATGAGGTTTGGGTGTGGTGCTTCATTGATGCATAGCATTGTGTGGTTGTGTGTTGTGGGTGTTTCATTGAGGTTTGGGTTGTGATGTGTGTGTGATGTGGGTGCTTCATTAGTGTATGACTGTATTGGGGGTGCCCTGCATTTAATTGCCTCAAATTTGGTGTGTGGTTGTGGTGTTGTGGTGCTTGATTGAGGTTTGGGTGTTGTGCTTCATTGATCTATAATAGTGTGGGTGTGTGTATGTTGTGGGTGTTTCATTGAGGTTTAGGTTGTGGGATGTGTGTATTGTGGGTGCTTCATTGGTGTACGACAGCGTTGGAGTGCCCTGTATTAAACTGTCTCAAATTAGGAGTGGGTTGTGGGTTGTGGTGCTTCATTGAAGTTTGAGTGTGTTGCTTCATTGATGTACAGCAGTGTGGGGTTTTGTATGTTGTGGGTGCTTCATTGATGTACAGCAGTGTGAGGATGTGGTGTTGTGGGTACTTCATCAGTGTGTGGGTTGTGGCCTGTGGTTGGGTGTTGTTTGTTGTGGTTGTGGGTGTGTCTGTGATGTTGTGTGTGTGTGTGTGGTGTGGGGTTGTGCTTGTTATGAGTCTTGATGTGGGTTGTGGCGTGGTGTGGTTAGGGTTGTGGAGGCTGCGGTTTTGGTTATGGTTGTGGGATGTGGGTTGTGTCTATGGCTGTGGGTTTGTGAGTTTTAGATATTGTAAGTTTTATGTTGTTTGTAATTATTTTTCTCCTTATTCGATTAATTTTCGTTATTTATTTTTGTTGTTGTAGGTTTATGAGATCCACGATTAGAGGTTCGATCTTGTGGGTTCTTCTGAATGGTCTGTTAGTCATCGTTGGTTGGTGTCACATGTCGTTGGCTGGTGTCACATGTGAAATCCCAACAAAAGGCAATCAAGTTTCTCTTTTCTTTTCGATGTTGGGGTTTTTAATGTACTTTTGGATGGAGTGTTAGTCATTGTTGGTTCGTGTCATATGTGAAATTTTGATAAAGACAACCAAGTTCTTCTTTTCTTTTCGATGTGGGCGGTATTGAGGTACTTCTGGATGGTCTTTTATTTTTGTGGTTGCATATGTGGCACACAAGAGCTTGATATTAAGTGATCTGAAGGCAATCAAGAACCCTTATTTTATAAGGTTTGTTATTTTCTTGTTATGACATGTTTGGTGGGTCGGTGTACTTAGTTCTCTAGGACCTCGCGTCCGCACAAAACCGTAATTGTTGTTTTTTGTCAATTTATAAAGTCCATGTTTATTTTATGTTCAATTGATTATTGATATTTTACATATCGTAATTTTTATGCTATTTGTAATTGTTTTTCTCCTTCGATTACTTTTTGTATCTCCTTCTTCGATTACTTTTTGTTTTTTTTGTGGGTTTGTGATTCTCCTTCGATTACTTTTTGTTTTTTTTGTGGGTTTGTGAGATTCATGATAAGACATACGACCTTGAGGGTTCTTCTGGATGGTCTGTCAGTCGTTGTTGGTTGGTGTCGCATATGAAATCTCGATAAAGTCAACAAAGTTCCTCTCTTTTTTTCAATGCCAGAGTTTTTGAGATACTTTTTGATGGCCTTTTTTTGGTGCATATGTGATACACGAGCTTGGTATTAAGTGAGCTAAAGGCAACTGAGAACCTCTATTTTATAAGGTATGTTATCTTCTTGTTGTGACAAGTTCGGTTAGGCTGGTGTACTTAATTCTCTAAAACCTCACGTCTGCACAAAACTGTAATTGACTACTGCTTTTGTCAATTTATGCTTATGTTATGCTAATGGATTGTCTTTTGAATCATTTAGTGAATATGAGCTCTAGGATTTTAGGGACCTCCCGACGAGTGCTCAGCCACTGCAGACTACAGACTACAGACTTCCCTACTGAAATCACGTCGAGCACATAACTATGGGAGACAGTTATATAGGTGTCTATGGAGCATCACGGAGAAATGTGACTTCTTCCAATGGACAGACAGTCCGATAGTTTCCACTGTCGATAGTGATCGGGGTTAGATGGTATACTTGGAGAATGAAGTAAGTCATGATATACGCTGTCTGTAATTTAAAATTAATATTATCATATTTTTAATTATAATTTTAATTATTTTTTTTAGCAATATTGATATTTACTGTTAAGTGATGTGTATATCTTATTTTTTGTATTGTTCTGAAGTGATTTTTTACTTCTCAAGTATCAAATATATTGTCATGACAATTTTGTTGCAAACAATATTATTGCACAGTGGCAGAATGGTCACTTATCCAGAAACAGCTGCAAAGCAACTATTTTATAATAGCAAATCAAACAACCAACCAGCTTATCAGGATCAGTTGTTGATCAGCAGCTTATCTGGATTAGCTGTTTATCAGCAGCTTATTAATAAGTTGTAGCTGCCCCAAACAGACCATTAATTTGTGACAAAAACTAAAAAGCTTTCTCAACCTCAAAAAATATATTGATTTAGCCCCTACATGTGAGAGCAATATAAAGAAGAGAATAAAGTGAATTCAAAATGAAGAGTAATATATAAAATAGCCATTAAGAAGCATTGGCATTCTTAACTAGACTACCACATCAAGTTCATGCCAACGGAATTGAATGATATTGTGATTATGGATGCTACTATACTGTTGATTGATGTTGGTCTTCTATGATTCGATATCAAATATTCTATTGGACCCTGGCTCCTATAAAATAATGTATACCGAGTAGGAAATTGATGAAATTTAGCTAATTGTGTTAACATTATTTTATTTCGGCCCGTAAAAATGCTCTGATAAAGCAGGCTCCAAGTCCAATAGATGATTTGATGAAAAGTATTTTGGTTTTTCTACGACATTAAATGGCTAGGTTTCCCCTCAACACATTTTTTCACTTACTTTCCTATAAAGAATAAGGAGAACCGCTAACTATAGAGAAAAAAAAAAAAAAAGAAGAGAAGGAATAGAGCATTCCAGGTACATCTTGTCTTGCGGTACTTGTAATTAGATTCGTAGCACTATTTATTCTCCTAATTGTGGACTCAAGAATCAGATATTAATAACGCTTAAATTCTAAATTCTACTATGGCATTAAGAATTGTATACTCATATGTTAAATTTTTTTCTACCATCTCATGCATGTTAAAAAATCGGGATCTAAATGATCAAGCAAAGCTTACCCACAAAGGAAATAATGTCCCCATTTGTGTTTCTTCAAATCAACTTCCTGCATAGAACGAATTTCTGCATTCAGATCATATTCATGAAAGTAGAAAACTATCATTGCAAACAGGACTGTAACATCCTGAAGAAAATGAATCAGACATCAATCACCAGTGCAGAATAATACTACCATGTAAAGCCCCATAAATACAAAAAACTAGAGAAAAATCGGCAAGAAAATCGTGTAAGAGTTAAAACTACCTGATCCGGATCGGCGAAATAAGCACACATAGTATACTTATCATTCACATTCGCAATCCTGAGCACCCTCGGTTCCTCGTCACTCGCCTTCCTGATAGCTACAATTGTATCCTGCCAAATCGCCATCGGTAAAACCGAATATCCCTCATAGTCGATATGCTCTCCGATCAAATTCACCCGCCCTGCATCCACCGACAGTATCATAACTCAACCATTCCCCTAATTTCCTCCAATTACCAGCAACATAGATCATACAAACCAGGCGATCGGGCGTAAACATGCGGCTCGCTGCCGAACACCTCGATGAACTTAGCTTTGATCCGCTGGAACCGCAACTGCGCCTCCTCCAGCGGCGAACCCTCGCCGTAGACAGGCTCAAGTGAGGAGAAAGTCGGGACGGGAAGCTCTTCGTGGGCCATTCCCGGAAATGGGAGAAATGTGTGGATTTAGGTGATCGCAGAATTAGGATTTATGCTTTCTGTTTCCCCTCGTCGAGATTGGATGAGAACGAAAGAGTGGCCGACGGAGAAAGTGATGCGTGCTGTTGTATTTTAATGGCGTGGCATTACGTTGAAGCTGTTAAGTGAAGAAAATGGTCAATTACAGAGAGTTTTAGTTGGGAGGTACGGAAGACGGATAAGGTATGGATTAGTGCCTGCGTAAGCGCATTAGTTGAAATAAATAAAGATAACTTCGGAATTGTTTTAAATTTAGGTGGAAGATTCTTAATTATTCTAAAATTGTTTTTAATTTTGATTCGGATTAAGACTATTGAAATAATTGAGTCGAGCTATAAGCTAAAATTTTTAGTTGAATTTTTTTCGTGCCGACACTAGCTCGACTCGAAATCGTATTGTTGACAGCTCCAGTAATGTTAGGGTTGTGAATTTAGTATGTCTAGCTTGAAGATCTTTGATTACTCGAAAATTGATAAAAATAAATGAGCTGAGCTATGAGCTAAAATTTTGGAAACAAATTTGATCGTTAACAGCACTAATTACAAACTTAAATGCAATTTCAATATAATATCATTGATTTCTCATTGAGTGAAAGTCACGAAGATATAAAATATGGTATACTCGAGTCATCGGTTAAAGATGTTATCTACTCCATTCATTTATTAATGGCTATTAGAAATATTCCAAATAAAGATTGAAAAGTTTTTTCCCCAAAAATATATTAAATAACTTGCATTTAATAATTCAGTTTAGGAGATTTTCATGCCATGAATAATATATAAATAATTTGATAAAGCTTATAAATGGGCCAACATATCTACTATTTATTCCACAACCTTCATTTATGAAGTTGCTCTCACCTATAATAATTGTGTGCTTGTGTGCACAACCATTTATAGAAGAAATATTACATCAGTACTACGCACGTTATATTGTGTGCACAACCATTTATATGCTGTTGTTTCTCATGAGACTTGCACTATAATTTTCACTTATGCCACATCCATTTCCATAAAGCCACAATCTTTGTATTAGAGCTACTTCTAGGTCCGGCAACTAGGGGTGTAAACAAGCAGAACTCAAGCGAGCCCAAGGGCCTTGATCGTGTGCGAGCCTATGCCTTGATCATGGTTTAAATTAAACTCATGTTTGACTCGAATATCAACACTAACTAAAATTTCAAAATGAATATAGTTTTTAAGCAAAGAAATTTATAGGTTTCTCTTTTGTTTTTTTAATGGTTTTATAGAGGATCAATAAAAGAGCTTTTCTGAATCTGGTGATGTGGGACAAAAGTCACAAAACCAAATGGGGACAAGTTGGGGCTGGTGGATCTTTGGAAAATAAGGCATTTACATAAATGCCACCCAATTCTTTTGTATTTACATCTCTAGCATCAACAGCCAAGCCATGAGATTTTTGGAAAATTGGGCATTTACATGCATAATTCTTATTTATATACATATACAACACCTAAATTTTATTTTATTTTTTAAATCTTATGGGTGTTTGCACACCTACCACCCAATTCTTATCTAGTTACTGTGATCTGTTTTTTCTTCTTTACCTCTTTATAAACAAAACTTTTGGAATCATTTATTAACTTTTATATATTAATTATTTATTATTTAATTAATTCGAGCCAAAAGCCAAACAGGATCGAGCAAAAACTTGTTCACGTTTCATTCGTTTACAGCTTTTGACACCCCTGATGGTAACTATAAGATTGCAGTATGATTTTGCCTTGATCCTGTTCGGGCACGTTTACATTATATTTTGTTTAAATTAAACTACTCGAATATCAACACTAACAAAAATTTCAAAATAAATATAGTTTTTAAGCAAAGAAATCTATAGGTTTCTCTTTAGTTTTTTTAATGCTTTTGTAGAGGATCAATAAAAGAGCTTTTCTGAATCTGGTGATGTGGGACAAAAGTCACAAAACCAAATGGGGACAAGTTGGGGCTGGTGGATCTTTGGAAAATAAGGCATTTACATAAATGCCACCCAATTCTTTTGTATTTACATCTCTAGCATCAACAGCCAAGCCATGAGATTTTTGGAAAATTGGGCATTTACATACATAATTCTTATTTATATACATATACAACACCTAAATTTTATTTATTTTTTAAATCTTATGGGTGTTTGCACACCTACCACCCAATTCTTATCTAGTTACTGTGATCTGTTTTTTCTTCTTTACCTCTTTATAAACAAAACTTTTGGAATCATTTATTAACTTTTATATATTAATTATTTATTATTTAATTAATTCGAGCCAAAAGCCAAACAGGATCGAGCAAAAACTTGTTCACGTTTCATTCGTTTACAGCTTTTGACACCCCTGATGGTAACTATAAGATTGCAGTATGATTTTTAATTGATAGTGACTATATTTTATTCATTTTCATTGTAGTGATATCTTTTTTGATCATATAGAGAATGATGGTGCTCGTTTATATTAAAAAAAAGTTTTTTTTTTTATAATGATCTTATTAAGAATTTCGCAACCGATATTTCCATTGTTATTGTCGGGTCTCAAGCTCCGGATGAGAACAATGAAGATTTGTGTTAGTTAGTCGACAACCAGCGTAAAATTTGTCAAAAAATCATGACAATAATCCTTTTAATTATTGTGTAAATATTAGAGTATCCCTTGGAAACTACACTGTGTATTGACCTGAATATAGTTAAAAATGTGCAAAGGTCGCGACACCGACGCTCGGGTGTAGTGTCAAATAAGTGAGAGTTCTCACGTTACGAATAAATGCGGGTAAAGAAGTTGGTTCATAAAACTAATATTAAGATAGAATCTTGGAATATAAGTACTTTTACATATAAACTAATGGAATTAGTTGATATTATGATTCATAGAAAGATAAATATCTTATATATTCAAAAAGCTAAATGGATTAGAAACTAAATGAGTTGAAGAAAATGTAAAGGAAATTGATAACTTAGACATTAAATTTTTTGAGATAGAATTATAGTCCTAAAGATTATTGTTGATACTAAGATTTTTAATATTATAAGTGCTTATGTTCCTCAACTAGGTTTAGATATAGATCATAAACAAAAATTTTGGAATGACTTACACGACTTAATACAAATGATACATCTTGAAGAAAGAATTGTTATTGGAAGATATTTAAATGGTCATGTAGGTAGATTGTTAGAATATTTTAGAAATGTTCATGGTGGCTACGATTTTGGAGTGATTAATGAAGATGGTAGAGTAATATTAGATTTTGCTTTAGCATATGATTTTATTATTATTAATACTTTATTCAAGTCAAGAGATGAGCATAATATTACTTATAAAAATGGATTTAATAAAACACAAATTAATTGCTTTCTTAAGAGAAGAAGAGATAGTCGCGAATGCAAATATCGTAACGTCATTCCAAGTAAGGATTTAAGTACTCAACATCGATTATTAGTTCTAGATTTTAAGTTGAAGAGTTGTAAAATAAAGAATACTAGAAATTATTATCGTAGAATTAAATGGGGGCACCTCAAAGACACAAATAAATTATTTTTATGAGTAAACCTCAAGACTTTAAGATTTGGGACATTCATGAAGAAGCAAATTCTATGTGGGATAAAGTAATGTGTATTATTAAGCAAATTACAAAAGATGTGCTTGAAGAAATGCTTAGAGAATAAAAAAATATGAATAAAAAAAGTTGGTGATGGGATAATAATGTGCAAGAAAAAATAAAATATAAGAATTTATGTTACAAAATTGAATTAAATCTAAAAGCTTAGAGAACTAGGAAAAATATAAAATGACATTTATGGAGTCTAAGAGAATAATCTTTGACGCTAAAAAATATGCTTTCAGTGATCTTTATAATAGACTGGGTATTAAAGATGGTGAGAAATATATGTATAAATTAGCCAAACAAACATAAAAAAAAGTAAAGAATTAACTCAAGTAAAGTGTATTAAAGATGAAATCAAAACGTGTTTTCCTTAGAAAATGATATTCAACATAGATGGGTGAGTTATTTTGACAAACTTTTTAATGAAGTTTCTAAAATACAATCGATCTTAGTGATCTTAATATCGTTAATAATAATAAAAAATTTTATTTTTACCATCTCATAAGTAAAAAAAAGTTGAGGCTTGAAAGAAAACCAATAGTAGAAAGTCTGTAGGACCTAATGATATATTAATTGGGATGTGGAAATATTTAGGAGATTTGAGAGTTTCTTGGCTTACTAAATTGTTTAATATTAATTTAAAAACTAAAAAGATGCCTAAGAAGTAGGGTAATATTATTTCCCATTTTTTAAAATAAAAGTGGATATACAATAGTGTGCAAATTATAGAGGAATTAAGTTGATGTGTCATACATTAAAATAATAGGAGTAGGCAATTGAATATAGGTTAAGACGTATAACAAAGTTTTCTCATAATCGATTAGGATTTATGACGAGCTGGTCTACTATGGAAGCTATGCATTTATTAAGAGGTTTGTTGGAGAAGTTCAAAAAGAATAAAGAGGATCTACATATGATTTTTATTAATTTAGAAAAAGCTTACGATAAGGTTCCAAGAGATATCCTTTGGAGAGTCCTAGAGAAGAAATGTATTGATATGACTTATATTCAAGACATTAAAGATATGTATAGTATAGTTGTTGCTTGTATTCGGAGGATTGAACAAATATTTTCCTATTTCAGTTGGATTACATCAGGGATCCGCTTTAAGCTCATATCTTTTTGCTTTAGTTATGGTTGCTTTTATTGAACAGATAGGGTTTAGGGTTTATGGTTGCTTTTACTCAACATTTACAAAAGGATGTACCTTGGTGTATATTTTTCGCTGATGATATCCTTCCTGTTGATAAAACTAGAGGAAACACTCAGAAAAAACTTGAATTATGGAGGTCTACATTAGAGTCCAAAGTCATTCGTTTGGGTAGAACTAAAACTGACTACATGGAATGTAATTTTAGTAGTAGTAGCTTAGTGAGAGAGTTGTAACTATAGGTAATCAAATTATTCAAAAATGTGAACACTTTATATATCTCAGGTCTATTGTTCAAAGTGATGGTGATATAAATGGGGATGATATTAATAGATTCAAGTTGGTTGGTTGAAGTGGAGGAATACTTCCGGTCTATTGTGTGATAGAACAGTATCGCTTAGACTGAAAGAAAAAATTTATAAGATGGTTGTGAGACTTGCAATGCTCTTTGGCATTGAATGCTAGCATTTAAAAAAGAAGATAAAACTAAGTGTTGCTGAGATGAGAATGCTTAGGTGGATGACTAGACTTACATTTGGAGAAAAAAAATGTGAAATGATAGGGTTGTTGCAGCTCCAGTGATGGACAAAATTAAAGAGTCATATTAGATGGTTTGATCACATTAAACAACTAACATCTGATAATTCAGTCAGGAGAGTAGATGTCTTAGATTTGATTTATGCTAAGAAACGCAAAGGTTGACCTAGAAAGAAAGAATTTGGCATTTTGTATAAAAAATAATCTTAATTTATTATAATTAAATGAAAATATGACACTAAACAAAACGCAATGGAGAAAAAGGATTCACGTAGCCGGGCCCATTTAGTGGGATAAGGGTTTGTTGTTGTTGTTGATGATCTTATTAATAATGACATCTCTATTTCGCTACTATTAACTGGTCACAAAATTCTTAATTATTAATTAAGAATGATGCTTATTTTTATAAAGATCTGCTAAATGTTTATTACGACTAAAACAAGTGCCGAATGCTTCATTACTCCTAATAAAACAATATTATTATGACATTAACATCATGAAATGATAGCACATTTTTTTCTTTTCTAAAACCCTGCTCAACCGGTTGGTGCACAAGAATGACTTGACCGGTTACAATCTAAGCTATAGACCATGTAAACCTTGCGAGTCACAAAGGGGTTTTTTTTTTTTTTTGAAAAAAAGACCAAGTCCAAAGAGTCTATTTTATTATGCGCAATTGCTAAGACAGATAACTAATTTATTTCATATATGCTGTAAACCTGATTAGCTTTTGATAATTTTATTATATTTCTACAACACATGAACATTAGATGACACAAATATCAAAATGATAATTAACTTCCCACCATAACTTTATAACAACCTTTACAAAATTGTCCCAAACAGACCCCATAATCTTATATATTAATTCATATGGGCTATTTAACTAAAGGCATAAGATGAGCATCTCTAAGTTCCCAATTGTAACTAATAAGAGCCCCATCACTTCATCCAAAACCTTTATAACCTCCGCTCAAATTTGTTCAAGAGCTATAAAATGGCTGACAATATTTAGCAAATTGCAGCGCCCATAAATATATTACAAATCCACCAGTTTTACAGAAAGCAAATCTAATGAACTGTAAACAATGGGCAGAAATCAGTTCAGAAACGCTTTACATGTGCCTCCAGAGATTTCAAGGATCAAGAAAAAGCTCACTTTCATCTATATGGAACACAGATACAGGAGTTTATCAAGCTGGAACCTGCAATTTGTAATTATCACAATAGCACATTTCAACATGAGTTAGTAATTCAATATATAAGATGTTCAAATCATTACACTGTACAATATTCCTAATTTATGATAAGGAAACAAAATTATGAAGCATGTCCCATTGATTGAAGGAGATGAATTCAAACACAACATATTTTGAGATTTATCACTCACCATTAAAAGAAAACGGAGGGCATTTGCATACATTTACCAAACATTTTTTATGTATTTACATATTTCACACCTAAACATTCATATTTAGATGGCATGCCATTCAAATCTTTAGCTTCAAATAAAAAACCACCATCATTATCCTTTTAAAAGTGAAATACACATTTTCGTGCATAGTTTTATGACACCAAGATGTTTCAAGGGTCAAACTTTGAGTGCGAGATATGTATATACATAAGAATTGAGTGGCAATGCATGTAAATTTCCCCAAATAAATTGTAACTTTTGGACACTAAAAATAAATTATCAAGAAGAGAATCAGATCAACAAAGGGGGCATTAGAAGTGCGGGGTTAAGTAGCACCAATCCACAACCAATGGGTTATATAAATATGGTGAGGGATAAAATGATTAGAATTATTCAAAAGGCTAGTAAAACTTGATTTAATGCAATTTATATAGCCTTTGCAAGAACAAATGGAAAATTAAATAAAATAATCAAACCTTTAGAAAGCAAAATGAGCAACCTCTTCATCCTCTCCTTCATCTTCTTCATCATCCTCCTCAGAGAATAGATTCACATCGTTCTCTTCTTCCTCCTCGTCCTCATCTTCATCCATCTTCTTCTTATCTTTCAACCCAGTACTCAGCACCACAGTCTGCCCTTTGGTTTTTTCCACGTCATTTCTTAGCTTTTCCATGTTTAACATTCTACGTTCTGCTTCAAGCTTATCCTTCTCTGCCCGCCTATTGTCAAGATCAGCTCTGCAAAATTAGGAAGAACACATGAATACATTACAAAACAATGCAATTTTATGTAGAAATTTAAAAAAATTTACATACATACCATAAATTCTTATCTATTTACACATCTAATTCATAAATTTTTATATTTAATTTTTAACACCCTAATGTTTAAATCACATCAAAAATTATGCATGAAAAAGTATATTTCACTTTGCATATGTTAGCATTAGAGGCATTTTTCATGTAATTAAGATATTAAGGCGTCGAATATGAAATACAAGGATTTAGGTGCTACATATGTAAAAACAAAAGAATTCAGGGGTATGCATGTAAATCTTCCCAGAAAAATATAAGTCCTCAAATAATTAAGAGAAAAAAAAAAGATAAATACTTGTAGTTCTCCATGTATTAAACCAAAGCTTTTTTTCTTTAGAACTGGCTTCAATTGCATTAAAGAAGGCATCCATTCCAACACCAGACACTGCCGAAACTCCGACTGATTGAAGGTTTTTATAGAACTCATCCAGTACAAGCGATAGGCTTCTCGTTAAAGTTGAAGTGTATGTAGTATCAGAATCCAAAGCAGTTTGAAATGCCTCAAAGTCTTGCATCCACTGCTTTTCCATAATATCTTTTTGTCACATTTCACAGCCAAGCATGAGTATAGAAATACACAGAAATCGTAATCAGGCAAACCGAAAGAAATTTAATTTAATGCGATTAAAAGGCCGCATGATATCTAGCAATTACAGCTTCGCTATATTATCATCTTATCCAAGCTAATTGGGCTTGGATATACAAATCCACGTTTTTCATTTGTTTATATTGATTGCTGCCTGAATTCATAAACATATCTTCACAAAATAATTATGAATGAACTTTTATCAATGATTACCTTCAATCTTCTACTTTTCTTCAAAATCATATAGCCTAAATTTAATCGTTCTATCTGTAGTTGAATTTTCTACATTTTGTTACATGTATAAACCATCCTTCTCTTTTCAATTATGTTTTCTTCAAAATATGACACAATAGCAATAACTTCAACATAATTATTTCTTGGCATTCCCAATTGTGCAACACACCCATCCTGTCAAGCTCAACCTAGTCATCAACGATTTTTTACTGTTCAAATTTTGAATTCATAAAAAATGCTCGACTTAATTGTTACTTTAATGAATTTATCATTAAGTCTCCATAAAATAATTTTATCACATAATATTAGAAGATTTCGCCTCATATATATTTATTCTTCTGTATAATAAATCCAAGATACTTGAAGCTAGCACAACTAAAAATTATTACATTTGCTAACAATATTGATTAATAATAGAGAATATTACAATCACAAAAATTGCAAATCACATAATTAGCAACTATTGAGCTCATTCTAAAGTAGAGTAAGAGGATCCGATTTTGAGTTGATCCAGTGCCGACTCGAAATCAGATAGAACAAATTCCAAGTACTCAATTCTGTGTAAAATGATGTAGGCTACCACCACCGCCCGCAGTTCGTTGTTGCAGTAGTGGCGCCACCCAACCCACTTGCCAACCAAGACTGTTGCAAGTCGTTCTCCGCCCTATAAACTGCCCCACATGTCACCTGACGCCTCTGGTTGCCAATAATTTATGTAATACCTCATATAATTTGAAATATATTATTTTTATTCCCCTTCAAACAACAACAACAAAGCCTTAATCCAACTACGTGGGGTCGGCTACATGAATCCCTTTTCTCCTTTTCTCATGAATCCCTTTTCTCCATTGCATCATATTAAGTGTCATATTTTGATTTAGTTCTAATAAATTAAGATTCTTTTTTATACAATAGGCCCACGTCTTCTTAGGTCTACCTCTGCTTTTCTTAACATAATTCGAATCTAAAACATCTACTCTGCTAATTAGATCATCAGATGGTCGACGTTTAATGTGACCAAACCATCTGCTCTCTAATTTTGTCTGTCACTGGAGCAACACCAACCCTATCACGAATATAATCATTTCTCATTTTGTCTCTAAGTGTAAAGCCACTCATCCACCTAATCATTCTCATCTCGACAACACATAACTTAGTATACTGCTTCTCTTTTAAAGGCTGACATTCAGCGCCATAGAGCATTGCAGGTCTCACCACCATCTTATAAAATTTTCCTTTCAATCTAAGCGATACTTTTATATCACACAAAAGGCCCAAAGCATTCCTCCACTTCAACCAACCAACTTGATTTCTACTATTAACATCCTCATCTATATTACCATCGCTTTGAACAACAAACCCGAGATATTTAAATCGTTCACCTTTTAATAATTTGATCACCCAAAGTTACACTTCTGTCACTAGAGCTACTACTGCTAAAATTACATTCCATGTATTCAATTTTAGTTCTACTCGAATGAAGGCCTTTAGACTCCAATGTGAACCTCCATTATTCAAGTTTTTCCCTGGGTTTTTTCTCTCGTCTTATCCACGATAAGGATATCATCAGCAAAAAGCATACAAGGTACATCCTCCTATAAATGTCCAGTAAAACCATCCATAACTAAAGCAAAAAGATATGGACTTAAAGCCGATCCCTGATGTAATCCTACAGAAATAAGAATATATTTGGTCAATCCTCCTTCAGTTCAAACACAAGTAACAGCTCTAGTACACATATCTTTAATGGCTTGAATATAAGTCATATCTACACCTTTCTTCTCAAGATCCCTCCAAAGGATATCTCTTCGAACCTTATCGTAAGCTTTTTCTAAATCGATAAAAACCATATGTAGATCCTCCATAATATCTCTGAACTTCTCTATCAAACCTCTCAATCAATGTATAGCTTCCATAGACATTAATCTAAATTGATTATGAGAAATCTTTGCAATACGTCCTAACCTATGTTCAATTACCCTCTCCAATAATTTTAAAGTATGACACATCAACTTAATTCCTCTATAATTTGCACTCTTGTGCATCCCCTTTATTCTTAAAAATGGGTACCAAAATACTCTTCCTCCACTCCTCAGGCATCTTTTTAGTTTTTAAATAAATAATATTAAAGAGTTTAGTAGCCAAGAAACTCCCAAATCTCCTAAATATTTTCATATTTCAATTGGAATATCATCAGATCCTACAGAATTTTCACCCTTGGTTTTCTTTAAAACACCTCAACTTTTTTTTTACTAATGCAACTGTAAAAATGAAATTTTTTATTATTATTAACGATATTAAGATCACTAAGAACGATCGTATTTTCAGAAACTTCATTTTCAGAAACTTCATTAAAACTCACCCACCTATGTTGAATATCTTTTTCTAAGAAAGTACTTTTTGATTTTCATCTTTAATACACTTTTCTTGAGTTAAATATACTTTTCTTATCTCTTTGTTTGGCTAATTTATATATATATATATATATATATATATATGTTTCTTATGACTCCTTACATGTTGAAGTGAAAATGACTAGTACAGACATCAGAGAGGGAGCTGGGGGCTCCTCTTTTTGGTTCAATACAGGAACCCAGGAAATATCCCAAAAAAGGCTAAATGTCACCCCCCAAAAATAAAAAACTACAGTGACTCAACAGACAGAAAAGAGTGTATGATTGCATCTGCCCCCACAGTAATCATTTGTCTTTGTAGGCCATTCTGATGTGGGGGACATTTAGAATATCTCCTTGCAGCAGATAAAGGAGAGCAGGTGGAGGGTTGACATCAACCTTAGTCTCATTAGAGTGTGATCCAAGTAGCTACTTATTTAATAGTATACATTACTTTATCCCACATAGAATTTGTTTCTTCATGAAAATATCAAATTTTGAAATCTTGAATTTTACTTATAAAAATAATTTTATTTGCGTCTTTTAAATTCCCCCATCTAATTTTATGATGATGAGTCCCAGCATTTTTTATTTTACAACTCTTCATCTTAAAATCTAGAACTAATAATCGATGTTGGGTACTTAAATCCTTACTTGGAATGACCTTACAATCTTTACAATCACGACGTTCACTTCTTCTCATAAGAAAATATACAATTTATGTTTTATTAGATTCATTCTTATAGCTAATAAAATGCTCATCTCTTTTCTTGAATAAAATATTAGCAATAACAAAATCATACGCCAAAGCAAAATCTAAAATGGCTCTAACTTCTTCGTTAGTCACTCCAAAACCGTAGCCATCATGAATATTTTTGAATTATACCACTCTACCGACATGTCCATTTAAATCTCCTCCAATAAAAATTTTTTCTTCAAGAAGTATCATTTATATTAAGTCTTCTAAGTCATTCCAGAATTTATCTTTAAACCCTATATCTAAATCTACTTGAGGAGCATTAGCACTTATAATATTAAAAATTTTAATTTCAATAATAATCTTAAGGGTTATAATTTTATCTCCAACTCTATTAATTTTTATAACATTATCTTTCAAACTTTTATCTATAAGTACGCCTACACTATTTCTAGTGCGACTCTTACCAGAATACCAAAATTTAAAACCTAAGTTATCAATCTCCTTAGTCTTTTCTCCAACCCATTTAGTTTCTTGAATACATAAGATATTAATTTTTCTATGAATCATAATATCAATTAATTTCATTTACTTACCATTGAGAGTACCTATATTCCAAGATTCTATCATAATATTAGTTTTATTAGTTTCATGGACTAACTTCTTTACCCGCATTCGTCCATAATTTGAGAACCCTTGCTTATTTGGGAACCCTTGCTTATTTGACTCTACACCCGAGAGCCGGTACAGCGGCCCTTACACATTTTTCACTGTATTCAGACCATACAGCGAGTCGCTTCTAGGGGACGTCCTAGCACCTATACAATGGCCAAAAGGATTCATGTCAAGATTTTTTTACAAGTTTTACGTTGATTGTCAACTATCTAACACAACCCTCTACTTTTCACATCTGAGTTTGGGACCGGCAATGGCAGTATTTTTTTTTATTCTACTTCAAACCAAAAAAAAAAAGAAAAAAACAAAAGTTGTAAGTTTATTTTACACTAAAACAAGTAACTCCAAAATATTTCAAATACTATATATTACATTTGCATTGCATTCATATTACACTACATTACTTTTTCAACAAACCAAACGCCCTTATGATACTTTGAAGATCCTCTATAAGCATATCTACAACCAATATAAAAAGAATTAAATTTGTTGTTGACCCTGAATGTAATCCTATGTGATTGAAAACTCATAGGTCATTCACAATCATTTCTAATACAAGTTAGTGTTTCATCATGTATATATTTAATAAAAATTCTAAATAAGCATCAAATCAATCTTCACGATACTCAAATATGCCTTCTCAAATGCAATAAAAAACTATTAAAATAACCTATCCACAATAATTTTTTATTAATAATCTCAAAACATAAATTGCTTTCATAATAGATCTTCCTAATATGAAACTAATTTAATTATCTAAAACTGGCATCTTTTTTCAAGTCTATGGTCTCTATGTTTTATTACTCTCTCTATATCTTCATTGTATGACTCAAAACCATCTATAATTATGGCAATCATAAAAATCTCATTTGTTTTTAAATATTGGTACCAAAATGCTTCTTCTCTAATCATTCTGCTTCTTTGTTTTAAAAAATATATTATATAAATTTATTAATCAAACTTAAATAGTATCACATAGCTCTCTAAATCTCAATTGTTATTTCATATGGACCTGAAATTTTACTTTATGTAATTTCTTCACAATTAATTATATTTCACTTTTTGAATAAATCTATGAATTATCTAATTATTTGATTCATTATAATCTTCCAAATATATTATTCCTTAAAATCACATCAATAATATCTCAAATATTAAACTTTGTAAGACTTCATCTAAGAAAACCTCCATTTATGGATTTACTCTTCCTTCCCATTTATGAGGATGTAAGTCTTTGTTGCCAACCGATACGTGCATTACTTAAAATTTCAAACACCAAAAAGTTTAGTAGGTCTTTTTTTTTTTTTATCCAAGACTATATTACCATAGAAGCTTCTCAAGCAATGATAACAAACCAAATAGTGGTCTATTAATGCCTGATATATATGATACCATCTTAAAGATTTCACATAACAGTATTAGCTTTGTTCTTTTTTTTTACCTTGCACAAATTAGACTTTAAGAGCACCAATCCAAGAATAATTAAGCAATGTTTCTATAATCCACTAAAATTAAAAAACCGGACATTCGAGACATCTCATATTTTCATGTCGCAGATAGCAATAAAGAGTTTGATAGAGCAATTTCCTTCAATATCTTTCATAACAAAAAGAAGGATAAAAAATATAGTTTCTCAACATTTATATGATTACTTGCAATTTAAGAAGCCTGTACATGAGGCAACGACATAGATTACAAGAAAATAAAGGGAATTTTACATAGCTAGCAAAAATTTCTTATGTATTTACATATCTGACATCTCACACCTAAGCCTTTATTTTTACATACAAAGCATGAAAAGTGTATTTCACTTTTTAAAAGTGGTGATAGTGCTATTTTTTAAATGATATTCAAGATTCGAGTGTTGTGTGTAAATATGAAAATTTAGGTGTGAGATATGTAAATACATAAAAATTGTGTGCTATGTATGTAAATGTCCCTTATTAATACATTGCAACTTGAGAAAAAAAAGTAAGAAAATCGATATATGTTCATTTTATTTTCATTCAGTTAAGCAAAATATACCTCCAGAGCAAATTCATGTTTGGCTACATCAACCTTGTTAAATGCCAAGACCAAAGGCAACCTTGTTTTATATAGAATGCTGCATGCATAGAGCATGTTACTCATAAAAGTGACTGGATTAGATGACCGTGGAGTATCAACCACATATGTTATGATTGTGGGAAACGTAGAAGCAAAAGCTTCTGTTATTATAGCTCCTGAAGCCGACCAAGTGAATATCTCAATTTGCCCAGGAGTGTCCACCAAAACATAATCAAGTTGATCAGCACGCCTCTCAATCAGAGATACAACCTAAGCAAGAAAGAAATCTTCAGTGGTTCAGTACAAATACTTCCCGATGCAACATAGATGACTTTTAATCAGAAATACCTCATTAAATCTGGTAGAGAAAAGATTGAGTGATGTTAGAATTCCCCCATTCGGACCGAGATTGTACTCCTTCATGACTTCCTTGTAGCGAACAGTGTCTCTTATATCAATGTTTGCACCAAAGGGAAGATTCACGACCGCTGGATCGAGATTAATAACATATCCTCGGATATTGGACGATTGAGTGTGAGAAACCAGTCTGTGTAGAAAAGTAGTCTTTCCGCTCCCTGAAAAAGAAAAACCCGTTCCATTACCTAACGACAGGTAACGCTAAGACCAAAATCTTTAGAAGCTAGCGCTCACCAGCCATTCCCACGACAATGATGATGACGGGCTTCCTCTTGAAGTTAATACCAGATGAAGAAGACTCCAGAGGCTCGGATATATTCATCTTCTCCATAGAATCCGATAATTCCGTTTCTTTGCCCTTTGAGTTTGAGAAAACAAAACAGTACAGAATCGGCGATTACGAGAGCATTCAAGTGAAGAGGAGGACCCAAAAAAAAAGAGCATGTACCTCTCTTGCCCCCGATTCTTCCATGTCAACCTCAACAGGTTTACTACGATTCAACTCAGAGTCCACGTCCATTGCGAAAGCTGCGCTGCAAGAAACCTTACGTCTCAAATTATGTGAGAGTGTGAATGCAGCCGAGCACTGGCCGGGAGTAAATCGACCAACAAAAGACGGGCGGCGAATCTAGCTGAATTTGTGGAATTTTAGGGTTTAGTGTTCAGAATTTAGGGTTTGAGGCTTGTAACCGGCAGACCAAATATGAAAAAGCTCTATATTTTAATACAAGATTGGTTATGTTCCAATCCATTTCTTCGAAAATAAAATCCTCGCGCTGAGCCAATCTTCATTTTTTTTTATCATCATCAGGTAGAGTTTCACAGAGCATTATTCACATACGATTTTGGTAGCTATGATTTGATTCATTTGATATCTCTCGCACTATCGAACACCGGATGCATAGCTAATACAGTCTCTGTCTCTCTTGCAGGAGAAGAAATATTGATGATGGAATCTGAAAAAAATGATGAGATGTTTGAAATTGAGGTGAGTTTAGCTGTGTTTGAAATGTCGACATTAATTTATATTTGTTTGATTTCTTTTGTAATTTGAATCAATGATATTATGTTATTTTTCTGGTGTATTTTGTGATGATTTTATGGAAGTAAAGTTATTCGGGTAGTGGTTTTTTTTTAGCGGGATTTAATGTTATTGGTGAATTTTTTTGTGTTGTGATCTTATTTTGGTAGTACTATCTATTATTCTGGTGTTATTTTAGTAGTTTATGGTGTTAATGGATTTGTATTGTAGTTGTATTGATGTGAGATTGAGCTTGTATTTTATTCATATTTGAGTGTAATTGTGGCATTATTGGAGTGGTATTGTGGCGTTATTAGAGTGTTAGTCGATTAGTGTTCGTATTGTGTTATTGTTGCTATTGTGGTGGTATTTGACTGTTGTTTTTTGAGGTTTATGTTGATTTCATGCTGGATTTTATTTTGAGTATTTTCATGTTATTATGATGATTCTTTTTTTGTTATTGTTGTGTTATTGCGGTGTTATTTGAGTGGTATTACAACTCTATGGTGGTATTCTCAACTGGCATTATTATGGTAGTATTGCAATATTATTGCGGCATTATTGTGCTATAAAAATATATATTATTTGAAAGGTATTATCGCGGCTTTGTAATGGTATTCTCGTTGGTGTTATTATGGTGTTATTAAGGTATTCTTGCGGTATTACTATAATGAGGTGTTATTGTTGTTTTACTTGAGTGGTATTGCTGTATTACTATAATGTAATTGAGGTGTTATTGTTGTTTTACTTGAGTGGTATTGCAACAGCTCTATGGTGGTATTATCGACTGGTGTTATTATAGTGTTATTGCGATAATATTGTGGTATTATTGTGATGTTATTGAGTTGTTATTTTGGTGTTATTTGATACACCAAAATAATATGTTATTTTAAGTATACATTTTATGTTTATTTTTTTTTATGTTGCACTTTAAAAAATGATATTTTCATATTTTTCTTGCAGGTATATAAATTTTAGGCATTTGGAACAAAAGTAACAAAAAAAATGAAATTTGGCGTCAAAACAGCGAATTTTGTGATTATGACACCTAAAGTGCCACTTTACAGAGAGATGGCGCCTGAAGTGCCATATGACAGAGAGCTGATGCCTGAAACGCCAAAACTCAGAACAACGCAGTCTTAAATAAGTTGGCGCCTGAAGCAGCAGAACTAGAGCCTGAAGCGCCAGAGACGAATTTTTGTGTATTAAGGCTATTCGAGACGAATTTTGCACGAATTTTGAAAAGGACACTTGTTCTAAACGCCCCATGGAGTGATTCAATGCATCTAAACACTTTGGAAGATTCTTTTATGAAGGGATATGTCTCTTGGATCAATATACATGTCTTTTGAATTCAAAAGAGTTAACTTTTAGACAGAATTTTGGAGGTAATTTTGATTTCCTTCTAGAGGGAGGCAGCCTCTAATAAAAGAGAGAGTGTGTGTGCGTGAAAAGGGGGCTGAAGAAAGAGAGTGGCGTGAGATAGAGAAAGAGAGAGAAAGTCAAGGGCTTGGAGATTTTTTTCAAAGATTGTAAGAGGAGAGGGAATGTGAGAAATTTCTTCTTCATTACACTTCTAAGGGAGAATTGAGAGTGCTTGTAAAGAGGAGAAAGTGCTTGAAGAGAACTTCTAGGGATTTGTTTGGGAAGGATTGTGAGATAAGTTGTATTCTTTTATTTCTTTTTTTTGTAAACTTGTTTTTATATATGAAATTCGTGTTTTGTTGTTTCCTTCTCATGAATTCTAAGTAGTCTTCTTTATCCTTCTCCCTACATTGAGATATGGTTTTGTGAAGAATTGATTTTGTTTTATACGGTTTTAAATGTCAATAATTTGTGATGATTTGAACTTCGATCTTCATTTATTTTTCGATCTGGCCAATTGAAATGTTAAAATGTGTTAAGAAACATATGTTCTGAAAGGGCTATGAATCACATTTGATTCCATGAGAGAGGATGTCATCCCTGAGGTTAAGTGCAAATAAATAGAGAAATATACTTTGTTGGATGCAAAATTGGAGATTTTAAGGTGACAGATTAAAATCCTCAATTTGGTTCAGTTGATTGGAAACTAATGCAAGATTGTTAGCCCTCAGGTGAGGGAATAGTAGGAGCTCTGGAGTGGCAGTCGGTATCCTCCTAGCTTAACCAATGAATTAGGGACCAAACTTTGGATTAGTCAATGTTCTTTATGCACTTGGAAGAGGGTGAAGAAAAGAATATATA
>NW_018164444.1:15520124-15555426 GCF_001263595.1 Phalaenopsis equestris
TTTTTTTTAAATTTGAACTCTTAACCACAAAAACTTTATTTAATTTTCGTAAATTTTACTTTTGAAAGTTTAGTCATTAGTTTAATTAACTTAGTCCTTTAACTGCATTTTATTTAACATTCACTCATTTACTTTAGATTCGAATTTTGTACTTCACTTTTGTAGTTTAAATTGTAGTTTACACTATAATCTTAAGAATTTAATTATAAGCATTTCGAACTTCCGTGTGGGATCGATATCCCGACTTCATTAGAGTCCTTTGTTACTTGAGCGATACGTATACTTTTGTTATTTTTAGGAGATTTCGCATTTTAAAGTTTTTTCTTAAGCATAAAACTACTAAAGTTATTTTTGTTGGGATTAAATTGCATATTTATTATTGTATTTGTCATGTGTATTTTGTAATATTGAAAAATATTTGCAAAATTAACACACTAAATCCACCCACGTCATTATTTGAGAGGTATTGCGACGACTCTGTGGCGATATTTGACTAGTGTTGTTTTAGATTTATTATTGTGTTATTGATGTATTATTGTGGGGTTATTTGAGTGGTCTTGTGGCGACTGTGGTGGTATTCTTGACTGATGTTATTTTAGTTTTATTATAATGTTATTGTTGTGTTATTATAATGTTATTGAGGAGTTATTGTGTATTTATTGTGATGTTATTATGGTGTTATTATTGTATTATTATGGTATTATTGAGATTTTATTTGAGTGGTATTACGACGCTTTATGTTGTCATTCTCGGCGTGTTATTACGACATTATTGCGGTATTATTATTGTGTTATTGATGCATTATTGTGATGTTATTTGAGTATTATTGTGGCGGCTCTGTGGTGGTATTCTCGGCTGGTGATTATAGTGTTATTACGGTATTATTGTGGTGTTATTGAGGTGTAATTGCTGTATTAATTGAGTGGTATTGCGTCGGCTCTGTGGCGGTTTTCTCGGCCGGTGTTATTATGGTTATATTGTGGTATTATTGAGGTGTTATTGTAGTAATATTGATGTGTGGTTGTGGTATTCTTTGAGTAGTCTTGCGGTCGATCTGTGGTGGTATTCTCGACTGGCGTTATTATGGTGTTATTGTGCGAATGTTATGGTATTCTCGACTTGTGTTATTTCAATTTTATTATGGTGTTATTGTTGTATTATTGTGGTGTTATTGAGGTGTTGTTATAAAATTATTATGGGGTTATTATGTTTTTATTTTCGTATTTTTATGGTGTTATTGAGGTATTATTTGAGCGGTATTACAACGGATCTGTTGTGGTATTTGATTAGCGTTGTTTCAATGTTTTATGGTGTTATTGCAACATTACTGTGGTGTTATTGAGGTATTACTGATGTGTTATTATGGTATTATTTGAGTGGTATTATGGCTTTTGTGGATGTATTCTCGACTGGTGTTGGTTCAGTTTTATATCTGTGGTGTTATTGAGGTATTACTGATGTGTTATTGTGGTATTATTTGAGTGGTATTATGGCGTTTGTAGATGTATTCTCGACTGGTGTTGGTTCAGTTTTATATGGTATTATTGTTGCATTATTGTGTTTTTATTGATGTGTTATTGTGCAGTTGTTGTGGTGTTATTATAACGTTATTTTAGTGATATTGTGGCAGTTCTGTGGTGATATTTGATAAGTCATGCAGCATGCTCAATTTTCCATACATTTAACACTTGTTTTTTATGAAATTGTACTTAAAAAAATATATTTTTTGTATTTTTCTTTGAGGTATAACAAGTAGGAAGATTGGGGCTGAAATAGAGTGAAATGGATGCAAAATGGAGCACTAAGGGAATAAAAATATTTCATTACACTGGCGCCTAGCGCTAGACTTGGGCGCTGAGGTGCTCTAATTTGGGGCCTCGACATCAACCTGTGGCACCTAGGCGCCAACTTTCACCTAGCTGACAGTGACATTGGCGCCTAGGTGCAAAAACTGCCCAAGGCAGTTTTTGCAGTTAATTGGGCACAAATTTGAGAGTTAAGAGGCGATTGAGGTAGTTCAAAGAAGGTCTCTCAATCATTTGAAAGACTGGGAGGAAGCCAAGGAGGGTAGAAGACGAGAGTTTAGAATTATGTTTTACTTTTTCTTCATTTTCTTAGAGAGATTAGAGAGGGATTTGAGAGAATTCTGTAAGGGAAAATTTTCAGCTGTGTAAGGAGCATTTAGAGATCACTTGGGGAGGAGTTTTTTACCTCTTTTCTTAGGTAGAAAGTTAAATGTTTCATTTTACATTATCTTGTATTATTTGTGAACTCCTTTTCTATGAATTTGCTTTATTATAAGATGATGAATTGTAGTGTTTTCTTCATGCACTGTGAGTAGTTCCTTTATACCATTCTCTTGTGATGAATTAGTGGGATGTGTCAGATGTTTGGGTGCTTTTAGAAAAGGTTTTTATTCATTGAAGTGATGGTTTTTCCATTGTGCATAGTTTACTGACCTAATGTATCAGATACCTATTGTTTTTGGATGAAATATTTTAACTCTAAAATATGTATTATAAATATTATAACTTGCGTTTTTCCACAATTTAGCACTACACCTTAGATATTTTACGAAGTGTGCGCATCGTTCAAGTAGTATCGTATTTTTGAGTCATAAGTATCGATCTTACAGGGAAGGCTATTTTAAAGACTTAAGAAAAGTATCATCATACTATAATGAGTCTTAGCATGGAAGTATAGTTGATTTAAGTCGTTCTTGTATGTTCTATCAAATTATCACTAAAATTATAGATTTACTCTAAAGTTAATTTTATCAAAGTTAAATAAGTTGAGAAAGATCAAGTTAAGAAAAATACCTTCCCCTTGCAATGAAGTAAGTAATTTGTGTAGGAATGGAACAATTAGAATATAAATTGTAATTAGTGACAAATAGAATAATTCCTCTTATTTACCCTCTCTTTCGAGTGCATAAAGAAGTTTGGTTTAACTAAGTAAGTGTTTCTGCCTGTCACCCTAGAAACCTCCAAGTTACCTCCATCAAAACATATCTCCCTATATATTTGCACTGCCCTGTTTACTACTTCTCATTCATGGATGGATCATCAAGCTACGATCAAATGGATGAACCAAACATTAAAGAAGATGAACCAAACACAACCTTTTGAACACCCATCCGAATTTACTGCTATAAGGTAATGCCCTTTAGACTTAAGAATGTTGGGGCAACATACCAGCACGCTATGAAAAGGATCTTTGATAAACTCATATACAACCAGATTGAGTTTTATGTGGATGACTCAGTCGTTAAGAGCGGACAAAAGGATAATCATGTGTATGATTTAACAATCTTCTTCTAACGATTGTGATAATTTAATCTTAAAATGAATCCCTTAAAATGCATCTTTGGTGTCACCTCGGGAAAATTATTAGGATTTATTGTTCGTCATTGTGGGATTGAAATTGACACACTTAAGATTGAAGCATTCTTAGATATGCCTAAGGAATTAGACCCAACTATTGTCCTTCCTAGGCAAGTTGGCATATATAAGATGTTTCATTTCTAACTTGTCAGGTAGGTGTCAAACTCTCACTGCCTTAACTAGAAAGGATGCCAAATTCATGTGGGATGACAAATCCCAACACGCATTTGAAAGCATCAAACAATCTTTAACGACGCCTTCTATTTTAGTAGCCCAAATTTTGGGAAGGCCTCTGATCCTTTATACCACAGCTTTAGATGACTCCCTCAAAGCCTTGTGTCGATCACCAAACATGGTGTTGGTAGCTTTAGACGACTCTCTCAGCGCAAAATTAAGTGCAGTTTGTTCCTACGCGTGCATCTAACCGAGAAAAACATATCAATACAACTGATCATACATGGAATTAAGATTTTCTTCACAAAAGCCTAAACCAAGCTCAATTTAGGGGAAAATGGTCCATATCTTAGTCCAAGAGGTGTAGCATCAATTGGATGCTTGCAGAAGCTTTGGTGGAGTTTTGTGAACCTTCTAGAAGTGTTGGTTTGATCTGGTGAATGTTCTGAGTACAAGCTCGTCCAACATGTGGTGCAAACTTGGTCTAACTCTATGAACAGGAAGCTTCCCCTTGGGATTTGGGGAACCACCCACATGGGTCTCCAAAGAGGCCAAAGAACCAAACCATACATGTGTAGGCTAGGTTCAAGGTTGTGAGTGAAAGTGTGAAGTACAAGTGTGTGCTTGAGCAAGCTACATCACCCAAGGTAAACTCTAAGGTCAGACAGTCCTATGGGGAACCCTTCTTGAGCTCTCCCATATCAGTTCCACATACTAAGTGCTAAAGGTCATAACTAATGTGTGAAACTTCAAGATGAGCAAAGAAAAGTTTGAAATTTCTATTGGTGAGGGTACCATCACTAGTCTTCTAGGAATAGTCAACAAGAAAGTCCTATGGTCAGATCCTAGGCTTCTAAGGGAGAAAGACTAGACCTCAACAAAAAATGAGGTCAACGGAAGGCAGTGGGTATGAAATTGGAATGAGATTAGAAAGGATGCAATGGAAGTTTGGAGTGATTTTAACAGAGTTTCCTTAAGGTTTTTGCAACAACATCCCTTGGCTGATAGGAGGTGTCCCATTTATAGAGAAGGAAGGAGGGCTCAATTGGTCAGACTAGTGGGTGCAAAGGGCTGCTTAGGTGGAGGGAAGGAGAAGGCTATTGATCAATTGAGGCAAGCTACCTTGGATGGGCTTAATTTTGAGTGTTGACCATTGTGACTTCCCTTAGGTTTAGGTATTCTGGCGACCAAGGTGGCCGACCGACCAGAGGAAGGTCATCATTTTGCTCAGGGAGCCCATGGCTGGAGATTGGTGAAGCCAATTGTGGGTTTCCATGTGACATGTGTAAAGGTGTTAAATTAAAGTGGAATTGGGTTAAGTGTATTTTGGGGAAACTTGGGTCAAGTGATGAATTTGGGTTGGGTTCACTCACTAAGGTGGCTTAGGTTGAAGAGGGGTCAACTTGACTAGAGCGGTCAAGTCCCCATCCAAGTGTATTAGGGTTAATCATTATTTCGGGTGAGTCATTCGAAGGGTTAATCACTTTTAAGGGAATCATTAAAGAGGCTCCTCTGTTTGTCACTTTGGGTATGGTGACATGACATGGCTCTCATGGCTTACATGTGCCTTGGATGTGGCTTCATGACTTGTCTTTGACTTGACTAATTTACATAAGAAAGGAGTTTCGGGTGAGTCATTCGAAGGGTTAGTCACTTTTAAGGGAATCATTAAAGAGGCTCCTCCGTTTGTCACTTTGGGTAGGGTGACATGACATGGCTCTCTTGGCTTACATGTGCCTTGGATGTGGCTTCATGGCTTGTCTTTGACTTGACTAATTTACATAAGAAAGGATTTTAGAAATTTTGGTTTCTTTGAGAAGGTTTTTCATGGGGCTAATTTTGGAAAAATTTAATCATGAAGCATAGAACTTACGTTTGATTTTAATAAATGGACGATGAGAAATTTTTTTCATGTACAACTTTGAACTTGGGCTTTTAAAGTTTAAGCATAAAGGGCTAACTTAGGCCTTTTGGAATAAGGCATGTAGAATTGATTTTGGGCTTGGATCATGAGCTTTGGATTTTAGTTTGATGGCTTGATGGATTTTTTAATCTTTTCATGATGGATAGACTTGAGTTTGAGATTTGGTGGAATTGATTTGAATTTGAAATTTTGTCACGAGGGTTCAAATTTGGTCAAAATTGGATTTAGGGTGTCGGTCACCATACGGCTGGATGCGGTTTAATTTAGTGTAATATAATATTTAGAAATTAGGTATTTTAATTTGAAGAAAGTGGGGTCAAACTGATCTCATTGATTTCTACAGTTTGGATAATCGAGCTAATCACGAGTAATGTACCACCCTGAAAGGTAATACACTACTTGATAAAAAACTCAATTAAATAAACTATAGAAATAAATCACTTCTGCTTGATCTGCAAGTTTGCATGATGACCGACAGATTCCCCCATTTGATATGGAAGTCAAATCGGGTGTATTACAAATAGGGTTTATTTTAAGTCTGGGTTCTTTTAAGTTCCCTGTAAGGACAAACCCCTATAGTTAATTACATCTTAAGCGAATAGATCACTTAAGAAAAGTCTCGATAAAAATCAGGAATCTTTTATTTTCATGAATTCAAAAAAAAAAGTTTTCAACAAACATGATTGTGAAATTTTTAATAGGGATTTGTTCAAATATGAAAGATTTTATTTTAAGAATTAAAGGAAGAAAAGTAAGAGAGATTAAAGATCCAGGGTAGGTTCTTGGTAATCCCGCAAACTATCCTAATGTTTGGCTCAATTTAAGATAATATTAATTTAAGTTAACTCTTACCAGTTTTATTAATTAGGGCTTAGATTTGTGTAATGATGGTCTACAAAAAAAGCCTAGAAAGATAGAAGGTTTTACGTCAAGTGACTACCTAAGAATCCTAAAACAAGTTAGGACATACTGCATATCAGGACTATGCAGGAGCCTAACAAAAAGGGAGATTTTATGTCATAAAAGATAGCCTCGGAATCCCAATGATTGTTATTTAAACTAAAGAAAGGGTCTTGAACGAGCTACCCACAAAGTCTGCTCCAAATTCCATACCGAGCTGTCTTAGAGTCTTCATGTCCTCCAGTCTCATTATTAAAAGTTTTATTTATTTTGATAATTTTAAAATGAATTAATTAAAGGGTAATGGAGGTATAGTTCAAGCTTAATCCAAGGCTAAGTTCACTTAAGCTAAGCAATTCCCTAATGTTATGGTGTTTCTAGTGTTATGATTTCTAGATTCTCCGTAATCTAAACAACTTTTATTTCTTCATTATTTGTCCTTAATAGATGCATTCTATGTTTGATAAAAGTAGTAAAATAACATACATTGAGATACATAAAACAATAAATATAGCAAATAAAGAAACAATATTTCATCAATTTTTAATCAAATTTTTATTAAATTTTAGTTATTTAATTAGTGGTAACCCAGTCATGATGTCTATGCCTCCGTCGTCTCAGGTTGTCGGATGCCCTAGTTTACTTAGTCCGAAAGGTGGTTGCCCACCAGGACCAGAAGATTCTTGTCAACATCCACAAAATGCATCGTCCAAGAAATCTTCGTGATCTAGAACGAAAAGGGGTTTAAGTTGCGTTATGTGATCTTTGTGATTATGATTTGATTAATCCTTGAGTTACTTTATTGATTTTAGGGTTGAAATGTTTTAGGTTGTTTACACCTTATTATTTTGTTTTAAATGTTTTATTTTAGTTATTTCTATTCATTTGTTATTATTTATGTGAGGTTGACGACTTTGAAGCTGACTTAACCTCAAAGCCATGCTTTAAAGCCTTTTTGTGTTCAATTTAGTTTAAATTTAAGTTTTAATGTGTTTATGTGAATTTTACCCGTCCCAATGTGTTTTATTTTATTTCTTAATTGATGTTCAAGTTGAGGGGTTTAGGTTTAACTTAGGCTTAAGGTTTTACCATTCTCCTATGTTCAACCTATGAGTTAAGTTCTAACTTAAGGTTTAGGGTAGGTTTAGCTTAAGACTAAGCTATTATTTATGTTTGTTTTACCTAAATATTAGAGTTGGATTAAAGAAAACTAACATAAGGTTTAAGTTAACTAATCATATTGGCTTAGGGTTAACTAATCCTATTGGTTTAGGTTTAACTAACCTAAGGTTTATGTTAACTAATTTTATTGGTTTAGGGTTAACTAACCTAAGGTTTAGATTAACTAATCATATTAGTTTAGTTTTAATTAACATAAGGTTTAGGTTTAACTAACCTAAGGTTTAGGTTAACTAATCATATTGGTTTAGGGTTAATTAACCTAAGGTTTAGGTTAACTAGTTCTATTGTTTTAAGGTTAACTAATGTAACCCCGAAGTTGGCTAACCAAATATTGGGTTTAAATCGGGTTGACCCTAAAGGGATGAATTCAGATCAGTCCCTATAATGTTAGAAGACCAACATGAACCCTAAATTGATTAGACTAGGTTTAGCTTGAGCTCGGGTCAGACTAACATAACCTAACTCAAACATACTCTCATAATTAGTGAATTATGATGATTAAAATAGTTTTAAATATGATTTTAAGGTTTCCAAGATCTGTTTAAAGTCAAAGAACAAAATCAAGGGGGATTTAGAAATTCCGCATTTCTTATTTCTCTTAATTATTTAAAATGACCCATTTCACTTAAGACAAAAGAAATATCCTTATAGAGGAATCAAAATGACTTGAAAAAAATAAGAGAAAATTGTTTCCGAGCCATTTAATATCTCAGTCAAATTTCATATTTTTCCCATTTATACTTTAGTTTTTAAGATTTAAATACTCCATAACTTAAAAAATTAATTTAAATTTTTTTCCTTAATGAAAAATTGTGATTTTAGTTTTGAAAAATTCTCCTCATTTTTCAGTTTATTTTTTCAGTTTTTTTTTTGAGTTTTCTACAAAAAACTATGCAACTTTGAAGTTTAGTTATAATTTCTTGAATAAAATAAAAAAAAAAGAAATTTGCTACAGTATCGCCTCCTCCCTCATGCGATGCATGCATGAAGGAGAACCGACAGCCAAAACTTCCTATAGTCCGTTCTCCTCTGATTCTCAACTAAATTTTGTGTTTTTTGGCTTGTTTTGTTCAGCTCGAAGAGTAGATTACATCCATATGGATACTTGGGTGTTTTGTGATCTATTTTTTTATTTGAAAGGGAGGATAGTTCGGGATTATTATTTTAATTTAAAACATATACCTAAGACTAAGAGGTTTGTCCTCAATTAGGTTTGAATAAATAAACTTCCTTGATCGTATCAAACTCCTTGTAGCTCTGGTTTGATGTCGTTTTTACGTCAGATTGGAAGTTCGCCGGAGCTGACTTGACTTCGCTTGGAGGAGACGTTAGCAATCACCAAAATGATGAGAAATAGTTGATTTGGCTTCCTAAGGACCTAAGAAGGCTAATATAACAATTTGAGAGAGTTTCAGAAGAGTTTTTCCTGCAAAATTGAAAGGTGTTCATGAGCTTTAGAGGGCTTTTCCGGCGGCAGCGGTGGTGTGGGTTGGGTTGTTCAGGTCAAGGGCTACAAATTTTGTTGAGGATGCAGAAAGTTTGTGAGGCTCTGTGGAAAGTTCGCTCGGCTTCAGATCTTCCGGCGACATTGGCGGCTTCCGGCGAGGGAGGAGTTTGGGAGCTGCTCTTGTGTAACGTGAAACAAAAAAGAGTTGGGGGAGGTAGTGTGGGGTGCTGTTGTTGTTGTGTAGAGGAGAGGGGGTGGGGTCCTTTTTATAGGAGGAAGAAGAGATGCTTGGGTGAGAGAGAGAGAGAGATGGATTTTTTTATTTTTTTATTTCATTTTTATAACGTGGAATTATATATATATATTGTTGACCTCACTTTTGGTTGAGGTGTATTTAAAGCATGCATGTGAAACCACAGTGCAAAAAATGTTCTCTCTGAATGAAATTGACGTTCCGGACACAACCGTACAGTCCGTTTCATCATCCAGAGTCATTCAGACGATTTTTATCGACATACATGTTAAAAAAGCGTCAAATTTAATTTTTGTCAAATTTAATTTTTATCAAATTTTTGGTTCGCGATCGATCGTTTTGGAAATTGATCCTGAGTCAATTAAATGGATTTGGATTCATTTGAAATTGGATCTAGACATGTTGAATTTGAGACATGTTGGATCTAGACATGTTGAATTTGAAATTGAGGTATTTGATTGATCATGAAGCTCAATTTGGGGATTTTAGTCAAAGTGAGTGAATTTTGTCAAATTGGATCCAATGGATGGTCAAGAATCGATTTTAGGGGTGTTTGAATTGATTTTGAAGAATTTGAGAATTTTTGGGCAATGAGTGACATTTTGGTAATTTTGACCAACTTTGGTCAAAGTGGTCAAAATGTTGACTTAAAGACTCTAGGTGGTTCAGGAAGAAATTTGGAGTCAAATAACCGTGTTTGGGGTCATTTTAGATCAATGTGGAAGGCTTTATGATCCTCAAAACATTTTATAAGTATTCGTTATTTTGGCGTCGAGGAGCCAAAAAGTTGTCCGAAAGCATGAAAATATTATAGTCAAAATTCTAAGGAAGACATAAGAAATAATTTGGTGTGATTTTCAGGACTTCTTGGTGACTATGAAATTTTGGGAAATTGGATATTTTGGGGATCCAGGGGTATTTTGGTAATTTTTTTGGGAAAATTGGATATTTTTGCAATTTCTGAGTTTCAAATGGTCTAAATGATAATATCAAATGGTTTGAAGTGAATTTTGTGATTTAATGACAGTTTTGGGGAATTTTGAAGAATTAAAATATTTAAATGGGGTATTTTAGGGAAAACTGAGTTCAAATAATTTTGGTCAGCCTCATGGGTGTAATGATTGCAATATTGTGATATGAAAATGCAATGTTTATGATGATCATGGTGGATACAAATGACGATAGAATGTATTGAAGTCCAAAAGGTGTAAAATAGTGCAAAATTTTCCTATGGTCCATATGTCATATATGAATTCTCATCAGAGATCCCTTATATTACTCTAATCTTTGTATTAAAGATTATTGATCACATATATAACCAACATAGAGAATAGAGATTTGGTTGAAATGTCTAAGAAGAAGGTGGGTATCATTTCTAAGATGTTAAGATATTCATCAAGAAAGTCCTAAGGCTAGATCCTGGTCACTAAAGGAAAGACCCAAAACCCTCACCCAAAAGTGAGATCAACATATGGTTAATTTGGGATGGTTCAACTTAAGTTTGAATTTAGGTTTGGGTTTTGATGGAATTGGGCTTAAATCTAAAGTTTAGTGGATTTGAAATGAATTTGATTAAAATTGGGGAAATTTGGGTAATTTTTTTGGTTTTTGGCAATGGTTTTTAGTTTTGGTGAAGTTAGGGCACTTGGGTAACTTAGAAAGGTTTAAAAGTTATTTTGGTGAAAATTTAGTATTTTGGAAAATTTTTTTTGGAAAAATTTAGGGTTCTAAGGGCATTTTGGTCATTTTAATGAATCTAGGGTAATTTGGAAAAATTGGATGGCTAGGTTTGGTTTTGGTAGAGTTTTGAGCAAAACTAGGGATTTTGGCAACTTTAGGTGTTTTTTTGAGAATTTGGTGGTATTTTGCTAATTTGGCCAATTTTGGTGGATTTGGGGAATTTTGAGTAGATTGGATGATGTGATTATGCAAGCCATGAAAAGCCTCCCTGAAGTTACATGAGGCTCCCTGAAGTCTCGTGAGCCTTATGAGAACTCATCTTTAGGCCTCCACATGTTGGTCCTAGCCATCCTAACCAAAGGCTAAGGGCATGAGACCACTCACATGAGTTTTCAAGAGAGTTAAGGAATAGTTATGGGCATCAAGTGAAAGACATGTCAATTTGGGTGATTGAATGGTTTTGGAGGTTTGTGAGAATTTATGGTGAGTCCAAGTGTGTGTGTGTAAGACCAAGCCGCCCAGGGTTGCCATAAGGCCTGACAATCCTATATGTATTCTTTTTTAGCTTCCTCATGTTGGTGTCAATCTTCTGAGTGCTAGAGGTCAAAAACCACATATGTGAGGCTCCAAGATAAGCAACGAAGTGGTTTAAGTTTCTAAATTGAGGTGGGTCCCATCACTAGGCTCCTAGGATAGCCAATAGGAAAGTCCTAAGGTTAGACCCTAAGTGCTAAGAAGAAAACTAGTCCTCACTAGGGCTGTCATTTTGGCTTGTTGTTCGTGAACAACTCGTGTTCGGCTCGTTAAACAGCTCGTGTTCGGCTCGTTCGTTAAGCCTAACGAGTCGAACACGAACAACAGTTTGTTCGCTCATGTTCGGCTAAACGAGTCAAACACGAACAGCTCTTTGTTAGCTCGTGTTCGTCGTTTTAGCTCGAAATAAAAAAAAAATTATATAATTATTTATATATATAAATATTACATATATTATTTATATAATAATATATTTTTTTTTGTATAAATTTGTTCCAGGTTCGAATCCCACACTTTACTTCTATTTTTCTCAATTTTAGTTTAACGAATCAATTTCAAGCCGAACACGAGCAGAACACGAACACAAATATTTAAATCGTGTCGAACACGAAAACACTGTTCACGAGCTGATCTCGAACACGAGCCGCTTTTGAACACGAGCTATTTCGAATGAGCCGAACACGAGCCAAGCCTGAGCTCGCTCAAGCTCGGCTCTTTTACAACCCTAGTCCTCACCAAAATGCAAGGAATTGTGGAATTTTAGGGAATCATAATCTTTGCACTGACCATTAAATTTTGTTAGTGCAGAAAACTTGTGGATAGGATGCAACAACTTGTGGGAGTAATTGCAATCCTTGCATCGATCCTCAAAATTACGTGAGTGCAGAAAATTTGTGGAAAGACATGTAGAGAATTTGTGGAATTTTAAGGAATCAGAATCCCTGCACCGATCTTTGAATTTCATGGATATGAAAAATTTGTGGAAAGACAATAAGAGAATTTGTGGAATTTTAAGAAATCAGAATCCCCGCACATTTCCTTGAATTTTGTAGATGTTGAAAATGTGTGGAAATACAAGCGATGATTTTGTGAAATTTTAAGTAATTGAAATCCCTACACCGTTCCTTGAATTTTGTGGGTGCAAAAAATTTGTGGATTTTTTAGGAATTGGATGTGAAGGAATTTTAGACAGCTTCAAAACTATGAATCCTCCATACTACAACACACAAGGAGGATTCCTAGTTATGAGTCTAGTCATAGTTGACAGATACAACATTTTTAGAACGATGAAAAGCCATTAACATCTTGACCAGGGACTCTATTCTTAAAATTTTGGTTATTCTACCTATAGAATTGAATTTGATCATTCAAATAAAGAAAATCCTTCGAGATATATGGCAGTCACAAAAAAAAAACTCCACCAGTAATCAATGTGAATCTAGGAGATATGCATGTTTCATGTAAGAGCAGTTTAACTCACCATGCAAATTCTCCAAATCAGGGAGATATCAACCAAAAATTCACAAAGACTAATGAGGCTTGCATGTATATATATCTATATGAACTGACAATGCTCTCATGCAGACAATCCTTGAAATATATTTTGTGTATGCATAATCTGTTCATTTATGTGATTCTTTTCAGAATGTATAAGTTAGAACATAGATTGAATTTGTTACAAAATTAACGTAGTAAGATATTCAATTAAATTTATCAAAAGTGAACCCATTTAAAATCTATCACATTTCATGCAAGCATCTAATTCTCTTAGGAATTTCATCATTCAACCTATTATGTTGTTATTAGAAAAAAAGATTAAATGCATTGATTCATTTTAAAGTGAAATTATCAATCAAGATATATGGACGAGGAGATGAATTTTTTTTTTAAGATAACACTTATTCGAAATATGGCTTTTCAACACACAGCCGGGAAGCACGCTCATATGTAAGATTGAATGATGTTTATGTAAATTCCATTCTCTATGCTTTTCCCTAAGTCATGCTAATCAAATCACATTGGACTAATGTTTCATGGCATTTGGGTGGTTCAAAACAAATGGAAAGAACTATGTAAGAAGATGCAGTATCTTCCTTAGTGATTTTGGCTAGGAAGTTGATGAAAGATGAGAGCTCACTTGCAGATTTTTTCTAAGAGAGGAAGAAGCTATGCAAATTTTAGCCAAGAGAGGGGACGGGTTTGAAGCTTTTGAAAATGAGTGAGGGAGAGGGGAGATCTCAATTAAGAGAGGAAGAAGCTTGGGGGTTTCGACTGGAGTCTAAGGAGGGAGCCAAAACTCTACCTGTGCATGCAAAGTTTGAAGCTTTTGAAAATGAGTGAGGGGGAGGGGAGATCTCAATTAGGAGAGGAAGAAGCTTTGGGGTTTCGACTGGACTCTAAGGAGGGAGCCAAAACTCTACCTGTGCATGCAAGATCTTCGTACAACACTAAGACATTAGTATATCACTCTACCACAATAAATTTACTAGCACATTATAAGGTTGAAGTTGAGCTGACAATAATGATGATATTTGTTAGCTTTCTCAATGATAAATGCATGTTTCACTTAAAAAAGCTAGCAACACTCCTCAAGCCTTAGAGCTATTAATATTTGGACTTTACACAAGGTGAAAACTCACTTGATTGTGCAAATGCTTTATGAAACTTTTTTCTATTCAATTGGTTGTCATCACACACTTATAACTATCAACGACACAACAAAAATGTAACTCCTTAAAGATTGAAAAGTAACTTTTGTTTATCCTTCATAATAAATCATTAAATAAAATGTAAGAACTCACTTTGCATAACGTTATGAAAGGTATTTATATAGTCAAGTTTTTAAAAATTAATTGAGGATGTTGAGTTAGTTGAGCAACAAAGAGATGATGAGTTATACTAGCAACAAAAAAAAAAAAAAAAAACTTGAGGAGGAAACTTAAACCTCTTATGCATATATTAAGATGGATTAGCAATGTGTTATTGATTTTATGATTTACGACCACCATCCCTATACTTTTCATTCTCTTATAGGAGTGAAAGAATTTGAATTTGATTTGTTTTCATCATATGCACAAAAACTTATATGGATAGCCCTTGAATCTTTCTTCGTATTAGAAACAAAAGTCCATTATTATGGATATAACTTATATAATTCAACAAATTGATGTCATTAAAATACCAAAATTTTATTCTTATCATTACGGTAAAAGATAATTTTAGATGCTAGACTTGCATGATGATCTTACAAATATTGATAAGAGAATAAAATACAAAAACAAAAAAAAAAAAAAAAAAAAAAAAAAGGGTTTTTAAATTAAAAATTTAAAAAATTTAGAAAGTAAAAAAAATATGACGGTAATAATAGATGGAATAAATCATTATATTAATATGAATTACAAAATTTTATTTTTTTCTTATATTGCAAAAATATGATATTATAAAATATAGAACAAAAACTTGATTTATTTTCAATGTAACTAAAGATATTAGAGAAGTATTAAAGTGTACTGAATATAGTTTATGGAGATTGTATAATATTAGTTAGATGATTACAATCAGGAAAAAATAATTAGACAATGATATTCGGGTGATAAAATTTGAATGATTACGCATGAATAGTAATAAATGGTCGACAACGATTAGATGATGACAATCATATATTAATAGTTACTGGCAATGATTGTTTGAGTAAAATACCGGTCGTAGCTATAGTTTATCGTGTTTTTAATCTCCCTCTTTGTTAATTCAAGCCTCTTTTAGATAAATGTATGATAGTTTATTTGTAAATTTGTATGACTAATATTTTAGTCATTTCATTTATTCCGAAGCACTTTATCGGACTTCCTAGAGATATTTTTTTTATTATAAATCATTCAATCAATATTTCTATATATTAATGATCTTAGAATTGTGTGATATTAGGCTTATTCGATTTTTCAAATCGAGTTGCTTGTTTTGACTAAAAATATGTTAAATATGGTTATTATTTAATTATTCTACTGATGCCCAGAGCTTTTAATCACATTTCAAATACTTGATTTGAGCTTATATGAATCCATTTTTTTTTCACTTATGGTGTCATTAGATTCATCTTATCTAGTCATTTAGTTCCTTTAAAGTTTTTAAAATTAGAATTCAATTAGCATTGAATTTAATTTATGAAGTTTTCAATTTAAACTCTATATTAAGATTCAAGATTAATAAAATGAATTTCTAATGACGTATCAATTATCATTTACCTTGAAGCATAATAAAGTCTATGGCTATTTTTAAATTCGAAATAACATTGAATCCAATTTTGATATGGAATAATGAAGGTCTTAAAAAAGCAATATATAATTAAGTTTAATGAAAGTGATTGCTATGAGTATGAGCTCCCTCTTAAGAAAAAGAAAAGTTAATAAATATGGATAGTAATTTAATTGATTTCCATAAAAGGATGGTATTTAGCCTTACTACTTTGATTTCTTAAAATTTAGGAAATATTTTTAAAATGTAGGATTTATATACACTTTATTCAGTCTTTTTATCTATTTATATATCTAACATTTAAATGCTTATAATTATTTTTTTTATAACATTCATTGTCAACATTACATCAAAATATTACACCAAAATGTATTTTTTTTACTTCACATAAATGAACATTAGCGATAATTTTTATTTGATTTGAAGATTAAAACACTTCCTATAGAAAAATAGAGATGTAGTTGCTTGAAATGATGCATAATAATTCGATGATATGTACAACATAGTTAAAATTTATTAAATTACATTTCTAGTATAAGTCTTCTTATTAAATGACTCAATGAACTCTCCTATAAATACTATTACTAATCTTAAAATAAAACAAATTCTTCATTTTAAATTTAAAATTATTTATGGCTCATTTGGCATCCCTTTTATTTTTATTTTTTGCTTTTATTATTTAAAACATATTTTATTAGTATAATTTTCACATGTTCTTATTTTTTATTTTTAAAAATAATTTATATTATTTCAAAAAATTAAGTCTTTTGGGTGTTAAAAAAATTACATCAAAGTATATTTTAATTCAAGTCAAAATATTAAAAAATATAAAATTAATATAAATAACAATTTCCAACTACTTTAAAAACAAATAGATAATCCAAATGTACTCATATTTTATTTTCTATACGCCAACATGCATAAATTTGCGCTTATTAGTTGATATCTCAAGTTTTCTCTGCGGAAAATGATTAAAAAAAAAAAAGGGATGGGGCCTCGGCGTAGACCTTAAACCCTTCTCTTCTTACCCTTCATCCATTTCCCAATGCCGCCCGTCGACCCCGCCCGTCTTTACGCAAAACCCTAGGCCGTCCTCCTGCTCAGCTCACCATTACCAGCAAAGCCATACCAACACCAGATTTGATCTCAGCATACTCGACACCTTCCCTTCTACAAGACTGTTGGCGGATTAGTCTCCTTCCTCCGCTCGATCTGCGACGCAGAAGCTGCTTTCTTCCTTCGCACTGTTGTTCATCCGCGCAACTGGTAAGGAGTTTTCTCCTTTGCAAACCTAAAAGCTGAAAATTTGTTATATTTTTCTCTTTATTTCAGATGTTCCTTTCTGTTTGTTGATAAGGTCCAGATCTTGGAAAACGATTGCATATAGACTTGATTGCGCAGCCAAGGTGTGAAGATTTTATCATCTAAGGGATGATCTTCAAATTCTGTTTATTTTTCCTGTCAGTCTATGTGCCAGGGCTAGAATGCTTGATGGGTGTAATGATTTTGTGAATTTAAGATGTCAACTGTTCTAGAATCCCTTGGTTTAATTTAATTAACATATCTATTTTATTTTTAAGAAATTAAAGGAATCTTATAGTGGATATGATTACTCATGCAAATTGCATTGGATCATTAATTGGGGCTCTTATGTTAGCATGCGTGTCATAGGATACGTAGCTGTTTCATCATGCTGAATATGTTTGCCTGCCATCTTAAAATAACTTGATTTGTTTTTTTGTTAGCTCAAAATTGTATCCTGCTCTTTTTTTGACCGTTTATTTTTGATGACTAATTGAATTACTTCAATAAGAAAACCTTCGCATGATTAGTTGATTTTTTTAGATTATTTCATTTGCGTATTATAGTGCTTTCTTCTGCATATGGTGGTGTTTGCTTGTATTAACTGAAAAAAAAAAGATTTTATTTTATTCTTTATTGTATGTAGTTCTGGCCTGCATTGGTTTATGGTATTTAGGTAATGGCTAAGTAAACGTGGAGCATCATTTGTTTATTTTCTTAGATTATTTTATTTGCGTATTATATAGCCTTCATGTGCATATGGTGCTTGTTCGTTATAACTGAAAAAGAAAGATTTTAAAAGTTGTTTTTTTTTTTTTTGGTATGCAGTGTTGGCCTGCATTGGTTTATGGTATTCTGGTAATGGCTAGGCAACCAAGCCCTGAAATAGATGATGAGCTTTTTAATGAGGTTTATGGAAAAGAATATACTGGCCCTATGCGATCAACATCTAATAATGCAGAGGCTAAAGCTAATGCAAACAAGAGACCCTTAACTAATGACCATTCGGATGAGGAAAATGATTCTCGAGATCCAAATGCTGTTCCGACTGATTTTACTAGCAGGGAAGCTAAGGTGTGGGAGGCAAAAGCTAAAGCTATGGAAAGAAATTGGAAGAAAAGGAAAGAAGAAGAAATGATTTGCAAACTATGTGGAGAATCCGGTCATTTCACTCAGGTATTTAAGAGATTAATTTTCTTCTAGTGATACATACTTTAGTGATTCTTTTTTTCAACAAAACGGTGTAATGGAAGTTTTAAAGTATCATTTACAGTTCCATGTTTTCTGCTTTTGCAATACTCTTTTCTTCTTGCTGTTAGCTAGGCTTCATTGTCAGGAATAATTTATAGAAAAATTGGGATATATGCATACAATTAATGATAGATAATGATGAAGATGTAGCTTACGAAGTTTGAGTTGAAAGATGGAGCTCTGCAAACTAAATCAGTTTTGAAAGGAGAGTTGGTGATGAATGCAATGCCAATGCGACGGTATGAGATTTATTGTAGATGCACTGCGAGATTAGAGTAAGAAGCAGCAATACATCTCATTGGGAGAAACAAAATCACAAATTTGCTTGAGACGGAGGATATGATTATTTCTCAGGATATGGCTTAATATTGGAATTTTGCTTTGGTGGGGTGGGGGAGGGGGGTTAGGTCGATGCCCCAATAAAATTGAAGTTGGTGGTTATGATCTATAAAGTGAAGCATCGAAAAAGTCCCGCCAAACGCAACCCTAATGTTTTTAAGAGCCAATTATAATTTTTTTTTAATAAATAGTATTTCAAAAAATATTTAAATTATATTTATATTTTTTCCATAATTAATACAAATTTTTAATGATTAATAAAAGGGAAATTCTTCTCTTAAATACATATCATTAAACTCATGGTCCATTGTGGTAAGGGTAGGCATGTCAAATAACAAGAGAAAGCAACCAAACAATAATTTCCTCAAAATAAGAATATATATCATTTGCTTATTTTTGCATCATTAGTGCTAGTGTTTTCGAACAGTTCAGACTACTTTATTAATAACTTTTTGCGGCATTTTTTTACGAGTAATTTGGATGCTATGCTTGATGTTGATATGCATTGCTCAAATTTGGGGAACCCGTGGGTCAAGTGTGCCCTCTTCTTTCTCTAATTACTATTTGAACAAATGAAATTCAACTTTTGCTATTAGCTCCCTTGACTTGCTATTCTGATGGTTAGGGGTAGGGGTGTAAACGAACCGAACATGAACGAACAGAGCTTGTGTTCGTGTTCGGTTTGTTTGAAATTTAGTTTGTTTGAAATAAGCTCGTGTTCGAAATTGTTCGTGAAGTCACTGTTTGTGTTCGTTTCATAATGAACGAGCCGAACACGAGCTGTTCGCGAACGTCAAGCCAGTTTGACATCCCTAATATTAATATATATAAATAATATATTATATTAATTATATAACTTATATTATATAAATATATAATATCTATATTAGTTTATTCCTAATATAGTATATTAATATATTATTATTATTATTAAATTATTATATATTATAATTTATAAAATTTAATTTTTTAAAATATCATAAATTTTTTATATATAACTATTTTAAATTATTTTATATTTCGAACAATAAGGATTCAAACACAAATGAATGCATCACTGTTCGTGTTTGGTTCGTTTAACTAACCGAACTTGTTGCGAACAACGAGCTTTTTTGACAGCCCTAGTTAGGGGTGTAAACGAGTCAAACCCGAGCAAGCCCAGGCTTAGCTCGTGTTCGACTTGTTAAAAAAATTCTGTTCGTGTTCGACTCGTTTATATTTCGAACACAAAAAGTGTGTTTGTTGTGTTCGACTCGTTTGCTTAACGAGCCGAACACAAGACGTGCGCGAAGAAAGAATCATTTTGGCAACCCTAATCACGTAGCCGTATGATGTTAAGGGTTGGGAGAAGATTTGATTCTTGTTGTTTATATTAAAACATCATTTAAATATAATTTAATATATTTTTATTCTATTTTTTTAACTAATAATTTTAATTGATTATAAATCTTTGTAACGTTGTATTCAATTAATTTTTTTAAAAATACTATTCAGCAATTTATATATATATATATAGGCATAGATATAATGAGTAGTATTTTGAGCCAAAACGAGTCGAACACGAATGAACAAATCCTTGTTCGTGTATATCGAGCACAAAAAAAATGTTCGTGTTCGGTTCGTTAACCTAGTGAATGAATCAAACACGAGCTGAACACGACTGTTCGCAAGCAATGAGTGATTTTGACAGCCCTACTGTTGTTCCCTCTCAGAACTTCACAATTTTAGTAATGCTTCTTTATGATTGTTATAGTCCGGCCTAATTAGAATTGTTTTTAATGATAATGTAGATACATGTGTGAATTAATCTGTTTTCTTTAACATGGCTAATGTGTTATTCAATCTGTTGTTATTGTTGAAACCATTTTGTTTTCCGAATTTTTTTTATTTTTTTGAAGGATTGACTATTTTCCACCTTCCAAACTTTCGTCATCCATTTCTTACAGGGCTGCCCTTCCACACTTGGAGCTAATCGCAAGTCTGCAGACTTATTTGAAAGGGTACCTGCAAGAGACAAGAATGTGAGAGCCCTTTTTTCTGACAAGGTGATAAGTCAAATTGAGAAAGATGTTGGCTGCAAAATAAAAATGGATGAGAAATTTCTATTTGTTAGTGGGAAAGACAGATTAATACTCTCTAAAGGTTTAGATGCTGTGCGCAAAATAATTCAGGAGAAGGACAAAAACAAGAGTCCTCCTAGTAGATCTGACACTAAATCAGAAAGGGCAAGGTCCAGATCACGTGATAAAAGTCCTGTAGGTTCTCAATTAAGACGCTCTGAGTCCCAGAAGTCCCGTTCAAATATAGGAAATTCCATTCATGTGCATAGCAAGGGATATGAAGATAATGTACGGGAAGATCTGTTAAAGTTGTCAAGAGGTTCTTCACAAGGTAGGGCCTTATACTGTTCAACTTCAACAGGAAATGTACTATCGCATGATTTACCTTGTCCAAATGAAAGAAAGTTTTAATTGTGTTTGTTTGCAGGAAGAGGTAAGTTTAAGCTGTCAGTTAATGAAATGATTTCTTACATGGTTCTCGACAGACGGTTCATCTGGGATAAAATGTATTGAAACATTTCCAGATGTATATGGTTGGATGGCTATTTCAGTATTCCATATAGCATTATTGCTTGTGTAGGATAGTCTATTTAAATCATCACTTTAAGTTAGACATCTGGAATTAAAGTGTGGTTTTTCTTACCCTGTTCTTCATTTCACGAAGCTTACACTAATGATGGAGCCAAAAGTCATCCTGCCTCTACCAAATCTCCAATGCGCTCTACTGGTTATGGTGGTAATTCCTTCAGTTCATATGATGAACAAAACCTTAACAGTGGTTTGCATAAGCGTAGTGGTTGGGATGTGGGAAAGTCTGAAATTGATTCCCTCTATGAGCACAAATCTGACATCTCAAATTATCCACAAACCTTGGAAGAGCTAGAAATGGATTTTAAGAGGGAGATAAATGATTTAGGAAGAGTTCGTGATAAGGAAGAGGATGAAGAGATTCACAAGCACAGAGAGGTAATATTTGGAATATTTTTTATTTACAATTTTTTTTAATAACTTTTGCACTATTTAAAAAAAAAAAAAAAAAAAAAAAAAACTCCGATTTCCTCACTGCCTGGTTCCAAAAACTTTATACATTGGAAGTGCCAAGCTATTTGTTCAGTTTCTCTGTCTCTGTGATCCTTTTATCACGCTGTTAGCAATTTTTTTATGAATTGTAATAGGTTAGTTTCAGTAATTTATAATTCCTAAAATTAAAGGATGGTTATTTCTGGTAATTATTGTATGAAGTTTTTCTTGGTTTCTTATTAATTTTATTGTGGAAAAGTAAACACACACACACATGAAGAAAGCAGCAATACTTGTCTGGATGTTGTAACTAATTAATAGAAGTTATAAAAGATTTGTGAACCCAGATTCACAAAGTGCTTGAAATGTCTTGTGTTTAAAATTTGCATCCATACGACATGCACTGTTTTGTCTATGTCTAATTGAAGTCGGCATTTTTTTTTACTTAATTATTGCTTTCAGAGTTTTAGTGGCTCAAAGCAGGCCTATGAAGGTCCCTATATAACAATTTAGTTCTCTGTTGCTTTCTATTGGTTTAGTGTATATTTAGAATATTGTTTGCTCAAAGACAACTTATTGGAGAGTGTAGGATTAGGAAGAAGTGAGGATGGACAACTATAGGAATAACTTATAGAAGATTTTATAGTTTATTGCTCGTTAGAGATGGAAGATATGCAAGCTATGAGTGGTAAACATTAGGATAGGAAAGCAAGAGGTACATGAATCCATGACAATAGGAAAAAGCTGGAAATCTGAAGGCACATATTCAACAAGCCTTAGGAGATTTTTTTAATTGTAATTATTACTCTTTCTAAAGGCATCTAGGTAGCTTTATATATAACTACTCCTTGAATGTATGATAAATTAAGAAAAGCTTATCCACAATCCTATTTTCTACATGGTATTAAGACACTAGGTTGGGATTCCAATGTTTTGACCTATTTATCCTAATTTCCCCTTTTCTTAGTATTTTCATCTTTGTGAGTTTTTGATTTTTCCATAAAAGTGTTAACTATCATAAATGATGAGAATTTGAGCAATCCTATTGAAGGAGAACTCTAGGATTCACAAATCTCATATCATTTGAATGTAGAAAATTATCCAAAGTGATGTCATATTATGAAAATTTCCTAAGAGGAAAATAGTAACTAAACTTATTGATCATTTTGATCCTGAAGACCCAAAATCCATACTTCTTATTAAAGGAGGCTTTATTATCATGTCATGACTATGGAACTCTATTATGCCTAATGTTAGTGGACCTTGTATGTTCCTGCAATAATAAATGAACTGTGGGAAGCTATGAGAGTGACATACTCAAAATTTTGTATGTTGCCATCACAAATGAGATTAAGATACATCTATTAACCTCTAAACAAGGTAACTTATAGGTTATTGAATTTTTTAATGTAATGCAGATTTTTGGTTTGAATTATTCTCAAAATCTCAAAATGAAATGTAGTGATGATATTGTGTTTCTAAAATGTTATGGAAAAAAGGAAACGATCTTTGAAATGGGTGTCAAACACGCTGAGTCATTTGAAAAATCAGGGTTTGAGTTGACCAAAATACTTTTTGGATCATATTTGGGTTAGAAATTTGAGCTGATTTGATTTTTTTCAGTCGGATTTGGGTTGACCCACTAACTTGAAATGGAATCAAAATCAATCTGATATTCAAAATTGACTCCAAATTTACTCAAAATTGATTCGAATTTGTTTTGTATACCTATATGCTTTATGTTAAATGAGCTATATGTGTCAGGTTTGGGTTAGCATGGTGGGGGCAGATCGGATTCAATATGGACTTTTGATCCATTTAATATTTTGGGCGAGTTAGTTTTTCAAGCCAGATGATAACCCTATACACAAACCTAATTTGCACCCTTATCTTTGAGTTTTGCATCTCAATTAAGAATTTAATCAAGTTCATATCTAAATCTTGGGCAAATAAACATATCTTCTCTTCATGTGGCTTCCCTTATACAAATTGAAGAAAGAAGTACTATAATGTTTGACACCCGAAACAGAAGGGTCAACTATAGTAATCACAAAAACTCAAGGTAGAGGATTGATAGCCATTGAACTTTTTAAAGAATGGGTATTAAAAAAAATGAAAACTTATGGAAGGCATCCAAGCTGTGATGGGAATAAAGGATGTCAATCGAAAGGACACTCATTTATAAAGACTTTTGGATTCAACTTAGAAGAAATATATAAGTAATTAATCTTATTAGCTCTTTAGTAAAATCATATGGGTTGTTGTCTTTAGCTCGAAACGACTAAACCCGTAATCTGTGTCTGTAATGCTTCAAATAGTTTCTCCAATTTTTTGTTAATAAATTTAGGGTGCCACTAACCACATGACAAATTATGCCAATATCTTAAAAGCCTCGTCCTAGCAATTGAAAGGTCAAAGTAATTGATGACTTCTTAACCACAGTTGTACGACGAGAATGCCATTATTTTCCCTTCACTTACCCCAACAATATACTACATGCCTTTTATTTTGTTGTAAATATCTTTATATATTCATAAAGTAACCCATGATCAAAATTGGAAGTTGACATTCTCAACTTATTATTATGTATTTAGGATTTACTACACGGAAGTTGACATTGGGCAAGCTAGATAAAAAGAGGAGTTATATCTGAGTACAACAATGATTATAACAATCGTTCATTAGGTGAAGGTTATCTTAATTCTGACTTGTTTGATTAATAGAATGACTTCTATATATTATGATTTCAAATTTTGCAAATTACCTCACTGAATATTTTTCTAAGAGATTACAATAAATTTTTTTTTCAAAAATATATGGTTGTTTTATGTACACATTTGTAAGCAACAGGTTAAGTTTGACCCTAGAGCATTTGATTTGCGTTTTATTAGGATATAGACTCTTAAAAGGGGTATAAATATACTTATCAAACCCTCAATCCCTCAAAAAAAATGAAAAGGCAAAACCTAAAACTTGCCGCAATTGATGAAAAACAGCCCCTCCCCCCAACAACAACAACACACACACACACAAACCCTAAAAAAAAAAATGAAAAGAAATCTTAAAATTTGCGGTTGATGAAAAATAGCCCTTCTTTGGTCAGCCGTTTCTTTTGGGGAGACAATCACATATGATATAAGTTTGATGAACGTGATATTTTTATATTGTTTGTTCATTAACAAATATAAATGAAATAGATCAACTTAATCCACTAAGGTTAATACTTCATTTACTAAACCATTTTTGGGCTATATAAGGACAAAACCCATCTAAACTCACGTGCAAGTTCTGCACTTGAAATCAGTATCCGATAACTACTTAAAAATGATTTTGATTAGCCTATTATCATATAAAAAGACGCTAAACATTTTCTATTCCCCATAACTGAATACACATCCCTTTGAAAAGCGTAATTCCTACCTATCAAGTCTTCTTTACTAGTTATTAATACCATTTACATTTCACAAGCCCTGTTTGAGGTATTAAGGAACAAGAATTAGAGAAAAGCTGTTCGAGAAGAGATGAATGTTCTAGAGAAAAATTACATTTGGGAAATAGCTGTTACCTAAATATAAATGGGTTGTAGTGTGTAAGGTGGTTTTTACAATAAAATATAAAGCTGATGAGAGCTTAGGTTACTAGAAAAATAATACGCTCAATCATATAGAATAGGTTATCAAATAATATTTGCTATAGTTGCAAAAATGACTGTAATTTGTATACTTTTTTCTGTGGTTGAGTACTTTGGATGACTCACGGAACAAAATGACGTAAATAATGCATTTTTCTATGGTGATGTGAAAGACATTTTTAGGCATTCTTTATTAGGATTCAATAGCTCATTTTTAAAAAGGACCAATTCTGTAAACTAAAAAAGGCACTATATGTATTAAAGCAATCTATTTGGCCATGGTTTAAAAGATTCACAAAATTTACAAGTGGAGCGCATTATAGACAAAATCAAAGAGACCATAGACCATTCATGAAACTTTTAATTGAAGGGGAAATGGCAATTCTTAGCATAGATGTTAATGATATGATTGTAATAGGTTATGATGGAGAAACAGAGTCACTTTGGTAATCGCAATATATTAGCCTTGTTAAGTTGACATAAAAAAGGGGGAAAAAACTAATCAAATTAAAATAAGTGATGTTGAAGTTGCTCAATTAGAAAGAAAGATATTTATCAGAAACCAAAATGTGTTATAGACCTATAGTGAAAATGAAGATGGCAGATTGCCAGTTATGTGAAACATCAACCTAAACCCTAAATAAGCTTTTCATTCTCCAATTTAATATAAAAACTAAATATTCATATGCTTAATACTTCTATTTTTACTATAAAAAAAGAGCCCACAACTTTTTTTGCCATCCTTAAATTTAGAGAAATCCATCAATCACAAAATATTTAAGCACTTGCTTTTCCTGATGCCTCAGCTTTGAAGAGAGAATGGCTTGGATGGGGTAGTTGCATTTTTATTTGTTTGAGATTAACGAGGGTGAAATGAGTAGTTAAAGGGTTAACAAGGAGAAAGGATATGTCAACAATGTAACACGAGCAAATGAGGGGAGGGGAGGGGAGGGTTAGGGGTATAAAAAATTGCCCAACACCTCAACTTGACTCGAAAAATTTGAGTATGAGTTGAAAATTAATTTTTGGTTGGGCTTAGGTTAAGAATCCCAGCACATATGATTTTTTCAGGCCGGGTGTGGTTGACACGCCAACTCGATTTTGAGCGAATTTGATCCGACAACTTAAATTTGACTCAAATAACTCTACTCTCGCCCGAAATTGACCCGAATAAATGTTAAGCATATGTTTGTAAACCGGGTTTAGGTCAAATAGTTTTGTGCTGGACCCAAACCTTGGACCTTGGACTTGATTTGACACCCCTATTGTCAGTTGAGATGGTACGTCAAGTGGTTCAATGGGAGTTCTTATAAAAATGAGGGATGATACTCGTGAGGTGTCACAAAGATAAGGGTTTTGATAGTAGGAAAACGACAAGAAACAATTGAGGATATAATGGTACTTATTGAGGTGCTTTTTTGTTTAATTGTGGCGTTGTTCTTTGTAGAAAAGAGGTATGGGTGGAGAGTGTTGAAGAGGGGATGCCTATTCTTTTACTTCTACTCGGTATAGTTGATTTCAATGCCTTGTAAACTTGTTATTGACATGCAGCGTTTGTAATACAAAATTTGTTATTGGCGTGCCATCTTTTAATTCCAACAACAACATTAAAAAAAAAAAAAAAAATGCTGACTTTATGACATATAAAATAGCAAAATAGTTAACCAAAAAAAAAAAATAAATAAAAAAAAAATAAAAAATAAAAAATAAAAAATAAAACTGCTGACTTTATGACATATAAAATAGCAAAATAGTTATTCTTACAACATTTTTGTTGGGAAAAATCTACTTGTTGCGAAGTAATTAATGAAGAGACCATGCACAACGAGAATATCCCGATATTCTACTAAAATAGTGATCTACATTCCTGGGAGATGAAATATATATTTTTCAATATCATCAAATCAAATTGGTGAGTAAACAAACCAGGTAACTGGAAATACTTTTCCTCACGTACACCCATTCTTGATACAAAGTGAAGGCCCAAATCTCTAAAGCCAAATGAATTTCTGCGCACCAAGTACACCAGTACAAAGAGAAGTCCTTAAATCTATCAAGCTATATAAATAAGAATAGTTTTAAATTCCTTGTGAAAATATTTGAATAGCTCAAGGATATAGATCGGAGCCTTGATAGATTAACTATACCTGGTGCTCTTCAAAGAAGTCACCACTCAAGATTTCTCTCTCTTTTTTTTTTCAAATTTTTTGGCCCTTGAGTACAATTCAACTCTTCTCTTCCTTTCATTTATAGAAGTTTAAGTAGTTGAAAATTTGAAGAAACTCACTTAAAAAATTTGATTTAAAGATAGCCATAATTTTAACATGTTTTTATATAATAATAATGGATGATTTGTAGCTATCACAAAGCTATCTAATTTGAATTTTTTGCTTGATGATATTATTGTGAAAATATCCTAATAATTCTCCCCCTTGAGTTAAAAGTATACCAATTTGTATTGGTTCTTAAATAAAACTCTCTAAGCTTCCAAAGCTCCAACTGGAGGTGCATTGCTCACTTACACGAATCTTGGATGATATATGAACTTAACACCAATAAAAGACCATTGAATCACATATTTTGCGCATTTGTATTATACCATTGAAGTATTCGTCTCCATACTCTAAATGCTAGAGCTGTACACAAAAAAACTCGTGCAACATGAGTTCAATTGGCATGATCATAGTTTATCCTCGATGTGTGGGTCCCTTTGTTTTGGAACTAGAATTGCATTTATGAATTTAAGCTTTTTCTGTTTCCTCCTGTCATGGTGCTTCAACACAAATGATGAAAGTAGCAACTCCAATTAGAGTTGTGCCTTACAACACATTACCCACTATCTTCTTTTTTTTTTCTTTCCATGACAACTTGTGTACTGCAAAATTTATTTCTTCAATATACCTTGAGAACTAACATCCTACTTGATTAAGAATAAGTTGTAAACATGTCGTGTTGAATTGGAGCCACCCTTGGTTTGATCTTGAGCTTGATTTGTTAATTTATTTCAAGTTTGTTCAATTCTACAGGTTTGAGCCATTTCATTTATTATGAAAAGGGAAAAATGGTCTTGGTTCAAGTATTTTTTTGAATCAAATGATAAAGTGAATGAAAAATAATATTAAATTGCTTAATACAAAGAATTGAGATAAATTTAAATTTTTTTTGCTTCTTTGCACTGAAACTCTTGTATTCTCATTGTTATTGGCATTTTTTTATATTAGCATTTCTAAACTTGCTGGATCACGAGTTAACTGGCCGAGTTAGGATTGGCACAAGCTTGGCTTATTTGCACTTTGAGCTTAGCTCTATGCTATTTATTGAGTTGAGCTCAAGCCTGCTCATAAGTTGGCATGACTTCATCACAGTCAAATTAAGAACACTTAATGATCTCTTTTTTTTTAAGGTTTGGCACATACTCGGCTATTTTTGTTTTTCTACTCGCAATACTCATACATCTTCAACTTAATTATGTTAAAATCTAATCTTACACGCTCTCTTCTATATAAATAGAATCACGAACATATGGCTCATTAACAGAAAACAATTCCTTGTGAGGACATATAATGTTTTGTTTGGGTTGAAGGAAAGTGAATACCATGAAATGGAATCTTAATAAATTTGTTGGTTGATTATCAATTTGTAGCCTTTTTTTAGCTTTTAAACCTCCTTTTTTTAATTTTTATTTCGCTCAAATTTCCATCAAAACTTCCATCATTCAAATGCAACAATATATCATTAACAGGCTGCATGTAGGGTTCACTTATCTCTGTGTATGACTTCTATCATCAATAGAACATTACCCGAATACTCATCTAACAACACTATAGTTCTAGTGTCATTGGAATGCTTCTCCTTTCTCTTTAAAGCATTAATAATCTACATCCTTGTACCACCCTATCACGAGAATTATGTTTTTAATGATGTAATCTCTTCTTAAAAGTTCTTCCAGCAAATCACGATGCATGCATTTCACTACCCTCAAGCTTAGCATTCTTATCGATAAGAAGTGAATTCTCAACATAGCTAAGCTAATTGCGTCTTTCATATAATATGGTGTCATTTAAAAAGTTTAAAAAGTGACAGCATGAGAATAACCAAACTTGATTTTCATCATCTACTTTCTTATTAATATCTCTTAAATCCCTAAAAATGGAATAAAATTCTATAACATACGATTTAATCATGTAAAGCAATCATATGCTCTGCTACTGATAAAGCTTGATTGATAGGGTTTTATCACGAGCTACATACCCTTTGGAATTGTTTTCTCCTATAGGTTGTACATTAAACATGGCTGAATTTTCAAGGAAGGGTTTTCATCTCTCCTTTATTTAACTCAGATGTATGTCTATGCATGCTTTCAGAAGTCCCTAAACGCATTTCATATGTTCTTTTGGAAACAGTAAGACACCAATATTCTGTACACAAAGCAATAACATAGAGACCAAGCTTCACAGTAAGACACCAATATTTTGTACTCAAACTCAGAACACATTGATTGGAAACAGAGTGAAGAATCTTAAGAGGCTGGTTTCGCATGCCCAACCTGCTTGCCAATATTTATGTAATCACAAAAAAAGAAAAAAAAGCCCTTAGAACAAATTTATCAGTCTATTAAGGAGTCACACAATTGTAAAAACAAATTAGGGGAAATACTTTATTCTGCTCAAGAATACCATATCTTTCCAAAAATGAGAAGCACGATTTTGAAGCTAAGCTAAAAGAGTAAGAAGAGTTTCTAATACTTTGTAGAAATATTAAGATAATAAATATTAAGAGCTAAGTTATATAAGATCTATTCTATGATGCTCCCGGAAGGTAGTGCCACATATTTTTTTCTACGTATTTCCTCTTTTTTTTCCTACTTATTACAGTTGATTTCAACCGTAAAGCACAACCCAACGGCTTTCATTCTTTTTATATTAGTTTAAGAAAATGAAAATTTGAATCAAATTCTGGTTTAAATTTTGAGTTGAATTAAATTTCATAATAATAAAAAAAATTAGTGCTGTATTTATCCAATAACAAAGAATAACTTGTATTTAATCTAAATTCTTGTATTTTGAACTTTATTTATTTATTTTGTGGCAATCTTGATATATATTTGAGCAAATGCTTTGGAAAAGATAATTCATGTAAGCAATTTCTAACTTAGATTATGTTTTTTTAATGGATACTTGAGGTTAAGATGACAACAATTGAGATATTTATTTTAAGCCAGTATTTATTTCAAAATTTAATGACAGAATTCCTTCGAGTTATATACATTATACTGACAGCAGGCTATCTTTTATTTTTAAAGCATCTATTAAATTTATGGAAACTACTTTAGTGCTCCACCCTAGTTAGACTTGTGAATGCGTACTGCTATTATTCTATCTCGGGTAATAAAATATTCATACGATTCCAATTCTCATAATAACCATTATTTTTTGCTGTGATTGTTACTCTTATCATCCTTTTTCTGTAGTTAATTTCTGTTCTTTTGGTAATAATACAGTGTATGAGGGACCTAAGTGAAAACTATATGAAGAAGATATCAACCATTAGGGCCGTTCAAGCAAAGCAGTGGGAAGATTTTATCCAATTCAGCCAGAAAAGGCAGCAGCAGTTTAGCATGCAGAGCTCCTATGTCCAGCCCGCACATCCTGATTATGATCAGTCTTCTAGGAATCTCTCTTATGGAGGACCAACTGTATCTATGGATTCTAGGAACAGATATGCCTACCCCCCTGCTGAGAACTATCAAGTTCCTAGGCCTCATGAACCATATGGTGAGTTTCAACATCAGAGACGTGATGACTTGGGGCCCACCCATTGGCGATATTAACGCTGGTTAGTACAGAGGTGAGTCAATCTAGCCCTTTTAGTTTTCCTAATTTAATTTAATGAATGATGCACCATGGTTGTTACTATGCGAGCTCTAAAACTGTGATGAAGGAGTGGCATATATTGGATTCAACTCCTCTTAATGTCCTAAATGGAATTATTTTGCTTGCTAAGAAAGTGAGATTTCCTGGGAGAATTCTTTGAGAGTGAACCTCATGGATGCTTTTTCGCTCGCTACTTCTTGTGCACGGGTTACCTAAATCAGTTCTCCAATTTTTCAGGGTGCGGGTGCGTGGTATCCAGACCTGTTGGGAACATTGTTTCAGATGTTTTGGTTTGTAGATGAGAAAATGGATGCTCTTTAAAATGTTGCATAGAGATGTTCTTGGGTAGGTATTTGGACATATAGAAGATGGAAACATCATGAAAACTTTGTGACTTTCAATGTTGTTTTCTCCAATTTCTAAATATCAACTATTGAAAGTTTGTTCTTGTATATTTTTGTCGCTCTACTATATTTTTGCATGCAATATGCTCTTTATTTATCTTGCTGATGAGGCCCCAAAACAAGATGCTGTTTTTTCATGGCCATTAACATGCATATCACATAATTCTTCTGCATTTACATATCTCAGCTAAAATTTCATTTTTACATACATAGCACTCAAATCATTAATATCACATAAAAATAATACTATTACGACTTTTTAGAAGTGAAATATACCTTTTCTTGCATAGGTTTAAGGCATTAAGGTGCTGTTTATGTGAATATGAAATTTTAGACATGAGATAATATAAATACATAAGAATTTTGTGCTGCATATGTAAATTTCTGTTTTTTTTTATTATTATAGTTTAGGTTTCAAATTTTCTGCCAACTTGATGTTCCAATCTCCCCTTTCACAAAGTAGTCCGTATGTTCTTGTGGCCTTTTCTCTTTCTTCTGATTGATATTCTCTTGAACTGAATATAGTTGTCTTTTATTTTCACAATAATTACATACATAGCATCCGGAACATTGCTATTTACAAATCTAGCAACCATGTGATATTTTTGATCTACCGAAATGATGCATTTATTCATGCCACAATTAAACCATTGAGAATTTGCTAAAACTGAAAAAAAGGGTTGGGGGTGAATTTTGATGTTTGAGTGAGAATTTGAAAACTCGATGAAAGCGGGGGCGCTACATTTGTAAATAGCAATGTTTGGGGTGCTATGTATGTAATTTCTCCTAATTTTTTTTATTGATTTCCGCTACAAACTTTCTGCGAATGAAATAAAACTGCTGCATGCTAATATATCAACATTGTTAATCTTATTTGGATGTTCAAACTTGTAGTCTGTGTAACTGTAAAAGCTATAATCTGTTTGGGTTGTTCAGAACCTTCAATTCTTCTTTAGACTATTAAAGGGTCTGAAGTAGGATTTCAACCTTGCACCTAACTTGAACTGTTTGTCTGTTGGTGGGGAAGCCAAATATTAGGGTTTGGTCTTTTTTGTTCTAATAGGATCTAACAGTTTGAAATGTTTTTAGTCTGTTCAAACTTGTTTGTCGATTGTTTAACGTTATCATATGCATCACTTTCATCCTTTTTTTATGTATATTTTGTATTAGTTTAATTTCATGATTAACCATTTAGCTTATTGGGCAATATTAATGTCTGCTGTTAGTTATGGCAAAATTTTCCTGGCGAAGTAGCTATTAATGTTATTTAGATTATGCAAATTGCAAATAATGTTTATCTTGACAATAAATTAATCAGCTTTTATGAGCACCTAAAATTTTTGGGGGCTGTTTGGTTGAGTGAATTAGAGGTATACTGGAATTATTTTGCAGAGAAATTATTTGTTTGGTATAAGAGATTATAAACATAATGTAAAATTTGAATGAATTTGATTGGTTGAATTTAGAGTTCCGTTGATTTGATTGAATTTGAATTACATCATTATGTAAAATGCTATCAAGTTGTCGTCACTAGCCGCCTTTACCCCCTTTCTCTTGACAGCTGACTGATGCCGCCACAGCCCACTGTCATCGCAGTTTGTCGCTGCTAGCTGCCCATTGTTCACTGACTGCAGCCCTTGTAGTTTACAGCCGTCGCCCACCGTTGTAGTTTGCTGCCTCCTTCCTTATCGGCCGAAACCACCCGTCGCCGTCTGCCCCCCATCGCTGCTTCCCTTTCCCTTGGTGGCAGGCACCGCTACTATCAGCTGCCCCTCAGCCCGCTTCTGTCGGCCGCCACCTAGTCTGTCTCTGCCCTCAAATACTAAAATATAATTTAAAATATGTTATTTTCAATTTACTTCAAATTATACCTATAATTATAGTTTTCATTTATTTTAAAATGAATCAAACAATTCAAAAGTTTTCAAATACATTACATTGCATTTTATCTTCAGCAAATCAAAATGCCCCTTAATTATAATCCTTCACCGATATAACTCATATATATGATCCATTTTATTATGTCCATTATCAGAATGTGTGAACGATATTGTGGATTGTATCATGTTGTGGATCTGACACAATATGATGCGATTCATGTTGTCGACCAGTTCTCCTACCAAGGAACTAAGAAATAACCAACATGTAGCAAGTGATCATGGTTAAACTGATGTATGGGTCAATCAAATTTCTTCATATATTAAACATTAACAGGTTGAAGCCATCTTCCCAGGATTCAACACTTGGTACATTTTTTTTCAATAAAAAAAAAAAAGTAAGGAAAAATAAGGGGATTGGTGGTGTGCTCGATAAAGTCGCCTAACATGAACAGATTTAAAAAAAAGGGTGGCATAGTAAATTATGGTATCATGAGTTATAATGATGCTAAAGTGAGTATGATTTGCTCTGCTAAATCTGATGGCTATTAAGCGTCTTATACAGCAATAATAAATAAATTTTATGAGCCTATTAAATGTACGTTCAAGCTTTTGCAATATAGAGAGGAAGAGAGATTTAAGACTGGCTACCGAAAGAAGGTGAAATTATTAGGCGTGGATAAGGAGAAATTATTGCGTACGGACACCGCATGCATCTCTGCATGCGGTGTCCGATCCTGACCGTAGATCACGGTGACGTTCAGGATGTATTTCAGTTTTTTTTTTAAATTTAGGTGAGGCCCACTGAAATACATCATGACTGTAAATCACCTGATTTACGGTTAGAATTGGACACCGCATGCATCTTGCATGCGGTGTCCGCCCGTATGGAATAATTTTTCGGATCGTAAAGAATTGGACACCACATGCATCTTGCATGCGGTGTCCGTTCGTATGGAATAATTTTTCGTGGATAAGAAAGATGCGCAAGGTGTAGATTTGTGTTGTATTGGTTATATCAACCTAAGTACAAATACAACCTAAGTACAACATGTATGACACATGTGAATTCCGCACATAATCTCTCCTAAAGTAGAGGTCGGATTGAGCATAGTAATCCGACGTGGCTTTGGTCACCTCTCTCTCTCTCTCTCTCTACTTGAAAGAAAATTACATATATAGCACAAGTCCTATGTATTTACATATCTCACACCATAATTTTCATATATACGTACATAGCACTGTGGTGCTCTAAACTTATGCATGACAAGGTGCATATGACTTCTAAAAAGTGGTAATATGGCGCTATATATGTAAATATGAAAGTTTAGGTGCAAAACGTAAATTGAGAAGAATTACGTGGTATGTATATATATGTCCCTTTTTTTAATTATATAATTATATATAATCAACTATTAAATTATAAAAAACAACTTGTTTTGTATGGAACAAATACATTTGGATTCTTCATTTTATTTGTAAGCCATGTGCCATCCCAACACATAAATTAAGCATAGGTTTGAATTTAACAAATGCTTTGCACTTGAGCACACATATTTCTCTAATCCACCCAAAGCTTTTCATGTATCATATGAACACATGCGTAGCCGTTTCAGAGGGCGGCAAATTGTTTATTTGCTAAATGTGATTTCAAGGAAAGAAGAAGGTTATATAATATGAGAGGAGCGTAAAAGAAAGCGGCCCTATTGAATACTGACACGGCAATAGCACTCCCATGTTATTTGGTCTAACAAAAACAAAGAATTAAAACAACAGTTAGGGCTGTCAAAAAAGCTCGTTGTTCGCGAACAGTTCGT
>NW_018164444.1:15555776-15571635 GCF_001263595.1 Phalaenopsis equestris
GTGTTCGGCTCGTTCGTTAAGAAACGAACACGAGCTTATTTCAAACAAACTAAATTTTAAACGAACCGAACACGAACACAAGCTTTGTTCGTTCGTGTTCGGTTCGTTTACACCCCTAACAACAGTGCATTTGCATGGGATTTTATGTACAAGTCTTACATGTTAAGATCTTGTGTTATAGGGAACAACTTTTAGAGAAAAATTATACCCTAAATAAATATAGGAATGTGAGATATGTAAATGTATAAGAATTGTGTCTCATATCTATGAAGATCTCTCTCTCTCTCTCTCTCTCTATATATATATATAAACTAATGCAATATATATACTGATAAAACTAATGCAATATATATACTATATACTGATATTGAGGAAATAAATTTTTTTTTCTCTAAATTTAACTAATTTAACATAAGTTTTTATATGTATGCACTTAAACTGTTGACGAGAATATTAAAACAATCGGGTGGCTCAGGACGATGGTTAGAAAATCGAAGCATTAGGTAATAAGAAAGTGATCCAAGTCGATCATCCAAGGACTGACAGTTCAGTTGAAGCCATCCGACATATTATGACGGGGGATTCAATTGGCAGATCACGCTTATCGTTCCGAACCGCCTAAATTCTTCACAAGGGCGCCCGACAACAACATATTGACCGATCGACCTTTTACTTCGGCAAACGCGGTCGACCGAGCTCAAACGTGTCGGCCAGCTATTTACCACCATATGTGAATTGAATTTGTAATATATATATTTGACAACAATTAATCGCGATTAAATTGTATTAACGACGATTTTCATAACCGTTCCCTCCTCTTTTCTTTAATTGTATAAATATACCTCTATAAATAGAAGGTAAAAGGATGAATAAATAGATCTCTCTCCTCTTCTCTACGGGTACTTCCTCAATTACTTTTACTCTCTCTCATCCTCCTTCTCACGAATCTAACTCTCGAGGAGTGTTTACAGAAAAAAAAAAAAAAAACAATCTAGGATATATATATATATATATATATATATATATATTTAAAAAGCTAATGTAATATATATACCATAATTGAAAAAAAACTTATTTTCTAAATTTAACTAATTCATCATATACCTTGCCACGCACATCCATTCTAAAACTACAGCATTGCACCGTAAAACAACCCAAAAAAAGCTACCTTTCATCATACGCAGCCGCAGCAAGAGCTCCAAAAGGCAAAAAGGACACTAAACATACCCTTAAACCTCCCCAGCGCTCACTCTTAACAATCATAACCTAAGCCAGTCTCACTGATTTCACCTCACGAACCCTACACAATCAAATTATTTAAAACAATTTTTTTTAAAAAAAAAATCACAATAACCCAACATACTTTTCATATCAGAACCTTTCACCAAATAATGATAATAAAAAACAAATCTTTTTCATCTCCTCTCTCCCTCTCTGTTTATTTCTAGTGTGTGATTCTCATGATTACACACTTAAGTGATTAGGGCTACAGCTACGCGAGGGGGATGGGCGTGGGCGTACTTATAAATGGAGAAGAGCAAGGCTTAGGAAGGGAAAAAGGTCGGTCTATATATGCGTCCAACAGCTTCAATGAATTGGAGCTACTCATAGCTCCATTCCCTTATTCCTCTCTTGTTCCATTCTACTTCCTTAAGTTGCAGCAGTCTGAAAATGTCATGCTTAGCCTCATCCGTTAAGTTCATTTACTCATCCCTCCCAACATTCCTTGCCACCAACTACACGCCATCTCAGCCACAAGGACAAACGCCCTTTTCCCTTTTTCAAGTATTGCTATAAATACCCCCCCACCCCTCCCTATGTGGTTGCCTATAGTTTTTATACATGTAATTATTGAATTTTTGTGAAATAAATTGTTTTTTAATAAAAAAATATCTCTCTTCTTTTTTTTAAAGTGTAGCACTAGTATTTTTATGATCGTTAAAAACTGATGCTTATGATAAATATATATTTCAAGTATGTGCTGAGCAATAACCAAAGGAAAAAAGTTGAGACATTTTTTTAAATTTTTAAAAAAGGGGCATTTATATACATACAGCCCAATTCTTATGTATTTAGATATCAAAAACCTAGACTTCATTTTTTACATTTATATCACGTAAATCTTTTATATCACAAAATTTCTTTTTAGTGCATGGGCAAGGTGTTCAAGGTGGGCATGTATGTAAAAATCGAAGTTTAGGTGTTAGAAGTGTTTGTTAGAAGTGTTAAAGCCCTAGAATAAAGTGGTATGTATATAAATCTTTCTTAAAAAAAAAATAAAAAAAAAATAAAAAGGTGCTCCTTTTAACGTCTAATTATTAGGTGCGGAGGGCGCACGCAGAGCTGCGCGCGCCCTCCGTAAGCAATAATCGCTCTTTTTTTTCAACTTCTCTTCCTTTGTATTTCTCTCCTTTCTTCATTTTCTCCCTCTTGCCAACTCTCTCTAAAATTTTCTCTCTAACCGAATCCGTTAAAAGAGAAAATATTACGTTAAGTGGTATGTATATAAATCTTTCTTAAAAAAAATAAAAAAAAAATAAAAAGTTGCTCCTTTTAACATCTAATTATTAGGTGCGGAGGTCTGCGTGCATCCTCCACACACAATAATCGCTCCCTTTTAACGGACCTTGAGCGACGTTTGAGGTTAGTTTTCATATTTCTATAAATACTCTCTATCAGAAATATATATGTCTTTGAAGTTGTTAACATCCTCGTTTATCATAGACCTAAAATAGGACTGTATCATCCAATTCACTATGCCCTCATAGACTAAAATGATTTTGCTTAGAAAAACAAAAGGTAATTGTACCACCTAATTTCTTTTTATGATTGCTATATTCTGAAAAAACAACTTATTAAAATAAATCCATCCGATAAGTATGCAGTAAACAATAGTTGAACTGAAGAATAACCACATTTAAAGAAATAGTACAAAAGCTGCTGGCTCCAAACAGACCTCCAGTGGCATTATAAGTCAAATATCTCCGGAAATTTTCGAAAATCTAAAAGTATTTTCTATTACAAGTATCTTTGAAGCCCTAACAAAAGGGTTGTGTCATCCAATCGGCTGTGCTCCAGTAAAAATATGGAAGAGAGCACAATAGTTTTTTCTTTAAAAAAAAATGAATCTTTTCATGCAAAACAAATATATATTATATCTACGGTGAACGCACATAATATTTGCTCCAAATCAACATATAAATTATGTAAACATAGATTAATATGATGCATAAAACTCTGAAGAGATTACACACTTGCATGCAAATGGAGATGAGAAAAAATCCCTACTTGATTTCACCAAGCCACCTAAACAATCAGCAACACATTAAAAAAAAGTGAAAGAAGCCAAGTTGAAAGAAGGAACAGAAAGACAAGAAAGAAGGATGAAAGCTACTTCATTCCAATTCTTACACTTGCATTCATTATTATAGAAGATCTCTATTAAAGCTCTCTCTTTTCCTATTGCCTTCAAGGACCATCTTACTTATATTTTAGTCTTTTTTTTAAGGCACATATAAACATATACCGAGTACGTACGGGTCAAACACACTAAGCTCTGCATAAAATTGGTACAGTAATAATTTATTCTCGCCCTTTTTAACTGGTCATTACGTTCAAACCCTAACCCTAGCTAGACCAGGCAAAAATCCCATTTTTCTAACTCGCATTCCCCTACAGAAATAATAAAAAAAGTCATTTCCAAATAACTGCAGATCAAAATAGAAAAAAATTCAAAATTTACTATGCTAATAATTAGAAAGAAAAAAAAAAGAGGGATTTTTATGAGTAAATACGTTGAAGAACAAATTATAAACTATATGTTTCTAAGCTAATTAAGAATGGAAGGAATTAAGAAGAAAAAAAAAGAGCTGATAATTATACATGATAGAGGTACATGGGTTCTGGAGAGGTCTAAGTTCAATGTAGAAGCTCCCTTTTCATCATCACCTCTGATGGGATTAAATCTTGTAAAAGCCCGTGATCGCGTAATCCGATCCCAATAGCCGCATCACAGTAACTCCGCTCACCGAACCCAGCTACAGAAATCGGCCGTTGCGGCGGCGCAAGCGGCGCAGGGGCGCCAGTGATCACGGGACGGAGATTCAACGGCTGTGATGAAAGAAGGTACGAGCTCTGTAGCTGGAAGCGGTGGAGATCGACCAGCTCCGGCGACGAGGCTGGAAAATGATGAGTGCCACGTGAAATTATTGGGCTCGGGTGAGTGTGCTGTCCCTCGTATGTGGTCACCACCACCGTCGGATCGTTGGATGAACGTTCCACTCTCTTCTTCACCCCGCAGAGAGCGCTCGTGCAGCGGTAATAGCTCCTGCATTCAAATGACCACCATGCCCTTCAATTTCAGCATAAATTACAAGCTACTTTAGCGGCATGCAGGTTAAGGGAGTTGGTAAATACGAACCTGGGAAAGGGGCTATTCTTTACAGCCTTCTGGCCGTACTTGCGCCAGCGATAACCGTCTTCAAGATGATCCACCTCGCTCTGTGTCAGAAAAGCGAATCGTGGCTCCCTCTTCCGCTTTTGCCCTTTCTTCTTCCTTCCCTTCGACTCCGACCCCCTGATTATCAGAATGCAAGAGACCATCTCAATCGACTTGTTCGTAATCGATCCAACACAAATGAATCAATTAATGAACGAATGCTTACATCTTCGCCTGCTCGAGCTCAGCGGCGTCTTCTTCAGCCTCCGTAGGATTGCACGCCGGCAGCGTTGGATCGGCGTCGGCCTCCGACGAAGAAGAGGAGATTGAAGATGAGTTCGGTGTCGCTGGGAAGTTTTGGGTCTCTGATGACTCCGGCGGCGCAGCGGCGGCAGAAGCTGAGGAGGCCGGAGGAGTATATGGCTCGGTGTCGAGCAGAGATTGGGGGAGATCGTGCAGTTCAAGAAGGTCGACGAAGCCGAACGATCCGCAGTCGCCGGAGTCCATTTGGCCGGCGAGTTCGAAGAAACCCCCACCGATGTGAGGGAAAGCGGGCTCAATCGCGTCGACGGAGAAGGGAGAAATCGCTCCCGCCATAAACTCCAGCTTATCTTCTCTCTTATCCGTCATCATCACTCCTTTCTCATAAATCGCCTTCGATTTCTGCCCTCGTCTTGTAGGGTTTTTCAGCTGTTCTAGCTTCAGAAAAGAGACGCAGAGAATTTTAGAAGCAAGGGAGAGTGAGGTTTCTTCTATAGTTTTTAAGGTGGAGTGTGCGACCGGCAATATGCGGTGACGATGGTACGGGTCCACCGGGAGGAGTGCAATAAATGCGGCCGCGGGCGCTTGTCTCGCAAGGATGCTGCCGGTCGGCGCTTTCATACGGCATTTCGGTGGGGTCAGCGTTCAGCGGTAACCGGTTCCGTGTGAAGGCGACCGGTGCGCACGTGCTAGATAACACTACGGCGGGGAGTGGTGAACGGCTTCGCGCGTGCGCGGTCCTCTTCGCTTGGCGCTCGTCGGACAATTGTACGGGAGCCGAGGAAGGCTGTAATGATCGTTTGATCTTGATCGTGCGGTATGGATTGCGCCGCGTGGGAAAGTGGTGGGGGTGGGGCGGTGGAGAGGGAGAAGTGAGTGTGGGAACCCGCAGCAAGATAGCGGCGACCGCGTGCGAAGGATGTTTTTGGTCAAACCGTTTTCTCATTTCATTTCCAGCCGTTCAGAATGGTGATGTATGATATTTATAAATTTAAATATTTAGTTAATTTTTCTTTTATATAAAATTGATATTTAAATATTAAATATTTATTATTTTATTTAAAAAAAACAAAATATTACATTTTGTTTTGAATATATTTGCCCCTACATTAACAACAACAAATCTTTATCCCGCTAAGTGGGGTTGACTACATTATCCTTTTTTCTAGATTGGGTCCTATTGAGTGTCCTATTTTCATTTAATTCTAATAAATTAATATTATTTTTTATACAACATGCCCAAGTAATTTTATGTCTACCTCCAAGTCGAATCTAAAACAATAACTCTCCTATTCGGAATAGTAGATGTCAACGTTTAATGTGACCAAACCATCTAAGACGACTCTCTAATTTTGTTTGCCACCGGGGCTACACCAACCCTATCACAATTATATTCAATTCGCATTTTGTCTATACGCGTAAATCCACTCATCCACCTAAGCATTCTCATCTAGGCAACACTTGATTTTGATTTTATGCTTCTCTTTCAAAGGCCAACATTCTGTGCATGTATATACCAAAGCTATTAGCACGGATCTCGAAGTAATCGAACGACCCAGAAGATGACTAGAAGATTGGGGCATCATACCATCCGAAAACCAACCACGTAATCAAAGATCGACCGACACACTCTGACGAGTGATCCGAATGGCAAACCACGCTTGTAGTCCCGACCAACCAAAGCGCAAGTAGGAACCCTTGATTGCAGCCAATCACCAACCGAGATTGACAGTCAACTGGGTGCTCGACCGACCAACCCATGGCATAGTCAAGCCTCAGCCGGTCCTCTCAATCGACAGAATTCAAGCAAGTTGGTCAGCTAATTACTACGATTGATTCAAACATCAATTGTATTATGAGTGGTTTCCATGACTTCTCCCTCTTTTATGTAATCGTACAAAACACTCCTCTATAAGTTGGAGGCAAAAATACGAATAAAGAATTTCTCCTAGGTCTCTCTACAGGGAATTCTGGACTTGTTCTGCTCCCTCTCTCTCCTTCCTTTGACACGTTAAAACCTCGGGGCGTCTTCACAAAGGACAATATGAGATTTAACATTCTAAAAGGTGGTGCAGTGAGCGTGGATCATGCCACAGACAAGAAGTGGAAAAGATACGAAGAAGAAACCTCCCAAAGAGAGATATCACACATGGAACCTAATAGAGATGATACCCAACCGAGCGTCCATGCACAAGCCCATGTTCTACAAGCCCAAATGACTCTCATGATGGAGTAATTTGAGGTCCTTCAGTAGCAATAATCCAAAGGAATGACTAGATGTCTCTTTTGGAAACAGAACCTAAGGGGGCTCATCCCCAAAGGGCCCAACTGAGGAACCTGCCTATTCTAGACAACCAGGTCAGGAACCAATGAACAGAGGGATAAGGCGAGTGCCAACACACTGACACAGTGATGTCTGCACAGGCTAATAGATGATAGGAAGGGCTGATGCGAGTGCCTGTCCAATCGCTCGCAAGATGGGCTTTTACTCACCAAATCAAAGAGGCGGTACCCTCGCCCAAGCTAATGATCCCTCACCTGGATTCTTATAAAGGGAGGACTGACTCGATCGACCACGTAACATCATTTGAGTCATTGATTCTACTATTGATTGACGACCCCATAATTTGTCTACTTTTCTTAACCACTTCGAAGGAGTCGTCCCTTTGGTGGTCCAATGTTATGCCAATAAAAACCATCCCAAATTATTAAAAATTTAAAAGTCTCTTTATTTCACGCTTCTCAAATGCACAGAAACAGAGGAAATACTTAGAAACCTTGCTCGACCTCAAGCAAGGAGAAAAGGAGAGCCTATAAGCCTACATCACTTGCTTCCAGAACGAGATGTTGAAAGTTAAAGACTTAAAACCTGGTATATTGGTGTTGAGAATAATCATTAGGTGTGATCAAAGTCTAACTTTGGTGACTCACCCCTTCTCCTTTGGAACGAATGTTGGTGTCATCGAATTGCCAGAGCAAGCTCCATGGGTAACATAGGGCATCCTCAACATATAGGAAGTCAACTTGGGCTTCCACTGGGCTAGAACCTCAATCATCTCAACTAAGGGTTGAGGGTTTGTGCTTAACCTCAGGGAATCCTAAGTGTATGTAGGATTGGTTCAAAGTTCTATATGAGGGAGTTCCATCTCTAGTATTTTAAGAAGGTCACTAGGAAACCCTAAGATTAAACCTAGGTTTCTATAGAGAGAGAAGAGGTCCTCACAAAAGTGAGGTCAACAACGCTATCAAGTAAACTTTGTAAAAACACACCCAAAATAAGGTGTAACAACACACCCCGATGATAGTCTAGCAACACACCCCACATACGACGTTACATCACTCCCAAAGATGATGTAAACATGTACTATAATATAGTGTAACGACTCAATATAAAGATGGCATGACAATTCACCCTATATAAAATGCAACAAAGCACACACCAAAGACGATGTAACAATGCACCCTAAAGATAATGACCTTATCTGAACTCTTAATGTTCCCTCCATGCAACTTGCGACTTCAGTCCTTACAACATAGTAACATCATCACAACTCACCATCACGACCTCTGCCACCAACTATGACCTATGTGGCTCACAATTTATGCAACTTTTGACTCCAGCCCATACAGCCTATGAATGTCATCACAACTCACCACTACAATCTATGTGACCAAATGTGACTTATTTTGTCCATATCTCGTGCAACTCCTGACTCCAGTCTCTATGGTCTATGGACATCATCAAAGCTTACCTCTATGATCTATGTGACCAACTGCAATCTATGTGGTCCACAACTCATACCACTCTCGACTTCGACCCATGCAGCCTAACGATGTCATCGCATATCACCAATATGACCTATGTGACCAACTACGACTTATGTAGTCCACAACTCATGAAAATCCCTACTCTGACCTCTATGGCCTATAGATGTCATCACGACTCACCTCTATGGCTTAAGCGTCGACTTCGACCCTTACAACCTATGGATGTCATCATAGCTTACCACTACGGACCATGTGACCAACTGCGGCCTACGTGGCTTACAACTTGTGCAACTCTCGACTCCAGCATCTACGACATACGAACGTCATCACAACACACCACTATGTCATATGTGACCAACTATAGTTTACATGCTCTACAACTCATGTAGCTCTAGGCTTCGGCCCCTGTAGGCAGCATAAATCATAAAAAATCATCACTACAGACTATGTGACCAATTATGACCTATGTGACTCACAACTCGTGTAGCTCCCGACTCTGATCACTGTGGCCTACGAACGCCATCACAACTCAACACTATAACCTATGTGACCAACTACAACCTATTTAACTTACGTCTTGTCCAACTCCCGACTTCGACCTCTGCGACCTATAGACGTCGTCACATCTCACCACTACGATCTACGTTGTCTAAAGCTCATGTAGCTCCATACTTTGGCCTCTACAACTTACGAACACATCATAGCTCACCACTATGGCGTATGTGACCAACTATGGTCTATAGTCTACGTGGCTCACAACTCCTAAAACTTCCTACCACAGTCTCTGTAGCCAACCGACACACCTGCTGCAATCATCTGCGGTTCACACGACCAACTAATACAATGACTTTCAATTACACCTCTACAACAAGCTGACGCTACAACCACCATCCACAAAATTCACGGCGGACTACCACCTCTATAGTGATTGCCTACGACCCTTGCAGCCTATTATCATCGAGAACACCATTAATTACAGTCAGATTACAACTATTATCGATGAACTACTTGTAACATTTAAAATGATCAACTTTATAACTATATCTTCCCTAATTCAGAAGAAGATTGGATTTCTATACTCATCATTTATAATGGATTGTTTCAACCGAGCTAGGCTCCATGACTTTCTTCCCCTGTCAGGGTGTTCCACAAAAAAGTCGAGATGTCTCTTCCTAGTTACTTCTCTTTAATTATCTGAATGTGTACTGAATTTTCATGTAATGCTAAGACGATAATTCATTACTAACTATTGCATACCTTTTGATACGCGCAGACCTTTCAACACGAATCAAATAATAATGTTTGTACTTTGTTTGCATGGATTGTCATATCATAAATCTTCTTTATTAAACTCATAGCATTTCCATGGAAAATTTAATCTAATAAAAATACGATCGAGAAGCCTACAAAATCTTAAATAATGGAGAATATATATTTGTTAGGGATAATAATATATAGACCATCCGAAACTTTGATTTTTTGAAATTAACCACTCATTTCATTTTTTGAACCGAACTGATGTGTTTCAGTGTGCCCCAATCAAACTACTGAGTTCGATAAAAAAAAAAAAAAAAAAAGTATGAGTGAGCTTTACCATGAATTTTGACCAATCAAACTACTGAGAATTCGATAAAAAATAACAAAAAAAGTATGAGTGAGCTTTACCATGAATTTTGATATTTGAGTGAGAACTTGAAAAATGGGCGAAAGAGGATGGCTGATTTGCAAATAACAACTTTAGGGGGTGATACTTATTTATTTACAAAATGTGACCTTTTGTTAAAACTATTAAGAAAAAGGGCATGGATATAATTTTTACAAAGAAAAAGTAATAATGTAATTATAATATCATTTATTACATTATTTTTAATAAATAAAAAATAAATTCCTAAAGTTCTAAAAAATTTAGCATATAATCTAATTTTCTATATTTTTCTACTAAATAAATTCGCCCTTCTTACGGCATACATTTTGGGAATTAGTCCAAAAAATCCTAGTTCGTTCAACTAGCAATCAAGACCCCGCGGGTCTTCAGTATGGAATAATACATGGCTTCTCAAATTCGCCCATCCATTCATTTTACTTTATGAAATTTTAATTTAATAATAATATGTCAAATTAAATTATAAAAGAAAAACAGAAACCAACCCTAATTTTTTTTTTTCATAAATTAAGAGCAGAAATAAAAATCCAAAAAGATAAAAAATTGAACCACCAAGTAATAATTTTTTTATTTTCTCCACCATTTTGTGGCGATGATATGTTCTCATGGTGGTGACAAACTCCTCTCTCTCGACAGAATGAATTGTGTCCTTCGACCCTGACATGGTAATCGTCATGTAAACTTACTTTAGAAATCGTCTCAAAAGATTAAAGTCTAGTTCAGACATGCAAGGAACACAATGCTATCACTTGGGATTTCTTGCTCGACTCATGATATCGGCGAGAAATCCCGAGCATACCACTTAATTTCTATGTATTTATAAATCTAACATGTAAAGTGCTACTTTGACTGCTTTAGGGTTTTTAATTTTACATACCTACTACACAATTCTTACGTATTAACATATCTCACATCTTAATCTATGTATTTATAAATCTAACATGTAAAGTGCTACTTTTACCGCTTTAGGATTTTTAATTTTACATACCTACTGCACAATTCTTACGTATTAACATATCTCACATCTTAACTTTCATATTTACATGCATATCACATCACTTTGGTGTTTTAAAACTATGCATGAAACAGTGTATTTCAATTTGAGAGAGTGGTAATATTGCTATTTATGGTGTGATGTTAATAAATTGTGTGCTGTGTGTAAATATAAAAGTTAAGATAATAGATACGCAAATACACAATAAGGCTTTTTTTTGATGTGATATTAAATATTTGAATGTTATGCATGTAAATATGAATGTTTAGGTGTGAGATATGTAAACACATACGAATTTTGTGCAATGTAAGTAAATGCTTCTTTCTTGTTTATGGTTGAAAAGATGTGCCTACATACCACTTAATTCTCATGTGTTTACATATCTAACAGCTAAACTTCAATTTTTATAGTCACACCAACTTAGTTCTGCATGAAAAGTGTATTTTTCTGTTTAAAAGTTAAAAAAGTTGGAATTTTTGATGTGATATGAATGTAGGGATTTTAGGGTGAAATTTGATTTCTTGGGAACCTGAGTCAAGTAAGTTTAGGTTCACGTCAGACTAGGTTGGGTCACCTTGCTAGAGATTCAAATTTTCTTTGAATGGTGAAATAAGTCGGTTTCATGTTTCTAGGTTGCTAGTGTATTTGCTTGACGAGTGAGTCAATCTCTTATCTTAAGTAGAGTAGAACTAGGTTATTGCTTTGATGATCAAATGGGGTTTTCGACTCCATTTAGACTGTCCCTTGAATCAAACCAAGTAAATTCATTTTTAAGTCTTCTTTATATTTGTTTGCAAGTCAAATTTAATGTCCAAGCCGACCACATCCACCAAGCTTGAATTTTGTACCTTGTCTTCCCAATTTGACTTTTGATTTATGCGTTATGATTCTAAACCCTTAATACATGGTATGTGAATCAATCATTACATACATACCTATATACATTAATATATCTATTTAATTGATGTGTCAAATGTGTTTATCCTTAAATCCATAGGGCGCCGATAGACATCCAAAATTTAAGATCATAGATATAAAATGGATTGCATCCAAATACAAAATGACCAACTTATGAGTTCTTAAATTATGTTGAGTATAACAAGCAAGTGGTATTATAACATCCCTCTTTTCTTTGAGAGGGTAAGTGTTTTTGCTCATGTGCAAAGCATTGAAATCTAACAATTTTAACACTAGACAAAGAACAATTACATTTATACTGTAGGAAATTTCATCCAAATTTTTGGACTTCACATGATGACTATGAATCACATCTTGATTATCAAGTTGGCGCTTCAACTAGCTCTTAACACCCAAGTGAGTATGATTCTGATTTATTTGAAGAAAAGGTTCTCAGTGCATTAAGAGTTCAATTTTTTGAGCAAGGGGATAAAGTTGCGCCACCAAATAGAAAAGCTTAGAAATTCTATGAATTATAGAATGCTGTATAACAACTATTATGAGAAGGTTACACCGTCTATTATGAGTTATCAATAAAATTAGATGTCTCAAGAAAATTTTAATCAGGTTGCAAGATTACTGAAGAATATAAGTATAAAAGAAACTTGATTACCAGAGGATCTATATGAATAAAAAAATAGTGTCAAAGTTAGGGTTGACATTATAGAAGATAGATTACTATATTAATAACTGTATGTTATTCTACATGGCTGATGCAATGAAGACAGATCTCTTATGACAGTAAAATATTTGAACTATAGGCATGGAGAAATAAGAAACAAAAAATTTCTTGCCGCTCATTACACATATTTAAAGATTATGTGTCTTTATGTGTATTGCTGCTCATATGAAATGACAAATGAGAGGTAATTTGGTTTTTTGAGAGATTCAACAAATGGAGATGCATGGAAGTATTTTGATTGTACGTATTCTCAGCCATGCAATATTAGAGTTAATTTGTTTGTTGATAGTTTCACACCATACAATCAAGTTGCCAGGTAATAGTTAAGCCGTACAACTTATCACCTGAGATGTGCATGACTATACAATTTACGTCTCTCACATTAATAATACATGGTCAACATTGCTTAATTAAAAAAAATTAATATATAATTGTAGCCTTTGATAGAAGAGTTTAAAATATTATGAGAAATATGTGTGGTCACTTTTAACATTACTATAAAGCATAACTTTCAAATGAAAGTTGCCCTGATGGGGATTTAGGTAATTTTTTAGCATATGAAATGCTATCAGGATGAATCACTACAAGAAAATTAGCTTACCCATAGTATATGGATCATTCAATCCAAAATAAGGAGAGAAAAAATTATGATTTGATTTCCATCAAATGGATCTTCAAAGCTGTCTACGCGAAGTCCACATAACAAAGCTCCCCATGTGTTCCTTTTGTTTGTCTCCATCATCGTATGCCTTGACCTTCCGATCCCTTATCTCTTTAGATAATACATGCAATATGGGAGAAAGAGTTATTCGAAGAGAGAGAGAGAGAGAGAGAGAGAGAGAGAGAGAGAGAGAGAGAGAGAGAGAGAGAGAGGGAGGCTATACTATGGTGAACAGGCTGGCGACTCCACACGACAAAACGACGCGATAGAATGACACACAACGACGGCGAACAACCGACGACACGAGGCTACAGTCGGAGTGAGTAGCGATGAATTTGAGAGAAGCCGTGAGGGAGAGAGAAAGGGGAGAGGGGAAGGCGCGATGCTTTCAGGCAGAGGAGAAATTGAGCGCGAAAGAAGATGAAACTTAGGTGGGCAAGATATGCAAATTAGGTCAATTGCGTTGAATTTGCGACAAAGTTACATCAAATTATTTTGACACTAAGAAGTAAAGTATTTGTGTTGAGTTTTTCGATGAAATTGTTAGGTATGACTCATATAACATAAATGAGACAGATGCTGAAGCAGAGTGGAGCGAAATGATCAGTCCAATCGGGGGAGTTTCATTATGTGGGTTGGGGGTGTGGGGGTAACACCCTGCAGTTTGGTAGATGAGTAATTTAAATAATTACATATTGTACTATAGGGTTATATATATGTCCTGATTGTAACCCTGGCTGAGTCCCTGAGATTATGAATCTTATATTCTGCACTCTTTTCTGAATATTGAAAAGGAAGTCGTTGCTCTGCTCCCGAGGATGTAGGAATCTTTGCCGAACCTCGTAAATTTCTGCGCGTTCTTCTGGATTTGTGTCGATTCCTATTTTTCTTCGCTCTAATTTCTCAACAAGTGGTATCAGAGTGAGGTTCAGGGCAGGGAAGAAAAATTTCGGCGGTGCAGGAATAAAGAAGATTTTGGCAGAGGAGATTGACAGTTAGGGAAGGATTTTGGCAAGGTTCGCGACAGCTTTGATTTCGGCGCAGAGGAAGTTTGAAGACGAAAAGGGCTTTGGACGGTTTAACAAGAAGACAAGGGCTTCTTTGCGTAGGCTTCAAGTGCGACACTAGGCGCGCGAACAGTAGGAGTTAGGCGAAGCTTCGAAGGAGTAGGCGCAGGAAGACATCAACGAGATCGACAGAGGCACAAGAAGGCATCGACGAATCGATAAAGGAATCACGGTGTTTGCAATCATGATAGAGGAATCACGGCTTCAGCTTCAGCGGTTGGGATGGGCTTCAGTTTGACGAGAAGTTTCAGCGCTAGGCGAAGTCACTACAGGCAGAAAAGGAAGGTTTGACGTCAGCCTGGAGTGGAGGCGAAAATTGGAAGCTCCAATTCTGCTTTCCTTCCAGAAAAGCTCCGCCTCCGCTCTCTAGAAAATGTCTGCTTTCCTTTTTCTGCTTCAGCGCGATTCAGTGATTCGCACTGTCGTGCAAACTGCTCCTCCGTGCAGCTTCCAAACTGAATCCCGCGAACGCCTCTTGCGCGAATGTCTACGTCGGCGCTGAAATCCCGTGCGAAACTCCTCCTACAAATTCCCACGTGCAGCGAGTTCCTCATGCTTGAATACTCCCTCTCGTGGAGATGGAAGATTCCTTGATTCTCCTCCTGCAAACCGCCTTCAGCTTTGCTTTCGCAAACTATTGCGTTGACAACAACCTCCTACAAACAATCCTTCGCTCCATCGTCCGCCAACTTCCTGCAAACGCCTTCGGCTTCGCCTTCGCCTTCGCAAATCAGTCGTTCTGCTAGATTTGCGCCCTTCACAAACTCCCTGCTGTCTGCTCAAACAATCTGCCACGAACCGCCAAATTTTTTTGTTGAATCGTAGAAGCCCCGAAACTCACCGAACTCCTCTACCCTAGCTGCCAAATCTCCTCTGCCCTAGCAACCACATCTCCTCTACCCAAATCTTCTTTATTCCTGCGCCGCCAAAATTTTTCTTAACGTTGCTCTAGAACTTCACCCTAATTTCTCAACAAGTGGTATCATAGCGAGGTTCTAGAGCAGGGAAGAAAAATTTCAGCGGCGCAGGAATAAAGAAGATTTTGGTAGAGGAGATTGGTGGCTAGGAAAGAATTTTGACAAGGTTCACAACAATTTGAATTTCGGTGCAGATGAAGTTTGAAGACGAAGAGGGCTTCAGATGGTTCGACAAGAAGACGAGGGCTTTTTCGCGAAGGCTTCAAGTGCGACACAAGGCACGCAGACAGTAGGAGTTAGGCAAAGCTTCAAAGGAGTAGACATAGGAAGGCATCAACGAGATCGACAGAGGCGCAGGAAGGCATGAGCGAGATCGATAGAGGAATTGCGATAGGAATCGCAGTGTTCACGATCGTGACAGAGGAATCACGGCTTCAGCTTCGGCAATTCA
>NW_018164444.1:15571735-15577764 GCF_001263595.1 Phalaenopsis equestris
AAGCACGAAACATTTGTTATTTGCATAAAAATCACCTTTTCAATGGCATAATGACACATAAGACAGGAGTGAAATGCACAATATAAAATAATAAGCTGGCAGGAAACTCTTCGAAAAATAAAGGATGCAAGAAAGAATGTGATGCATCCGAATAAAATAAAACAATATCAGGATAATTTAAATCAAAAGCATACGTATAACCACTTCTTCATATTAGCTTCTTCAGGAGTACTTGCAAAATCTTTGGCCTTCACTGGTTACTCGTTTCTGCGATCTAAAGTTTTACTTTTTGCTTGATTTGAAGACTTTCCTAATAATTGAGTTTTGTCTGACTGACCGACCGCCTTTTAAAAATTTCCTGAGTTGTCATCATTGAGATGTTAACGGTCTGCTGTCTCTTTTCTTTTCCTACGGACATTTCATTTGAAGATGTCATAATTGTCCATATTTAAAGCACTTCCTTGAAACCATCAAGCCCTGCCCAAAATGTCTTTTCTGCACTTCTCACAAATATGTTTTCCTGACTGTGTGCTTCTGCTTACCTTCCAATTTAAATTTCTTGCTTTGGAAGTCTTCTTCATTGTCACTACTGATTGGAGAAGTTCAGCTTTTGTTCAATTCATCTAGCTATTTTCACTAGCACTGAGAAATCAATTATTTCAAATGAAGCTAACGCCAACCCCAATTGACCTCGTAGGTTGCGCAAAAATCTGATATTTTTCTTCCTAGGTGCAGATATAATGAGATGCATACTTAGAAATAAAAGTGAATAGTCTCATACTGCATAACTATATTAGACCCTCGAATTAAATTAAAGAATTTATCTTGCAATGCTAATCTGGCCGAAGGTGGAATGAACCAATCATTGAAAACTCTGACAAAATCATCCCACTGAATCTGTTAAAGAGGTGTTCTTGCGGCTACTACCATCTATCTGCTTTGCCTTCTAACATTGAAAGTGGCAAGCACCACTATTCTATTCTCTTGAAAAATCATGTCATCCAAAATTTTCCGATTTTTAATAGTTAATTTTCAATAGTTGTATGATTAGTGTCATTTTTAAAATTAGGTGGCTTGAATGCTTGAAAGATCTTCAAATGACAATCAACTTCTGTACTAGCTTCAAATATGGGCTTTGTACTAATAGAAGATATTTCAATAGTAGTTATTTTATCAACAACTAGCGATATCAACTGAACAATGCCCTATATCTTTGCGACTCTAATTATTCGTTTGCTCTGTTCTGATTATTAATTCTATTCAATACATTTTCAGCTTGTACCACTTGCTCTACAACTGGCCTAGGAGACTGGCCTAGGTACTTTTTTATTCTTTTTCAACCAACTTCATTTTATTGGCATAATTCATTACTCAATGTAATTTATCATAAAATAAATATGTCGTGCATGGATGATACCTTAAGTCGTATGAAATACCTACCCCAAATCAATCAACCTATAGTTTTGTATAAATAAAATCATTTTTTATCTCATTCTTACTTCTAAATACAACACGCTTTCATTACACTTTTCATCCAATAACCATGCATTGATTCCACTATTTGTCACACCCTAAATCAATCAACATATAGTTCTGCATAAACTAATCATATTTGATCTTATTCTTATTTTTAAATCCAACACACTTCCATCATTCTTTTCATCCAATAATACAGCTCTGATACCACCATCTATCACACCCTAGTTGACCCCGCTTTTAAGGTCAACCGCAGTGCAACAAAAGCGAATTAATCGGGTCAGATTAAATTCTCACAAACACTCGTCCCAACTTTCATAATCAGAACCTAGTTGGTGAAGAATTAATCTAATTAAATCATTGCAAACGTACTTAATACATTTCATTTCATTTTATATTCATACATTTAACAGTGTGGAAAATCAAATCATAACAATATATTTTTAAATTGAGCTATTAAATCTAACATACTAGAAGTAAGCACTCAAAAGTTTGTACAAGCTCTTAAAACTATATAATACAAAAAATATACACGTCACACATAGCTATTTGCCTTGGTGCACCTTAGCCCTTCCTGAAAATCAACAGAGTAAAGTACAATGATCTCAGCAAAATAATTAACACTAAAATTAAATTTTATAGACAAAAAAGAAACAATATATAACTCATGTACATGTCCGCAACACATTCCACATATTATAATCTTAAAACATGTAAAAAAAGTATATAATGCAGGAAATCAATGCGAGTTATAAAAAACATATATTTCATTCACTCATGTGCAATCATAAGCATTTCATAAAAATTTCATAGTCATCAATCATAATCATAGAAATACCACATAATTATGTCACAACTATTTTAATATTATAATATATTATTTGAGTCGTCACCCAACCTGAATGCTAATTTAAATATTAAAAAAAGTTGTGCCCCATCCAAAATAGCAGTATGGATAGCCCCTTGGTACCAACAGTTCCTTATATTTTGTTCCCGCTTGATCTCGATGGTTCTCGAAGTTTCGTCCTCTCCTGAGTTCAACGGCTTCAGGAGCTTCGTCCCGATCTAAATACCAAGAGTCGGGAACCTAATCTCTCTATATCATTTGTACTTGCAAGTATTCATATAATAGTCTCTAATAACATTACTTGTGACATTTCTTAAATCATAAATCCTGCAACAAACATTTATCATAAGAATTTCATATAGCATATGCATGAATCATAATAATCGAATACCTGCAAGGAATGATTTGATAAACATGTTTATCAAATTCATAACTTAGTAAAATCATCGGTATCATAAGGGATAAATAATGTTTTCATTCTTACAGTCAATGTTGGTCTTCATTCACAATACGCAGAAAATACTAAATGCAATTGTGTCTACATAATCATATAGAAACCTACAGAGATCTATGGGTGCAAGAGAGTTGTAGATAGCAAAAGAGAAGCAAATGAGGACAAACATTATCAAAAAATATTTCTCAATTTGTATCCTATTTTTGCTTCATTATTTGCAAATGTATAAGATAAAATGATTTATATTATGATTTGGATATGAACATAATTGTATGTGTCACGATTCGGTCTGAGACTTAAAATTAACCAATACAATAACAAACGGTCAGGCAATGGAAATAAATTCTCTGCCACTATAATTTTATCACTAATAATTTAATACTCAAATATTCATCAAAGAACCACTAAAGAAAGCAATTAATTAACATGTAGAAATTTGTACATTTCTGGTTGTTGTTCTCATCATCTATAAACATTTGCTCCTTTTCTAGTCGTCTTGTTTAAAAACTTTAAAACTAAAAAAAAAATTTTAACAAAATAATAAGTTATCTAAAGATAACTCAGTTGTATCCCTTTCCAAACTGCAATAACCCAATGAAAATAAATCAATGTGCACGTTGGTCTTTCGCATCTCTATAAAAAATCTTAGAATATGCAAATCTTTCATATTTCTATAAAAATTGTTTAAATATACTAATGCATGTATCAATAACTTTTTCTCAATGAAAATACTCAAATCCTCTACATGTATTTACTTTAACTTTACTTTTACTTTATATTATTTACATACACATTTGTCTGTCTGAGAATCATCGTCAAAAGTAACCTAACACACCCCTGACTAAGATTATCTCGTCGCACAGTGGTTGGTGATCTAAACATTGCAATTGTTTGAGGTGAAAAGACTCTTACTTTCCCCTGACCAATATTCTCCTGTTAGCATAGCAGTTAACGATCTAAACATCTTAATTGTCTGGGTAGGCAAGTTTTGTCTACTCGTCGCAGACCAATATTCTCCCTTCGGCACAGCATCTAGTGAACTATCACTCACAATTGTCTGGGGCGGAAGAAAAACCTCTACGCACACGAGTAAACTGGTGTTCCTTGCTTGTACCATAAGAGGGTGAACTCCTCCCTTAACATTCACATACAAGCATTTGTAAACAAGTTATTTCATCTTCATAACATAAATTCTTCTGAGACAGTTTCTACTAACATACATAGTTTACTTTAATGTGCAACTATTTATCATGCATAGCTTTCCTATCATGCATATCTTGCATATCATGGATCTCATGCATATCTTTCATACATATATTGGAAATCATTTCTATTATGCATATATTTTCTATCTAATAATATGAAAAATATATTATCATATAAATTTAATTGAACTAAAACATACATATAATCAACATACATTTTTAAATAAAGAAGATTAATGAAATTTAGAAATATAATTACTCACTTCAATTGTCACACAAGATTCTCAATTTTCAGTAACTAGCTGAGCATTACAATAACCTTTATGTTGATTTTAATAACCTATAGAACAAATATCAAACTCTAAAATTCAAGCAAATTTTCTTTTAATTAAATTATTCTTCTCAAGTTAGCATAGAATTATTTTACCTAAAATTGACAGGAATAGACCAACGGTGAATTTCCACACACTCGCCTCGAGCTCGCCACCTCTTGTAAATGATCTGAAATTTGTAAATATCTTGAGATTTCATAATACCATAGCACATAAAGTGATTTAACCTATTCGCCAAAACATAACTTAAATGGGCACTTAAACGGGCTTATCAACATAACCCAACATTTCAGCCACCACCAAATATTTCGCTCTTCTTTCTATCACCTTATTCCTCTACTATATTCGTTGATTTCTAGCTAAAGACCCTTGCAAAAGTTCACAAACCAGTTTCATCGCTTTAGACGCAACCTCCTCTTCGCTACGATGACCAGAAACAAAAATGAAGCAAGAATCATCGTAAATCACAAAATAGAAGTGTGAAGAAGGAAATGAATGTCTAGAATATCGCTAAAGTAGGCTTCGCACTTAAAAAAACTCCCCGGAAGTCCCTGCCACTAGCTGCGGCTCCCTTGCAATCACGCGGTTCGCGCCTGCTACCCGGACCCAAAGGTTGGAGCTTGCGAGATCCTTCTATTAGGCATAACCGAAAACAATGGAGAGAGGTAGGAAGACACGTGAAGGCTCTGAAAAGAATCCCAGCTCTTCTACGCATCTCAGAGCACAAAATATCGCGAGAGTAAGCTGGTGGCTACAGTGCATACGTGTTACTAGTGAAGGATTAGAATTAAGTTGGGCTTAAATAAAGTAATTGAACTTATAACTTCAATATTTATATCTTCCAATCTATTCATAATTTATACATATAATTATATAGCAAATTGATCGTTTTGACGCGTAACATTTTATAAAATTGATTCGTTTAAAATCTGAGAGATCTGAAATTTAGGGTATATTTTAAGTCGTCAAAATTTTTTACCTAATATCTCAAAATGGATTATTACAGTATTATTGGTGGATCTTTGATTTTAGAATATGCTACAATAAGATAGCTTCTAATATTATTATTAATAAATTAAAAAACCATCTAACCTTTTTTTTCCTATTTCCTATTTACCATTCTCAAGCCATATATATCATGACAACGCCATACCCCTTACTATTGAGAAAGTCTTCATCACCAGGAATTTTCTACTTTATAATAGTAGTCAAGATACAGTGAATTCACCATGCCCAGCATGAAGATACCAAAATTAATCTTAACTCGCTGAGACCACAATCACCTAAGCTAAGAAAACCATATTGAACTCACAATAAGCCTCTTGAACTTGCACAGGCTCAGCAACCACTCACCAACTTTGATCAAGCAAGTGAGCAACTTCAACCAAGCAATAATTTCAGCCAATCATCAGCATTTATTCAGCTATAAATTCACTCAATCAACTAGTGTTTCCATGTATTCCAGTTACAAACCTCGGGAATATTTATAGCAAGCAATTGTTTAGTCAAATTATTTACTTTCTAATGTAGCTCAAAAAGTTGCCTTTTCTACAGCATTGAACTCTAAATCGAACCTATAAATATGGGTTCAACAATAAAGCAAAACACATCAAAGTCATCTGTACTTTTTTAGTCTTATGCTTATGGCAATCAAATTAAACCCCAAAGTTTTCTCTGGATTCAATAAACTCTCCCTATCTCTCCCCCCCCCCCCC
>NW_018164444.1:15581431-15599011 GCF_001263595.1 Phalaenopsis equestris
AGCCCCCCCCCCCTCCCCTCCCAGTAGGCCTCAGCAACCACTGACAGCTATCAGCAGACAGACAACCCTCCCTAACCTTTCCGCTAGCTGCCACCAATCTCCGTGCAGCTTCCCTACAGACCGCAACCACTGTGCTGCCCCTTCCCCAGCTCTTCCAGCTGCCATTCGGCCATTATGAACGTTGTCCCTCTTCCTCCTCCAACCATCGTACCTCCTCCCTGCAGCTTCCCTGCAAGCCGCAGTAAGATGCACTATGGATTCCAACCATCAACAACTTCTCCACTTCTGCGGATTCCAGCAGTCGGGCACCTATCTGGTCTTCACCGAAGTTGTTTGCCTTGCTCCATCACCTCAAAGTTCCTCCTCATCATGATTGTTTGTTTCATGTTGTTGTGTCATTTGTTAGCAATCTTTTCTGCACTTTTGCTTTGTATGATTATTTTCCTTTGTTTTGAGTCTCCATTGTAGCCTTGTTCTAAATTTAGTAATAATATTTGTCATCTTGTAACGTGGTTTGGGTCAACAGTTGTATCATTTGATATTAGAGCTAGCCCAACCCTAGTAGCATCCTAGGGTTTCTATCATCCGCCCCTACCCATTCCACCACACAAAATTTTTATCTTTCTTTCGTTTATTTTTTCTCTTATTTCTTTGTTCCTTCTTTTCTTTCCTTCAACGGATCCCAAACCGTCAAGCATACTGCTAAATAGAAATATGTCGGAGCCTACCTAATAAGAGATATGACGAGAGCTCCGTCACCTCCAACAATGAATTGCAGAGATTGAAGAAATGACACAGGGAAAAGTTACCTTTGACCGAGACATGGAGAGTCGAAGGGGAGAGAGAGAAGAGGATTTGAATCCCTTCCAAAAGGATAATTTCAGCAATTAAGAAGATAGGGCATGGCGTTTCAAAATCCATTATCAGAGGAGGCCTAAGGAGGGATACATGTGTCTCTTCCATAGGGAAACTTTAAGGGATGAGGTGTCATTTGGAGGGCACCCAGACCACGGAATCAAGGTAGACTTGCTCTAGTTTGAGGGGGCATGGATCCGAATGAATTTATTGAATGACAGGTAGTTGAGTGGATTTTCAAATACAAAGAGGTGCCCGAAGAGAGGCGGGTAAAATAAGCTGCTATCAAATTGAAGAAAAGTGCCTCCCTGTGGTGGAAGAACGTATAACGATGGAGGAGACGAGAAGGCAGCGAAATGATTACCAGGTGGGACAAGATGAAAAAACCATGCAGAAGAAATAGCTTCTCCCTCATTAACGCCAAGATATGTTTTTGAAACTTCGCAATCTACAACAAAGAAACCTTTAAGTAGAGTTCACACCTCAGTTCGACCACTTACAGCTGAAGTGCGACCTGACAAAGCCAGAGGAGAATACAGTAGTCAGATATCTTGGGGGCTTGAAGCCTAGTATTAGAAATGTGGTGTATCTACAACCATATTAGACATTGGGGGATGTCCAAACACTAGCATTGAAAGTGGAAAGGCAGCAGAAGCAGAGCCGACATACACCACCAACCAGAAAGCCGCCCACAATTGGAAACAACGGCAGGAGCACACCTCAATAAGTTGAGAAAATTGGTTCGGATACAGATAAAGCCACCCTCAGTGAGAAGAAGTTTTCTATAGTGCCCTCTGGAAAATGCTTCAAATGCCACAAATTTGAACACATAGCCTCCAGCTCTCGACAAGCAATGTTGTACCTTTTACCGAGTAGGGTGACATGGAAGAGGTTAGCAAGTAGCAGAAGCAGAGGAACAGGTTGAGGATTATCAACTTCCACTAGATGGGGGGAAGCATTTGTGATTCGACGGGTTTTGCAGGCCGAAGACACGGGGGATCTAAAGTGGCTTCGCCACAACATTTTCTACACCCATTGCACAGTAAACAGGAAATGTATGCAGTCTTATCATTGATGAGGGTAGCACTAAAAATGTGGCATCAACCTAGATGGTAGAGAAACTGTAACTCACGACTCAGGAGGCAGGTAAAATTGGGTAGAGAAATCCACGGGTATGAATCCCTCTCTCTCTCTCCATTCTAAGTATTCATTTCCTTCCTCACAATTTTATTTTAACTTTTGCCTCATTTTTCGTGCAAATATCATTTCCGGTAACCGTCGAAGGCACCGATTTCCTGTCAAAAGCGTTAAAAATCCTTTGCAAGCTTTTGTGTGGGTTCTAGCACGAAATCAATATAAGGGAGGAGTGGTTGGAGGTGATAGAAAAATAATTAGGCAGGTTTGGAAGGACCGATTATGCTGAGAAGTTCATTTGAGATGTGTATTAGAAATTAATGCATATTTTGGGTTAATGCACATTATGAGCCAAATTTTATGAAATCTTATGTTGTCTACTAGCCTCAAGTTGTCTATACGAGGTAGTGAACTCGAGACGAGGGTGTAGTCACTCGTCGTAGGCCTGCTCCATCAAGTCAGGTGAAATAATTTTGTGTTATTTTTAAGAAAAATATTCTTTTATAGGTTTTCATGTAAGTTCTATTATGAAAAAAAAGCATTTAAAATTTTCTACATATTGTGAATGAATATCTGCAATTGAATGTATGAGTGCATGTTTAGTTTTCTATGATATATGTGATGCTATGATCAGGCTATGCTACATATGACAATATTTATCATATAAATTCCCTTCAATTATTCATTTATTATATCTCATGCCTATGATACATGTAATGTCTTCTAAATATTTGATACCGAAATGATGATTTAAATGTCACAAAGAATATTAAATGTAGAATATTACACGAGTACTGCCAAGTACATTATGTAATATTCCTGACTCTCAATATTTATAAGGGGACGAAACTTTAGAAACTATTGGCATTAAGTGGTGACAGAATGTTAGGGAACTGTGAGCATCAGAGGATCTGTCGATAATTGTATGTTGGGGGAACGCCCAACCTTTTACGACTGTTTATATGGTCTTTGTGGAAGAGTGACGACCAATGATGAAAGGATATGGAAATAGTTGAATATTATACAAAGAATATGCTTATGAACATGTTTTCATCCTGGAACTCGGAAACCTAGTTGACGGCACACTATCGTGCATCTGCGCACAATCCCAACTCCAGCAATGCAACTGGAATCATAAGCTCTCTCGGCAGTGAGGACGAGGGGAAACAAGAGAAGAACGATCGGGAGAGGGAAGAGGGAGTGGGACACGGCTTACTGCAGTTCATGTGACTCCACTAAGCCACTCGCCCCTTTCCGTTCATGTCTACAGGCTAAGCTACAATCATAGCTCCTCACAGCAGCTACTGTCGAGCACGACTGAGAGGGAGGGAAGGAGTTTGTGCGAACGAAAACGAGAGAGCGGGAGAGGAGTAATGGGAGAGGAGAGGAGAAATTTCGAGATCTCTGGATGGAGGATTACCCTATTCGACGATTATATCGCATGGGTTAGGTCGGTTAGCTATAGTGAGGGGATTAGGAAGGATTAATTAATGGTTAATTAGATTTAATTAATTTATAACTTTTAATTTTTATATCTTTCAATCTATTCAAAATTTATATATAGTATTTTATATAGAATCGATCGATTTGAATTGATTCGGTTGATTTCTGAGGAATCTAAAATTTGGGGTAAATTTTAGATTGCCAAAAATTTTATACAATTTCTCAAAATGGATTATTATAAAAGTGGAATTTAACTGTGATTGCAAAGGCAGATTAACTTAAAATAATATCATTTTTTTTTTCTTTGAATCCTGTAGAAATCCAGAACATATCATTTTTTTTTCTTTGAATCCTGTAGAAATCCAGAACATTTAAAACTATAGGAACAAAAAGTCATCTCAAAATAGATGCTAGATTTTTTCTTTTACTTCTTGTCTTTCCGAAGTTATCTGGACTAGAAACGTGAAGCAGGATTCATTGAGTGATATATATATAGATCATATGCCCAATACGCTCCAGAAAATATAAGCAAAAGATAACTAACTTAAGTTGTAAATGAATGTAGATATTGGTTGGGGGTTTGGACTGATTATCTGACCTGATCTTTGTCCACCAATACAGCTCTTACACCTTCAGTAAAATCATTACGAAGTGAAGATCTCAATGCTATTCGATATTCAACCTTCATTACACCATGAAGCTGTACAGGAGCAACACTATTAAGTATAAACACATGAAGAACAATTGGCATAGCAAGAAATCAACAATTCATACTATTACTTTTGATAAATGATGTTCAGCATTTCCATGTGCGGATGCAACTTCAGAGAAATGCTTCTGGGTCAAATACAGAGAAAAAGGTGCACCTTTCCCGAGACCTTGAAGAGCATCATGAGCCCACTCAGAGACTGCAACAATACATACAACGCCAATAAACATTTGAACTAAAAGAAAAATGTTTACGGCCAAGAAAAAAGCAATTTTAGTTCAAAATTACTTGAAAATGCTGCATGGAATGACAACCTCAAAATTTTGGCAAGTACAAATTACATCAATAAAACCAAGTACTTTTTGATGTCCAATGAAAAAAATAGAATAATGACCGATACAAATTTACCCAATAACACGTGGCTAACAACATAATTAGCCTTTTATCACAACAATTTTTGTTTAATTTTTGAAACAAGAAGATACTGATGTTTGCTTTGGGTTGCAAACCTTCAGTAAGATCAATCTCTCAAAATGCAAAGATGTAAGATAATTAAGGAAATAAAGTAAGTTACATTAATTCAGATTAAACTCCAAATAAAAATCTTGGGAGGAACAAATGGAATAAAATCATCCATTAAATTATATTCAAATAGAAAAGAAGACAAGGAAAGAATTTAATCCCCGCCATGCAACCTCAGCATTGCATCATTAGCAGAATTCAGAAAAGTAGGAAGTACATCAGGTCATTTGAAATAATATCAGAAACACAAACAAGATTTACATACCTTGTCCATTAGTATTTAGTTCAAGCTTCTTTAGTTCTTCAATTGTTTCAGAAACCGTTTTCTCTTTGCCAAATGATGATGATATATGGGGTAAAAGCAATCTCAGAGGAGCATCAGAATATGGGGTAAAAGCAATCCTCAGAGGAGCATCAGAATTGGGCTCCTTATTGTATTGTGCTAAAATTGTTTGCACATCTGCGTGGGTGTCCCCAGAGCTGTTTGCACAAAACAGGCAAGACCAAGATCATTAAAAGGATAGATTATATAGAATCCGAAATCATATAAACTTATAATGGAAATTTGACAACAATTTTAAAGTAATGGGTTCCGACCATAACAAGTATTGGAATCCCGCTGACTCAACCTACTAATCTGTCCTAAGCCCATCAGTGATTTAGAAACAATGGTTTAAATGAGTTTCGCTCAAAACTTTGGGGTCAGCACAACCATGTCCTGAAAACTTGTCAAGTCTGAATTGATCGGCAATTAAAAATCTAACAAGATAATGACATGCATAAGAAAGGAGTGTGACATGGCAATCCAAATAACTTGTAAACACGATATGACTGGTTAGATAATCTAATAACAAGCAACCAACAAAAAGAATGACAAACTAAAATCTTTAAATTCATTATTGATTTGTTTATAAACTTGAAGAGCAAAAGAGGGCCTCGTTAATAAATGAATGTGACCTGACAAGAGACCATGGAACAATTGCTAAACTTTCTAAACAAGAGAATTGGGAAAAATTAGGGTTCCCATTCACGAAATCTTCCTCTGTGTCAACTCAACAATGGCAAGGGCCAACACTATGATTTGTTTCCTTCAATAAAGGTAAAGAATGAGAGATGCCATTACTTATGATCATTTGATCATAAGTTAGTACCACATTAATCAAATGTAAAGCCGGCTAAATTTGGAAGAAGTGAGGGACTGATTGCAGTTTCAAAAAAAAAAGGCTGAAAGTTTTCAAAACTTACATGTGTGAGGAACCAACCAATGAAACACTCAAAATCATATAAAATGTGATTTTTATAAGAAGAAATAATGACCAAAACAAATGCATAGCCAACCATTCCGTAAATAAAAAATCAAAATGAAATAACATGACATGAACGTCACTAGGTAACCCTGAACAATGACAACCGCATTATATGACAATCCATTGTTTCAAAGATAATATTAATACAGGCTATCAAGGAGTTGCTCATGAGAAGTGCCAAAGAAACATGAAAGCCTCCTGTAAATTTAGAACAATGCAAGTAATTTGGGCAAGATCAATACAAGTTGTATGAGTGAAAAGCCACTCTAAGAGATGCCAAGCTTCCAGATGGTACGTAATGAGTTCCAAGGCCAGCATACAATGCATCGGCAGGAGATGAAATTCTTTTACCAGTCATTGCAAGGTAACTACCTGCATCAACGCCAAACATATGTTGAATTAGAATCTTCTTAACAAGAAATAGCATTTAGAGGAAGAACTGCCCAATGCCCCCACACACAATCATAAGCAATATAAAATTATAATCTTCTTTTTTTCCATTTTGTAGGGCAGTCATTCCAAAATTGATCCTGCTACAGCACCATAATGATAGCTCAACTGCAGCTAGTGATAAGTATTCATCTATGCATGCCAGTATACAGCATAGAATTGCAAACAATTTAGAATAAATGAAAAAAATTGCATTAAATCATTGGAAACTCTTCATTGGGATCTATCAAGACACCACCGCAATGCAGCCAGGACAATGTCCGCACAAGAGTGAGCCCAGCTTTTGCTGTTTTCCAAGCATGACATTCGGCAGCATGCAGTTCACGCAGGCCTACTGCTATGTCACATACGGCCCCCATCCCCAACGCACCCTTAGGTGACATGGGAGCATCTCGAAAAAGTCAGTCCTGCAATCTCAATCGCGAAAACTCTGTGATATCCTAATGTGGATGCCATATTTCCCACGAGTAGGGATTTTGGCCCCGTTTGCGAATGCTTTGCTGTTTTAAGAATTCCGTTTTATAGCAAATGTTTAAAAAGTAGCATTTAAAAATTTGAATTGACGACAAAGAATTAGCGTTTAGATAAAAGCCGTTGTTTTCTATTTGGATCGGTGATATCCAAGTCGTTTGGATAAAATTCATTGTATCCATTGTCGAGCAAAGCTCCATTCCATAGTTAAGTTGTTGATTCATTCGTGAAGCTGCTTCGTCCTTTCTAATCGACAGGATACTCGAGATCTTCCTCACCTTCTTCTGTTGATCTATTCTAATACTGGAGCTAACCCATACCACGACTCTGAGATACAAATATTATTGCTGAATCAATGGAGGATACAAGGAAGACAAAAAAAATAAAAGAAAACCACCACACAAAGCAAAAAGAGCAGGAAAATTGCAAATGCAAACAAAGCAACACAACAAAGAAGACAAATAATCTTGATGAGGAGCTCTGAAATGGAAGTGTACGGGTTGGCGGCTGAGATGAAGGCCGGGCGGCGGAAGACCATCGATGGAGAAGTATCTTGTTGTTGTGGGAGAGAGAGGAAGGTGAGGGCAACAAGGTGGCGAGAGTGGAGGCATTGAACCGCAGTTGGAAGAAGGAGAGAACATCGTCGGCGGCTGGGAACCGGCAGGGTAGAGGAGGGAAGCATGAAAGAAGGTTGGAAAGGTGGCGAACGACCTGCTAGGCTGGGAGCAGCGGAGACGGCCTGCTTGGGCAAGGGGCAACTTGATGGAGGCAGGAAAGTGGACTGCGGCCAGCTGAGAGGGAGGCGGCACCATGCTGAAAGCAGAACTGAGGGCTACAGTCTGCTGGGTGGATGGCGACAACTTTGCCAGAAACGAGGAGGGTTGCAGCCTGCTGGGAGGAAGGCGTCAGCTCGTTGGAGGTGGGATGGCGGCCTACTGGCTGCAAGGAGGGGGTTGTGCAATAGCATGTGAGGGTGCAGGGAGGGGTCCGACGGTATATGGCAAGCAAGGAAGCTGCCTGAGGGGGGTTGGGAAGATGTAGAAGAGACGGCGGCCTGCAAGGGGGCAGGGAGGAATCGAAATGTCAAAATAATCACCATCTAGAATGGGGCTACAATCGGAGCAACTCCTCGTCGGATACAGCCCCAAGAGAATAGACCAAGACAAAACCTGAATTCAAATGCAAAACCAACACCCCCAACTCTAAGCTCATCATCAATTATTTATAATAAGTTTAGGACTTATTTTAGACAAAACTTAAAATAAGAAAGAAGAATCAAATATAATCAAGATTTCAGATCACGATAGGAAATAAAGTGAGGGAAAATCAGATTAGTTAAGAGTGAATAAAAGTAATCAAAATTCAAAATTTGGAAAGCAATTTAAAATAAGAAGGTGTTGAGAAGGAAAGAAGAGAAGGAAAGAAAAACAAGGGGAAAAGGAAAGGGGAGCAAGGGCGGCAACCCCCCTTGAGGACCGGCCTATCCAACCTTGCTGGATCGAGAACAGGTCGGCCCACATAGCCCCACATCAGTCTCCCGTGGTTGGGGGAGCTTAGACCTCATTCGTCGGAGCTTCTAGTTCCTTATCTTTAACCTTGACAGCACCTAGGTCCCACTATCAACTGTACTATCTCCCAAAGCACTTGTGAGCATACCTCCATCTCGGCCCAATCTCCTAGGACTGAAATGTCTTGCACAGTGGTGGTCAATGGTGGTAAAGAATCGATTATCACTAAAATCAGTCCCGCTGCTCTGTTGATAAGGGCTCCTATGTCCAACGGGCTCTACCGAAGGAAGTAGAATGATGTGTTTGTCATCCTTGGTGAAGAAATAAGTATTTCTGAATCTATTGTGTTGATTCTTCCAATCAAACTATGACAGTCATCCTAGCAGAATGTAGCAAGCATTCATGGAGATCATCAGAAATTACTCAAAGTCCATATCAGTTATGCAACATGAGACATAATTTACTTTTCTTTCCAGATATGCACCTCATTATATTAGTACACAGAAAAAAAAATGTCACCGATTTCTACGCGGCTTGAAAGAATTTAAGGTTGTCTTTGGCGACGTTCGAAATAAGTAATTTTTTAGTACTAACTAAAAGAGTAAAATGAATTAAAAATGAGGAACTTTTCAGGTCAGCGATGGCAACATCAAACTAGCAAAAGAGAGATTTTGGTAAAGGAGAGGAATTCAAAAGCAAGAAAATTAAATCAAAATGTAAGCAGAAACAGTCTCAGTTAGAAAAACCAGTTGTGAGAAATGTGGAAAAAGACACCTAGGGTAATGTTTGATGGGTTCTGGAAAATGTTCAAAATATGGAGTCATGGCATCTTTAGATGAACTGCCCGTATAATAAGAAAAGAGATGGCAGACCACTAACAATTCTAGGACAATGACAACCCAGGAAACTTTTGAAAGGCAGTCAGTCCAACAAAACTCAATTTTTGGGAAAACCTTCAATGCAAATAAAGAGTGAAAAGTTAGAGCGTAGAACTGAGCAACTAGTAACACACCGAGTTTTTCCAAATACCCCTCAACATGCCAAAAAATCTAAAGAAATGGTTACAGGTACACTTCTGATTCAAGATCAACCTGACACTATTATATTCAATTCAGTTGCATCACATTCTTTCATTTTTGATGCTATGTGTTGATATTATGCACTTTACTCCTGCTTTGTGTGTTATTATGCTTTCCAAAAGTGATTTTTATGCAAAATAAAATGTGATTTGCATGTTAACAGTCATGATAAGAAGTTACAAGCAGACTTGATTATCACACCAATTCAAACTTTCGATGACAACGGATTTGTTGGTAAAGTATTTTGCAATAATTAAATGCTTAAAAAAGCGATGTCTGGTGAAAAGCAAGTCATTTATATCTTATGTGATCAAAATGCACAATCTTCCATTACTGGTGGTGTGAAAAAAAAAAATTTTGCGGAGAGGTGAACTTATGTTTCTAGCCAAATTAGTGCTAAGTGGAGCCTGGTTTCGAAAAAAATTAAATAAATAAAAATAAAAATAAATAGTTGTTCCCGCCCTTGCTTCTGCGAAGCAAGCAGGATCCCGCTATCTTTAAGTTTTGCAGAAGAAAAGAAAAAAGGTATGAAGGCGTTGGCTGCCTCCCTTCTTCTCCTTCGGCATTCTTGCTAACGGAAGTAGGAGAAGAGGAAATCGCAAGGCTGCTTTGCTTTTTCGGCTCTTCTTCGGTGTTCCGCTTATGGGAAGAAGATAAACAATCCCAAGTTTTTCTTCCTCGGTGCGTGCGGTGGCTACAGCAAAATCTGTTTTTTCGGTTCCCTTTTTGGTGGCTCACGGGTAGTAAGGAGAGACAGAGGAAGAGAGAGAGAGAGAGAGAGGAAGGCAGAGAGATACAACTTTCTTGTAAATCAAACCACGTGATCGACGACAGTCTAATTCCTCAAGTAATAAAATCATCTGCAACTCCGTGGACGTAGGCAATTTACCGAACCACGTAGATCTGTTTGTTCTATTTTGTTTGCAAATTTTCTCGATCCATTTTTTTATCTTATTGTCGTCGTTTTTTACAACAATTGGTATCAGAGCCGTGGTTCGGATCTGAGAGAAAGCGATGGCTAGAGACGAAGTGAAGTTATCTAAGAAAGAGAAGTTTGATGACACAGATTTTGGTTACTGGAGAATGCAGATAGATGACAACCTCAATGGGGAGAAACTTTATTTTTCCGTTATTGTGGAAAAGACCGGAAAAGATGAATGAGATTGAATGAAATTTGTTGGATAAAGAAGTTTTTGGGGTTATTCGATTAACTATGTCGATATTTGTTGCACACAATGTCGTCAAGGAAATGACAACTGCAGATCTCATGGCAGCACCGTCATGCATGTACGAAAAGCTGTCAGTGAATAGCAAGGTGTATCTGATGAAGAAGTTATTCAATTTAAAGATGGCAGAATGTACGTCCGTTGCACATTATCTGAATGATTTCAACACCATCACAAATCAATTATCGTCTGTAAAAATTGAATTTGATGATGAGATTCGAGCACTAATATTGTTGGTTTCATTACCAAATAGCTTAGAAGCAATGAGAAAGGTTGTTAACAATTCTGCAGATAAATCTAAACTGAAATATGATGATATTCGTAATTTGATTTTGGCCGAGAAGGTATGCAGGAAAGATTCTGGCGAGATTTCGGGTTCGAGTTCAGCAATGAATGTTGATTGCAGAAGGAGATTACAGGACAGTAACTCAAACAAAGGAAGATCAAAATCAAAGCAAGTTAAAGTCTGGTCAGCAAGCAACTTGCGGCAAGCAACTTGCTAGAATTGTGGCAAAACTGATCAAGTAAAGAGGAACTACAGAAATCCCAAGAAGATAGAGAGAATGATAGCGCAAATGTGGTAACTGAAGAAGCACGGGATGTACTACTGTTGGCAGTTCATAATTCTGTTAACAATTGACAACTGGATTGGGAATTGATGTGGAATTATGTTGTAGGTGAATTTGGAAAAGTATATCTGGCAGATGAAGAAAATTTGAATGTGGTGGGAATTGGAGATATTGACATTGCACTTCCAAACAAGAACAAGTGGACTTTGCAAAAGGTCAAACACATTCTTGAGTTGAAGAAAAATCTCATTTCTTTTGGGCAGCTCGATTAGTGTACACATTCAGTAGTATTCAGCTCGATGAGTGTGGACATTCAGTAGTGTTCTCAGATAACACCTGGAAGGTTACTAAATGAGCTTTGGTATTGACTCGGGGTAAGAAGACTGGTATGATATATATGACTACTGGTTTAATTAACAGTATTGATACTACTAAGCACAACAGAGTTGTGGCATTGCAGGCTTAGCCACATGAGTCAAAAGGGTATGAAAGAACTTCAATCCAGAGGTAAAGTATCAGAATTGAAATCAGTTGATCTCAGCATGTGTGGGAGTTGTATTATGGGGAAATAAAGAAATGACAGTTTCTTGAAAAGTGGCAGTACGTCAAAGGCAGGAAAACTGGAATTTATACACAGATGTATGGGGACCTTCTCCAGTGTCATCTCTTGAAGACTCGTTATTACGTCACATTCATTGATGACCACAGTAGAAATAAATGGGTATATTTCTTGTAGCATAAATCAGATGTATTTAATGTGTTCAAGACTTGGAAGGTCATGGTTGAGACAGAGACAGACTTAAAACAAAAATGTTTGAGGTCTGAAAATGATGGTTAGTGCATTGATGATGAGTTCAAGGAGTATTGTGCAGCTCAGGGTATCAGAATGGAGAAGATCGTTTCAGGAACACCTCAGCAAAATAGAGTTGCAAAACGCATGAACAGGAAAATTAATGAGCGGGCTAGAAGCATGAGATTGCATGTCGGACTACCACTTACTTTCTAGGTAGAAGCGATCAGCACTGCAGTTTATTTGATCAACAAGGGGTCATATGTCCCGTTAGATTGTGAATTATCTGAAAAGGTCTGGAGTAGAAAAGAGGACAAATTTTCTCACTCTAAAACCTTTGGATGTCTTTTTTATGCTCTAATTAATTCTGATGCTCGAAGTAAACTTGAGGCTAAATCAAAGAAATGTTATTTCATTGGCTATGGAAATGAGGCATTTGGCTATCTTTTCTGGGATGATTAGGATTGGAATATCATAAGGAACAGAAATGTGATTTTCAATGAGAATGTTATGTACAAGAACAAGATCAGTACAAGTTCTGAAGCAACGCCACAGGAATCTGAATTGATACGGTTTAATGATCTATCAGAGGTCACTATACAAAGCAAAGATGCGGGTGACGAGGAGAGTGGGTATGAAGTATCCATTCTTATTATTCCACAGTCAGCTTCATAGCAATCCACCCCTACAGTAGCAGTTCGCAAATCAGAAAGGACTAGACGCTCTCCACAACGTTATTCTCTAACTTTAAACTACATCCTACTGACAGATGAAGGAGAACCACAGAGTTATAAAAAAACCTTCCAAATGAAAATTAAAGCAAGAGAGAGCTTGTCATGAAATAGATGAATTCTCTGCTAGAAAATCAGACATGACAGCTGACAGAACTTCCACCAACGAAGAAGTCATTACATAACAAGTGGGTGTACCGGATGAAGATAAGGCATGATGCAGTAAGAGGTACAAGTCTAGACTTATTGTAAAAGACTTTCAGTAGAAATAGGGGAATTGCCTATTCTGAGATCTTTTCCCCAGTGGTGAAGCACACAACGAATGGTACTAGCTATGGTTGCTATTGAAGATTTATTCCTTGAACAGTTAGATGTGAAGAGAGTTTTCCTTCATGGAGATCTTGAGGAAAAAATCTACATGCACCAACCTGAAGGGTTTGTGGTATAGAGAGAAAAAATTCAGTTTGCAGACTGAAAAAAAGCTTGTACGGCCTGAAGCATGCTTCTAAAACAATACAAGAAATTTGATAATTTCATGCAAAATACAGGATACAACAGATGTTAGACAGATCACTGTTGTTATGTCAGGTACTTTGACAATTCCTATATCATCCTACTGTTGTATGTAGATGATATTTTTATTGCAGTGGCCAGTATTGATGAAATCAATAATCTGAAGAAACAGATGTCAAAACACTTTGCAGTGAAATATTTGGGTGCGGCAAAGCAAATCCTTCGCATGAGAATTGTCAGAGGCAGAGTCAGAGGCAGGTTGAGACTTTCAGGCTAAGTATGTGAAAAATGTACTAAGCAGTTTTAATATGGACAAGGCCAAACCAATTGGCACACCTTTGGGCGGTCACTTCAGACTCAACAAAAATCTGTCAACCAAGTCAGAGGAAGAAATGACCACATGAGTAAGGTTCCTTACGCTTCAGCTATTGGTTCACTTATGTATGTTATGATTTGTATCAGACCAGATATTACTCATGCAGTGGGAGTTATTAGCATATACATGAATATTCCAGGGAATGAACATTGGGAAGGAGTGAAGTGGATCCTGAGCTGCCTAAAGGGCTCTTCAAAAACTTGTTTGTTTCTCAAGAAAGAGTTTAGAGGTACAGGGCTATGTTGATGTTGATCTAATTAAAGATATTAATATCAGAAGAAGTACTACAGGCTATATTTATACTCTTGGAGACACTGCAGTATCATGGGGTTCAAAAAATCTGCAGAAGATAGTTTCTTTGTCTTTTATAGAAGTTGTATACAGTAGTGTCAGATGCTGCAAAGGAGATGATATGGCTGCAGTGCTTCTAGCAAGAATTGGGCAATAAGAATCAAAAGGGCATTCTCTACGGTGATAATCAAGACGTCATATTTATTGCAATGAATCTAGCATTTCAGTCCAGAACCAAGCACATTCAGATCAGGTATCACTTCATACGGTCATTGTTGGATGACAGACAGTTATTTTATAAATTTTGTGAAAGCAAGTACCTTGTTGATATGTTGACTAAGGGTGTTACACTTAAGAAGTTGAAGTGCGCAAATTCAGTTGATCTTCTAGCATGAAGACAGATAACTTGAGTTGCAGAGGTGGAGGATATCACAGTTGAGAAAAAAGATGATGCAGTCAGCGGATGATGCAGCCAGTGTACCAATCTTCAAGTGAGAAATTTGTTAAGTGGAGCCTGATTTTCGAAAAAATAATAATAAAAAAAAATTACTGCTCCAATCTCTTGCTTTTGTGAAACAAGCAGGATCCCGCCATCTTTTGAGTTTTGCAGAATAAAAGAAAAAAAGGTGTAAAGGCTTTGGCTGATCTCCCTTTTTTGGCTTCGGCATTCTTGCTAACAGAAGGAGAAGAGGAAATCGCAAGGCTGCTTTGCTTTTTCGGTTCTTTGGTGTTCCGCTTACGGGAAGAAGACAAGCAATCGCAAGTTTTTCTTCTTTGGTGCGTACGGTGGTTACAACAAAATTTGTTTCTTCCTTTCGATCCCTTTTAAGTGGGGAGAGACAGAGGAGAGAGAGAGAGGAAGGTTGAGAGATACAGCTTTTCTCGTAAGTCGAACCACGTGATTGACGACGGTGTAATTCTTCAAGTAATAAAATCCTCTGCAACTCCGTGGACGTATGCATTTTGTCGAACCACATAAATCTGTGTGTCTGTTCTTTTCTGTTTGCGAATTTTCTCGATCTATTTTTCGCTTTATTGACGTCGTTTTTCACAATAATTATAAGTGAGAATAAAAATATGCAGTATTGAAAAATATCCCAATTGTTGCAAAATTATCTGATGTATTTCCTGAAAATTGACATGGCTACCACCAGAAAAAGAAGTTGAATTTGGCATTGACATGCAGTCAGGCATGTCTGCAATTTTCAAGTCTACTTACAAGATGACTAAATAAATCACAAGAATTGAAATGTTAGTTATAGGAACTGATAGATAAGGGTTTTATTGGGACAAGCAATTCATCTTGGAGTGCTCCTACATTATTTGTCAAGAAGAAAGACGAATATATGCCGTTATGCATTGATTTTAGAGAGCTAAACAAGGTGACAATTAATAACAAATATACATTACTCAAGAGATTATTTATTTGATCAGTTAGAATGTGCTTTTTTATTTTTCTAAATTGATCTGAGATCAAGATATCATCATGTCAAACTCAAAGAGCCAAATATGACTAAAACAACTTTTGGAACCAGGTATGGGTATTCTAAAATCTTAGTCATGCATTTTTGCTTAACCAATGCTCATGCTATATTCATGAACCTGGTGAATTGAATCTTTAAGCCCTATGTGGATTAGTTTATCATTATTTTTATTCATGATATTCTGATATATTCAAGAACTGATGATGAACATGTCAAGCATCGAAGGATAGTATTGGAGTTGTTGAGGCAGAAACAGTTATTTGCAAAATTGTCAAAATATGATTTTTTGTTTAGTATTGCATTTTTTGGGGCATATTATCAGTGGCCAAGACATCTCAGTAGATCTCCATGGGTGAATGCAATTGTGAAATGACCTACTCCAAAGAATGTTATGGGGGTACATAATTATCTTAGTTTGGTTGAATATTACAGGAGATTTGTTAAAAATTTTCACAGATAGTTATGATGTTGTCCAAGATGATGAGGAAAAATATCCAATTTGAGTGAACTGCAGAACGTGAGCACAGTTTTCAAGAATTAAGGAAATATTTGACTAGTGCTCCAGTGCTAACTATTCCATCATGCACATAAGGGTTTCAGATTTACAGTGACGCGTCATTGCAAGGCTTGGATTGTGTTCTAATGCAAAATAAAAATATAATAGCTTATACATCCAGACAGATGAAGTCACATGAGAGGAATTATCTAACACATGATTTAGAGTTAGTTGATGTGTTGTTTGCTCTCAAAATTTGGCGGCATTATTTTTATGGTGTGAAATACAAAGTCTTCACTGATCATCAGAGTTTGAAGTACATTTTTACACAAAAAAAAACTGAATTTGAGGTAGATAAGATGGCTAGAGCTGCTCAAACACTGTGATTTGGATATATTGTATTGTCCTAGCAAAACAAATATAGTTACTGATGCTTTAAGCCGTAAATCCACAGGAAGTGCAAGTTGGATTATTACTCGAGAACGGGAATTGATTAAAAAAATTAATGTCTTGCAATTGAAGGCCAGAAGACCAGGATATGAGATATTTACATCAATTGATCATACAATCAACACGAATAGATATAATTAATGCAGCTCAGAAAGTTAATAATGAATATTTGATGCTTTTAAAACAACTTCAATCAGAAAAGAGGTTGAATATGACTGTTGATGAAAATGGTGTTATCAGATATAAATTGCAGTTATGGGTACCTTCTGATTATGATTTGAGACAGAAAATCCTACATGAAGCTCATTATCCAGGTAATACAATTCATCCACACAGGACTAAAATGTACATGGATTTGAAATTAATATTCCAGCGACCAGGTCTGAAGAAAAATAATGTTAAATATGTATCTCAATGTAAAGTTTGTTAGAATGTAAAGGCTGAGCATCAGAGACTTGGTGGATTGCTGCAGTCATTGCTACATGAATGAAAATGTGAAGAAATTGCTATGAATTTTGTTATGTGATTTCTCAATGCTGCAAGATCACAAAAATATTTTGGTCATTATTAACAGCTTAACAAAATCAACTAACTATTTGTTGTGGACCTCATTTTTAGTGAGGTCTAGTCTTCCTCTTAGGGTTTAGGATCTAGCCTTAGGGATCTCCCTTCGACTATCTTAGAACCTTAGAAATGGGACCAGCCTCGTTTTAGAAATCCAACCCACTTCTGTACCTTTTTGGAGTTTCGCGTGTGTGGTATCGACTTCTAGCACTTAGAAGGGTGAAACCAACATGAGGAAACCCAAAAAAAATTTCTATAGGACCTTTTGAGCCTTAGGGTGACATTCTGCACAATTCGCACTCCCGCGCGCACAAACTTCGCAATTCGGAGAGTCGACTCGTCCGATTGCTACAATTCACATCGCTTGCACCGTTACCTGTCGAAGACTCGAATAAACTTGTTGAGGCGATCGATCGCGGGTCGAAATTTTGTGAAATTTTAATTTTGACGTGTTTTTGACCCGATTATCGACGACGTCGTCCGAACGACCCCGGATGACAAAACGGACTGCACCGGCGCGTCCGGAACGTTGATTTTGCCTAGGGGGACACCCATTTTGCTTGGGCACCACGCACGAATAAATTTGCACAAAACTTGATATATATATATGTA
>NW_018164444.1:15599272-15607835 GCF_001263595.1 Phalaenopsis equestris
CTCTTCTTCCCGTTTTTTTCCCCCCTGCCACAGGCTGGCCACTTGAACCTGGATGTTTCAGTTGCTTCGCCTTCCATGAGCAGGGAATGCGGCTTTTTCTTTTTTGGCCCGATTCGAGTACCGTGGGTGGTGGGGTGATCTTCTAAGTAATCTTCTTTCTCTTCACCTCTCTTCTATGCCTATAAACATAGTTTCTTTTGAAATTTTTGGGTTGTTGAAAAAGTTTACAAAAGAGGAGAGGAGTAGGATTTTTGCAGTGAGAGGGGTTTAGGAAGGGGATTTTATGTGAAAGCATCTCCTTGAGGTGGTTTCTGGTTTTGCGGTGCTTTACATTTGCATCAAAGGAAGGTACTCTTCTTCCCCCCTTCTCAATGCCCTGTTTCCTTTCGGTTTTCTCTCTGTCGAGCCTTTGAGCATGGCCCTGTTGGATGGTACAACATGCTAGTTTACTTTACTTTCATATATTTTTGAGATATTCGCATGTGAAGGATGAAATGTAAGCATGTGTTAGAAATTGGACTTAGATATTTGCTTAAAGTGGTGGATATATGACATATTTTTTGTTTATCATATCATGTTTATGTTGGCAGCGATTTGGATAATTGAAGCATGGCTTTGGAATAATTTATACTCCTCTAGCAAACATGTTGGGAGGTGTATTGTGAAACTTTCTGTTTATCTTTCGTTTAGCATGAGATATTGAAGAATCTATTCGGTCTTTCATGCATGTTAAGGGGTCTCGGCTTTGGCATCTTAAGACTTGCTCTTGCATAAAATGAATGCTATAGAGTTCACTTTACATTTTTATACATATGTGGGGGTTCGGTTTAGCTCTTGCGGCTTTCCCTTACTTGAAATGCATGTCATGAGAAAATTTATTTTAGGAAGAAATTTATTTAATCTGGAAAGATTTGTATCTTGTTTTGAGGGCTTGGTTTAGCTCCTCGTGAGGCATCTCCCCTGCTGCCCTGCTCAAAAATCTGTTGTAATCGTTGTATGCTTGGAATATTTAGACATGCAGGTTGTTCCTTGGCTTTGGATGGCTCGGTTTTACTTACAGGTGGCTGAAACTTTAATTCCTGTTCAAGCTTGAATTTATATCAATGATTGGGTCCTGTTTTAGCCTTGTTGAGCTCTGTTTTGATTTTTGGTTCTTGTTGGGCTCGGTTTTGGCTTGGTTTAGAGTCTCGGCTTTGGCTTAAAATGGCTAGAAATTTATTTTTTTATGGAAGCATGGATTTTAATATTGTTGGACTCGGTTTTGGTCCTTGTTGGGCTCGGTTTTGGCATGGTTTGGAGGCTCACTTTGGGCTCTTACTGATTTTCGATTTGTTTAGAAGTGGCTGGAATTTTAATTTCTATTAAAGTCTAAATTAATATCAATGCTTGGGTCCTGTTTTAGCCTTGTTGGGCTCGGCTTTGGCCCCTGCTGTCCCTGCTGTGCTCGGTTTGGCTCTAGTTGGGAGCTCGGTTTGCTTTGTTTGGCTCTTACCCGAGAGGTGGTTTTGCTGGCTTTGGTTGAAATATTATAAGATTCCTTATAGACTCGTATGCATATTGAATTCTTATCATTGAATTACTGTAGTTTAGAAGTGTGATTACTCCCAAGTTATCTTCACACAACTCATTATGTTGCTTTCATATTAATTCTAGTTTTTAAACAGCTGAACAAGATGAATAGAAGAGTAGCAAGTGTATATAGAATACGAGAACAATAACAAAAAAAATATAATTTTTACTTGTTAATTTTTATTACTTTCTTTAGTGACACTTTCATGTATTATTTAAAGATTAAATTGCTATTGATAGAATTAAAATAACAGAAAATTGATTTTCACTGTCCGACCGTCAATTCTCGTCGTGGTTAACTCCAAGCCCCGGTTCGGATCGTGACAAATGGATAAAATTAAGGCAGCTCGGAAAGTTAATAGTGAATATTCAAAACTTCTGAAACAACTTCAATTAGGAAAGAGGTCGGATATAATTGTCGATGAAAATGGTATTATCAGAAATAAGCTGCAGTTATGGGTACCTATTGATTCTGATTTGAGACAAGAAATCTTACATGAAGCTCATTATTCGGGTTATACAATTCATCCAGGCGGCACTAAAATGTACAAGGCCTTGAAATTGATATTTTGGCTGCCATGTATGAAGAAAAATATTGTTGAATATGTATCTCAATGCCAAGCTTGTCAGATTTATTGTGATCAATTACATCAAACATAAGTCAATAAGAAATCAAACACAGCACACGTGTTACTGCCAAATAAATTAAAATAAAAGAACAATATAAATATTATTATTTTCTTCAAAAAGTACAAATCAACATAGCATGATTTGATATAAGAAAGCTATACTGATGTTAATTTTCTATTTTAATTGACGCTAAGGAAATGGAGCTGGCTTAAAAAATCAGATATCTCAATATTGTAAATAAAATACGGACTAACTTTTACAAGTCAACAAAACAGAAATTTGCACAATTCTACTCTGAAAATTGAAACTGTATTGTTGCAATTATTGAGAAATTTGAAGAATGTAAGAGAAATTAATAAGACTTTAATAGCATACCAACAGCGCCACCTCCAGGGCTTTGTGCAGCTATATAAGCAAAGCCAACATCAGGGAACAAGCCAATTCCATTTTCTGGCATTGCTAAAAGAGTTCGCTAGCACACCAAGAAAAATTTGCACCAGAAAAACTTCAACAATGATAGGTTGCATTTGGTTTAGTTCTAGGATTTTGGTCAATGATTTCCAATAGAAGTTGTACCTCAGTAATGATACGATAACGACCGTGGCCTGAAAGACCAATGCCAAAGCCCATGGTCACCCCATCCATAAAACAAATATAAGGCTTTTGATAGTCAAATATTTTACATATCAAAGTGTATTCTGCGGCAAATACCTGCAAGACACAATAACAAAAGAGATAAATGGAAAATAGAACTCAACATAACAATTTCCGATAACAAGTGTTACACAAAATAGCAGAAGTTAGGGAACTAGAAGGATAGCAAACAGTAACATCTATTTTTTCACTAAGAAATAGACAATTTGAAGATGAAAGTCTCCGATCAATTTGAATTGGCAGCCATATCCAAGAGAATCTTTCATTCATAGAAGGCAAGAAATGAATCTCTGCACAAAAGGTAAGAAAAATCCCTTGACCCACTTAAGCAGGTCAACATTAGCTTTCTAAAATTCTTTGACTTTCTAAAATAACTATAATTGCTCTGAATTACAAACTTCTGATAACCTAGACAATCATATCTGTATCCTGTTACCCTGAACAAAATTTTTTCATCACTATTTTATGAAAAATTATGATACATATAATATTCTCTCCCTATTTGTTTATTCCAAAGCACAAAGAGCACTAGCCCACATTTCAGCAGCTGATACCTAGAACAACAGGAACATCTTATGAGCATAGAAAAAACCAAGGGAACTTTCTCAAGCAACAACATTACTTGCGATTCATATAAGGCTCATCACCATTCTCGTACCTAATTTCTACATCTACCCTAATTTGGGCTTTTTTAATCAGGCATGCTTTTTGTCTCCCAATCCACATAAGCATCCACTCCTATTCAAACCTGTTTTTTGCCATCAAAACAGCAAACAGCAAACCGTGCTTTTGTTTTCATGTTCAAAGGATAGATTTGACGGTCTTTGTTCATTCTCTTCGGGTTAAAGAACACTACTTAACTATATGAGTAGATAATGCATTTAGTATCTCGTGGATTAAAGCATGATCAGCTACACAGCGATATTTAATATTTTGCAATAAAAAGCAATCCAACAGAGACACAATTGAAAGTAAATTCAGGTTTTCAACAAGTGCCAATTTAACCTGATCACAACTTCAAATATGGAAATTGGTACGAGGGACAAATACTAACACATCACAGATTCAGTTTAGTTTGGTATTATCATGTCAATTTCAGTTAAATCAAATTTATAGCCAAATTCTCCTGCCCTAAATGGTTTACATACTCAGCAAATGTGGTTGAACATATTATCATAAGTTTTCCGAGAAAGCAACTTGAAAACAGAAACAAGAGCCAACCATTTAGGGCATTAATTTACCTGAAAGTTACATGGTTGTTTTACAGTGAATGTCCACACTCGCCTCTAGTTTGCCGCTCCGATTAACAACCTAAAATCCACAATTAACTTCAAATTTAAATATATTTTGGCTAAAAAAAGTAATTTAACTAAAAATATAATGATTTGCTAAAACATATCTTGAACAACCTTCTCGGCGACAACTCTTCTCCAAAGTGTCCAAATCTACATGTCCCTTCTCTGTATATTCTCAAACTCTTTCCTTCACTGAATTCGTGTTAGAATACCTTACGGAGCTCACAAACCACATTCAACACAAGATTGCAGCCTTCGACAACTATCAGAAAGGAAAAAGCATGAAAAACGAGGAAACACTCAAAATAGAAGCTAGAGAAAGAAAATGAACCTCTCAAATAGTATGAAATTGGGTTCAATACTGACTAAAAATACCCCGTAGTCTTAAAATGAAGATTGCGGCACTTTGTGGGCTACCCAGTTGCAGACCGTGGCTCAGGTACAGTGCAGAGTCGTGTAAAAGCTTACGGGAAGGGAAGGAAACGGAAGTTGGGGAAGAGGTGCAATGCTCAGGTGGCCTCTTGTCGCCTCAGCTCTCGTCTGCGGGTTGAGCTGCGATCGCAACCCCTCATAGGAGCTTTTGTTGAGCTCGATCGAACGAGGGAGGGTGAATGAGTGAAACCGAGTGGGGGAGAGGGAATTCGGGAGCAGGGGAAGAAGTTTCGAGAGTTTTAACCTATTCAACGTATTTAACACATGGTAAGTTAGTGGGGAACAACAATGCGAGATTAAGGAGGGTTAATTAAAGTTTAATTAGATTTGTTTAGTTAAACTTATAACTTCAAATTTTTATTTGTCTCAATTTATTCATAATTAACTTACGATGCTTTATATAGAACTAATTGATTTTTCGTGTAGAATTTTATAAATTTATTTTGATTAAAATCCGAGTGGTGCAAAAATTGAGGTACAATTTAAGTCGCAAAAAAATTATTTCGTTTTCTCAAAAATTGGTTATTACATTATTTCATCATCGAAATTCATAAATTCCACATCGACTATGAAGAAGAAACAAAAGTGATTACAAATATCTATTTCTTGTGAAGTGGTAACTAAAACATGTGATAAACTAGACATCTGATAAATCCAAGATAACACCCAAAAGACAAATCATCCATCAAATAATGTATCAACATCAGTAGAAACAGTTTCTTCTGATTCTTGACAAGTTGGGAATAAACTTTTGGTTGAGTGTTTTGTCTTGGTTTCTCATCACGGCCACATTATCAGCTTATGCTATCCTCTGCTGACTATTTTTAGGAGTAAATCCTTCTTGAAAATTCCCTTGAGCTGGATTCCTTCTTGAATGAACATCTAATGTGAATCTTTGAACACCATTAGGACAATTTCTCCTCTGATGTCTAGGCTGTCTGCATAAGTAACACTTCTTCGACCCAAGTAAACATTCACCGCGATGTTGCTTTCCACACTTAACACAGAACTGTACAGTGCTACTGCAAGCCAAGCTAACAGCTCCACTAGTGCAAGACGACATGTTCTTCCCACTAGACTCTTCTTCTGAATGAGATGTTGGTGTCACTTCTTCCGAACTTTTCCTCTTGTGCAACTCTCTTTACTTTTGATTATGCTGGAAATCAATCTCCACCGCTTAGCACTCTCCACTAGTACTGAATAGTCTTCAATTTCAAGTGGCATTAGTTGCTGTTTGATTGAATCTTTCATTCCGGAAATAGATTTATGACATTTTTCCTCTGCATTTAGAATAAGTTAGGGTGCATATCTCGATAGCATAGTAAACTTCTCTTTGTATTTCATAACTGTCTGTTCTCCTTCCACCAACATAATGAATTTATCTTGCATCTATCTTCTAGTTGACAGTGATACAAACCAATATCTCTGAAGGCTTTTATAAACTCATCCCACGTCACCAAGTGGCTTGTTCTTCCTCGAAACTTCTCATGCATTTGTCCTTGCCACCGTCTCTCAACGTCCCCTCAAAAGCAAAAGTGACAAGGGTAACTCTTCTCTCCTGTGGACATGACATACAATCTATGATTTTCTCCACTTTCAATAGCCAATTTTCTCCTTCCATCGACCCTCCTGCTCTAAAAAACAAAGGCGGTCTCATATCTTGAAAAAGCTTCAAGTATTATTTCTATTGGTGCTTCTCCACTGGTATAAGCTTGAGATTGAGAATTTTTAATCGAGTCACAACATCATCATATAAGAGAAATCACCAACACTGGCTGTGACATTTTGGGGTACAACAAATTCTATATTCTCATTTCTAACCTCTTCCTCTGGATCATCCATAATTTTAAAATAACAATCATATAATTTAATTAGACTTAATTAAAAATTTTAATTTATATTATTTATAACTTATAACTTAATCCAATTATCTTGTTGCCTCTTTCATTAAAATTCATCTTATTTAATCTAAACCTTTACTTTGATCTATTCCTCAGCTCTGATACGATTTTTGTTACGACCCAGCCCAGAGCTTGAAGTTAACCAAGGGGGGAACGAACGGTCGGATAGTGAAAATCAATTCTCTGTTATTCTAATTCTATCCCTTACAATTTAATATTCAAATAATACATGAAAGAGTCACTAAAGAAAACAATTAAAATTAATAAGTAAAAATTATATTTTTCTTATTGTTGTTATCGTCTTTTGTATACATTTGCTCCTTTATATTCATCTTATTCAAATATGACAACAACATAATGAGTTATCTAAAGATAACACAGGAATAATCACACTTATAAACAACAGTAATCTAATGAGAAGAATTCAATATGCACGTGAGTTTATAAATAATCTTATATGATGTCGGTCTTTTATATTTTATAAACAATTAATATATATATACTTATAAACAATTTGATATATGTCAATGCATGCATTAAGGATTTTTTTTTCTAAATGAACATACTTAATCTTCTAAAAGCATTTACTTTAACTACTTTTATTTTATACTTAACACACTACATACACATCCATTTTTGTGAGGATCATTGTCAACAAACCTAACACACCCTTGGTCGATATTACCTTATTGGCTCTCATCGGCACAGTGGTTAGCGATCTACACATCACAATTGTCTAGGATGAAAATGTCTTCATCTGCCCCCGACCGATATTGTCCTATCGACATAGCAGTTAGTAATGTAAACATTACAATTATCTAGGGAGGTAAGCTTTGTTCTACTCGCCCCAGACTGATATTATCCCGTCAGCATAACAGTTAGTGATCTAACCATCACAATTGTTTGGGATGGTAGAAAAACTCTACATGCGTTGATACACTGACATTTCTTGCGAGTGAAATACTCAAAACATGCACATGCAAGCGTTCAAATATAAGTTATTTCATTTTTCATACATATATTATTCTAAGATATCTTTATGCATTTACTAACATGCATATTTAATCTGTTATACAACTATTCATTAGACATATCTTTTATATTCATGTTTATCTCTTATATTTATTTAATGCATATCTCTTACTTATATCTATCTCATACATATCTTTTACTTATAACATGCATATCTTATTAGTTTATCATACATATAATATTTATCTAAATATCATTCATCTCATGCAAATTTTTCATGCATGCACATATTTTTCTATTATGCTTGTCATGAATATCTGTCCTATCGATATAAAGGATTTGATTAACTAGGGCATGCATTTAGTTAAGCTACAATCTTAGATAAAAAAGATCACTGCAATTTAGAACTGCAATTACTCATCTTAGTTGCTACGCTAAACTCCTTATCTTCTATAGTTAGCTGGAGATTGCGGTGACTTTTACATGAGATCAAGGACCTATAAGACATAATATTAAAATTTAAGACTCAAGTAATTTTTGTTAATTAAATTAATCCTCTTTACTTAGGATTAATTTTTCTGAAAGTTATAGGTCGCTTTGCAGTGAATGTCCATGCTCGCCTCGATCCTACCGCCCCAGTTAACAACCCAGAATCTGCAATTAATTTCAAATTTAAATATATTTTGCCTGAAAAAAAGTTATTTAACCAAAAATATATATGATATGCTAAAACATACCTTAAACAGCCTTTTCGGCATCCAGCTCTTCTCCAAAGCGGCCAAATGATCTTCTCCTTTCTTCTTATCTTCTCAAACTCTTTTCTTCGTTGAATTCGTGTCAGAATACCTTACGGAGCTCGCAAACCAAATTCAACACTTTCGGCACATGATCGACGCCTCCAACAGCAATAGAGAAGGAAAAAAAAAACACAAAAAACGTTGCAAAACTCAAAATGGAAGCAATATAAATAAAATGAAACTCTCAAATAGTATAAAATAGGGTTTCGTATTCACCAAAAATAGCCCAGAGCCCAGTTGCCCATCGCAACTATGCTACAGTGCAGCTTCGGGCAGAAGCTTGCGGGCAATGAAGGGATCTAGAGAAACTCTC
>NW_018164444.1:15613585-15631914 GCF_001263595.1 Phalaenopsis equestris
CCCCCAACATGTTAATTATTAATAGCCCCATGGTACCAACGATTCCCTATTTTCCGTCGGCGTCCAATCCCAATGGTTCCCGAAGTTTCATCACCGTCTGAGTATCAGCAGTCAGAAATCTTTTTGTTCCCTATCATTCATACTTGCAAGTATTTATGTAATTGCTTACCTAAAACATCATTTGTGTTATTTCATAAAACACAATTTCTATAACAAACATTTCTAAGATATTTCATATATCACATACATGAGTCATACCAAATGAATACCTATAGATAGTGACATATTCATCTATTTCATAGCGTATTAAAATCACATGTATCACAAGTGACAATCAATTTGCATTCATACAGTCAATGCATATATTCATCCACACTATGCGGGAAATTCTAAGTGCAACAGTGTCAAATACGATATTTATAAAACTCACAAGATTTATTATTCTTAAGTTGGCACATAATTATTTCACCTAAATTGATGGAACAACTTTACGATGAGTTTCTCCAAACTCGCCTCGAGCTTGTCGCACATTGTAGACAACTTGAAATTTATAAACATCTTAGGATTTTATACAATCGTAGCTCATTTCATGATTTAACCATAAACATAATTTATTCAAGAGTACTTGCCGCAAACGAGCTTTTTTACAGAACCAACTCTTCGACGAGATTTCCTATTGTTCTTTCCTCTTTCTCATATCACCCTAATCTTTCCTTTACTTCATCGATTTCATGCTAAAAGCCCTTACGGAAGCCCACAAACCAATTTTGTCACTTCCGATATAAGTTTGCCTCTGCTACAGTTATCAGAAATGAATTAGTGCACATTTTTGTGGCATACGTCAAAATAGAAATGCCATGAAGGAAAGGAATGTCACAATTAATGTGAAAGATGGTTTCTTACTCACCAAATTCATCATGGAACCCTGAAATGCCGTCTGTGACACTATGCGTGCCACACTTCTCCGTCTCTTTGCATTTGTGCTACAATGATGAGCTTAGGAGCTCGCGTGAAGGAGAATACAGAGCGTAGAAGAGGAGAGCAGGAAATCCTAGTCGTTCAACCTAATCAAGCCATTGGCATGCCAGGAAAACTGCGAGGAGGTCGGCTGACTATAGTAGATATGCATGATTATGGGATTAATTGAGGTTAAAAAGTTAATCAAACTTTTAACTTCCTCATTTTATATCTTCTCATCCAATTAAAATTTATGCAGTGATGTATATTGGATTAATTGATTTGATCTGTAGAGTTTTATAAATTTGATTCGATTGAAATCAGAGGGATTTGAAATTTTGGTTAAATTTTATCAAACTTCTTACCTAATTTCTAAAGTTTTGGGTGTTACTACTCTCCGCTCCTTATAAAAATTTTGTCATTGAACAAAATTTTTGACTTTACTTGAACAAAAGAGATATTTTGATCATATATCTTTTTCCTATGCAGCTTATTTTTAAGCATGTGCTTCCATTTTTATCTCGACAAAATGAATGTCTGTTCCTCAACTTCTTAATATCAGTTTCTAAAATTTTTTCAAGCTCTTCAATATAAGGTAAATTTTCTGCATGTTAATATCTTCATATGTAATTCTTTGATCTGATTTTGAAAATCATTTTCTCATTTTTAAGATGTGAAACATCATGAATATCTGACATCAGCAAATACAACTAGCATGTAAGCAACTGGACCAATATTTTCTATAATTTCAAAACGACTGTTGTACTTGGGACTCAACTTACTTTCCTAATCAAATCTAATTGTACCTTTTATTGGTCCAACTTTTAAAAATACAAAATCATCGGTTTCAAATTCTACTACTTTGTCTTTGAGTCATAATATTTTTGCTTTTGATCTTGAGTATTTTTCAATGTGTCTCTGATTAACTTGATTTTTTCTATGGCTCCATCAACTAACTCAACACCTAGCATCTGATATTCACCCACTTCAACCCAACTTAGGGTGTGTTTTGGGGGAGCTTATTTACAGTGGTGGCGTTTTGAAAACGCCGTCGTCTGTTTGGAAAACGAGTTTTTGGGGTGTTTTTAAAAACGTTGTTGGCCATTTAAAATTAGACGCGGATCGCGGGCAGGACCCCGTGATCCGCGTTTCATAGGAGCGAAAGACAATTGTTGTCCCTAGCTCCCTCTGCCCTAACTCAGCGTTCGCCTTCTCCTCCTTCCGTCGGATATCTCAACCCCTTCAACATCTCGTCTGCCTCCTCGACATCTTCTCTTTGCAAGCTTCATTTCTATTCCTTCTCCATGGAATCGCGCGCAGATAGAACTCTTTTCTTCCTTCTCCTTCTCCGATCGTTTGGTCCGTGGAATTGTTTATCCTATAGGGATTTCTTCTCTATTCCTAATCTTAGAGGTATTGTTGATGTCTATGCTTCTAGTAGACAAGTATTATTAGAACTCGTAATTTTACTTTCTTTGGGATTTTGGAGCCTTTGGTTGCTACTCATAATAATGTCAGATCCATGAGAAGTTTCATTAGGTGAGATCTGTGACAGTTCATTCATTTGCCAATGTTAGTAATGAGTTTTGGTTCTTTTGCTACCATTATTTATGTTGGTCGTTCAGGAATTGCAAGATTGAACTTATGGAATAATCCTATTGTTTAACCGCAAGGAGCTTCTTATTTCCCCTATTATTTAGTTTGATCGTTATAAGTTATGAATGGATTCCTCGATAGTTGGATGATGGTGGATTTGTAAAAGCTGCATATACCATTGTAATTAGAAGGGTTATACACTTACCAATGATTGTTATATTTACAGTATGTGAGCTCACATTCATTTGCTTGATAAAAGGTTCACATATACACCATTCAATGGTGTATGGCTGAATGATAAAATATTTATCTATAGTTCTATTCTTGAATATCTATATGCCTTATCATACCCCATAAAATGTGCCCTTAATATGTGTGTACACTTCAAACTTCAAACTATGCATGATTATTTTATTCTAATTTCATTACAGCACAGATGTGGTAATGCTGAGATTGGGTGGTAGGTATGTAACTGCCCCTTTAATTACTATTGTGCCATGCAAATGTCTCCAATGCTTTGCTCTTTTCTAATTACTGCTGAGATTGGGTGGTAATGCTGAGAGAGAGAGGGTTGGTGATCTCTGAAACCAATGCATTTCTCCTTTTTAATGGCTAGTTGAGTCTGGGTTGCAGATTATCAGTTTTCAGTTTTTCAGTTTTGAAGGATACACAATTTTTTTGAGTTTTCAGTTTTTTAGTTTTTAAGGATACATAAATTTGTGTGGTAGAAAAGTAAGCTTCTTCAGAAATAATACTTTCAGGCAACCTGAAGTTCTTTTATTGTGGTTTAAAATTCATATTTCTGCTTAAAAATTCATCTCCTTTGACAGGTTAGCCAATTGAGCTCAACCTACAAGATGAACATAGTTAAATCAAATTTATAGCCAAATTTTCCTGCCCTAAATGGTTTACATACTCAGCAAATGTGGTTGAGCATATCAATGAGGTAAATGAATTTTTTTCACGAATATTCTCCTCAACACAGACAGACTCATTTGTCCATTTTGTTCTCATCCAATTTTGAGTGCAAACTAGAGCTTGCACAATTTTTGGAGATAATGAACTCCTAATAACATCAAGATCGCAACCACTTGTGCTAAATGTAGACTCAAATGCTACTGTAGATATTGGAATTGCTAGGACAACTCTAGCTATATGAGAAAGAATTTAAAATCTCGATGCATTAACCTTCCACCATGTCAAAGCATCAAAACCCTCTTACGTAGTTTCAGAGTCTTTAGCTAAATATTTTTTAAAATTTTTCTTGTTACCAAATTCTTCACTCTCACAACTGTGTCGCCTAAACTTTTCAATCATCATATATTTTCTCCCACAATCTTTTAAATCACTATGTGACTTTGTTTTATCTCATTGTTGTTCTCATCTCTATTTTAACCAACTATGTTCATCTTGTAGTCATAAAACATATCATAACAGACCATATTAGTTGTGCTAAGACAACTCCCTCGGGACCTTTATTATCCATATACATGACTAGAAACTCAATATTTCTTAAATTAAATCGAAGATCAAGAATGACTGCAATACATATAATCAAATTTATCTTATCAATGGAAACTTGATGTTTATCCAATTTTAGTTTCATTTTCTTAGCCATGTTTCTAATTTTAAGGTCTTTATCCACTTCCCATCTCTAAAACATACACAAAACTTCAGCAATTTCATGAAAAAAATGTGTTTGATGTGACTACAATGAGCCGGAAATACGTAAAGTTAGCTCATAGAAATTCTTTAAGAAACATATCAGTCTTCTTGTGTTCTCCCAATCAATATTGTGTGGAACCTCATTTAGTCCATGACTCCCTCATTCTTCTCAAATTCAGTTTTGAATTGATGGTCCATCACTTCATAGCGCTCAGAAGCTCTCTCAAATTTTAATGTTGAATTCAACATCAAACATATTAAATTCCATCTTATAGGCACATCCAAGCATAATAAACTCGTAGTTTGAATTTTTTTTCTATTTCAATGCATTCTTTAAACTTATAAAGCGGGGCAAAAGATTGTCTTATAAACCTAGCATCATCTCTTATACGAAGTACAGAATAACCCACATCCTTGATTCCATCCTGAATAATTAAATTTATGATATGAACAATGCATCTCATGTGTAGGAACCTACTATCAAGCATACTCTCACCTCTTTTAAGAAAAAAAAAATTGTGAGTGATGATATCGTTGTTGGAGCTTGCATTATCAACTGTGATTGTAAAACTACATCAATACCACAATCAACTAAGCGTTTTTTCATTTCTTGTCCCACAAATTCTCTTCTATAACTAAATATTGGGCAAAAATTAATTACTCTTTGCTCAATTTCCAATCATCATCAATATAATGAGCATTCTTTGAATGAGTGTTCAAGTGTCAGGTGCTAAACATACTGTTTTACATGATTCCATAAAATTTTGTTTCAAAGTTGCCCTCTCATCTTAAGTAGAATTGAAAACAGTCCCGAGTGAGTGTTCATTGAGAAGGAATTTGAACTATCGGACAATATTTTGACATGAAGTATTTGAACTCATATACTTCAACATATTTAAAGAGAAATTCATCTACGATTACCATAAATTCTAAAGCTTTTCTAACATTATCTCCATTAAATCTCCATGCTTTAAGACCTCCATCAATCTCATCTCTTTTAACACTTGGTTGCAATACTAATTGAGCTGACTTGATTGAAGATTATGAGAATTTTTTTGGCAAAAAAAAGAGGTGTTCATAAATATGTTTTACCATTAAGTTTTAGATCACTATGATGTATTTTTCCGCAATAATTCTATTTACTCATCTTTCCTCCATCATTAGCTGTGATTTTGGTAAAATGATCCCAAATATCAGATCTTGGCATTATCGACTTTCTTTTCTTTTCATTAATTAATTTGATACTGGAAGCATTCACGCCTCAAAGAGAATTAATTAACTTGCTAGGTAGAGTCAATAGGCACTTGTTGTTGAGAAGAATCCAAAGCATATGAACTCTCTCTGCAATGCGACATCTAAATAAATTATAAAAAAATGAGATAATGAAGGCATCACTGCATATGCAAGAAAAAATTGAGAAGTCCCATCAAATATTTATAAATGCAACCAAAGATCAGTCCTAAATGCTAAAGCTGAGAAAAACATATACAAGAACTCAAGAAGCCTTAGGAAAAAAAAAAGTCCAATCATTGATTCCTTCCCAGTGAAATAAAGGAAGTGAGATAACGAGGGTTTAACTGCACGGTAAGTATAAAAAATAAGGATTGATTTGAAAATTGGACAATTGGACAAGCCGGCTTAAGAAAATTGGACAATTGGAAAACCTGGCTAAAAAAATTTACAAATTCAAGTATTGATTTCTTCCCAGCCTCTTAGAGCTTTGTATAGTATTTATAAAATCAATGATGAATAAGCAGAAGAGGTTGAGTATAACCTATGGAGGTTTTCTCAAAGCCTTTAAACCTTAAGGCTTTAACAAAAACCCAATAAACAGAGAAAAAGAAAAAAAAATTCCTATATAGAGAAAAAAAAACTCATAAATATCTTTAATAAGATATTTATCACCATAAGTTTATGTCGCAGAAAATCAAAAGAACTAACCAAAATATTTTCAATCTTTCAAAGAAATCTGAAAGAAAATCACCCAAACAGCTTTATACAACTAGCCTTTCAGAGATCAGTGAAGTAGCATACTAACAGACTGAAAATATATGGTTTGCACACAATATTAGAAAAGTAAAATGGACAGTAAGCTATCTGCTTGCACAATTTCACACTGAAAATATCCGGTTTCACTTAAGATAAAAAAATATTAAAAACAAAATCACCCAAACAAGTAGCAGTAATATTGTTTTAACTTACGAAAAACAACAAAAATGTTTTATATCGAGCAGATGTTCATCACTATAGCCTTAAAACTAAGCTAACGAGTGTCAAAAAGGAGATTAATCAATGATCCATGAAAACAAAAAGCCCATAAGCTATCTTCTTTCAAGATTCCCACCATACTTAAATTTTAGGAGCATATTCCTGAAAGAAAAGAACACATAACTCAACTAATATTAACAACCCCTTACTCCATAGTATATGCAAAGAAAAAGGCAAAGCCACATAGGAATTCACTGGTCATTTAGGGTTAAAGAATGCAAACTTTCGTTGTAGAAGAAGATAGAGAAAAACTAGGGGTAACCAATGGAAAAGTTGCAAGACTATGTGCCTAAGTTAGTCAAGTAGAAGTACGAACCAGGGAACCAAGACTCTTCATGCATCTATGGCTTTCCCATTTCCACCTTTGACGACACCTCCGTTTAGATCGTACCTCGCTGAGCCTTCGGTCTTATACCCAAAAGGAAATGCCAACAAATCGAGGTAGGAGAGAGACCAGGCAGGGAAGCGATGACCGATTGGGATTGGGGATGAAGCGAGCGGCGCAACTGTGCGAAGCAGAAAAGTAAAAACGAGGAACCCTAGGCTACCTAGATATCCTAAGTTAAAGTTTTGGTTCTTGGTTGGTTCGGTCGAAAAAAAATTTAAAACCAAAAGTCTAAACTTTTTATTTAAAACCAAACCAAATTATTAAATCAGTTCGGTTTGATTCGGTTCTTTAAATAAAAACAAACAGTGCACACCCCCTAGCCAAAAGGAATATCAGCCTAGAGAGCCCTAAAGAAACTTGGATCCATTTGAATTCCTCCTCTTCTAAAAGTCCCTCCTCCTCTAGGTAGCCTGTAAATCCAGTTCAATCTTCCTGAAACTCTCCACCAAAACAGAGTAATCATCTATTCCAACATAAATCAACGGTTGCCTAATCATATTATTTAGCCCAAAAAAAAATCTCACACTTCTCCTCTGCATTTGGAATCAACTGGGGTGTATAACTTGATAGCATAATAAATTCAGTTTCATATTGTATAATTGATCAATCTCCCTGAACTAGTCAAATAAATTTGTCTTGTATTTACCTTCTAGCTAAAAGTGGTATGAATTAGTCTCTAAATGTGTTCATGAACTCATCTCACTGTATCAAGTGATTGTTTTTGTCTCCAAACTTCTCATACAGTTGCCCCGTCACCATATCTCAGATTCTCCTTCAAAGGCAAAAGTGTAACCCTCCTCTCTAGTGGACAAGATAACCCATCAATAATTTTCTCCACTCTTAATAACCAATTCTCAGCATCTATCGAACTTCCTCCAAGAAATAAAGGTGGTCTCATATCTTGAAACAACTTAAATATTTGTCCACTGGCATCCCCCACTAGAATTAGCGTTAAGCGGAAAATTCCTAATCATCTCAGCAAAAAGATCTGTGTCAGTTGAGATATTAGGAGGTGTATCAATCCCAGTGTTACTATGACTAACTTTCTTTAGATTAACCATATTTCTGAAATAACATAATAAAGAATATTATTAGACAATTAAAAAATTCATTTATATTATTTATCAATTAATTTAATCAACCCAATGACTATTTTTTATTAGTATTCAAATCTAAAGCTCTAATACCACTTTTGTCACAAACCAGTCTGATACCTTAGAATTAATCAAATTAAGAACTGCGATTGGACGATATTAACTTTTTTTTAAATCATACAATAATCCATCATAACTTCCAATAATAAAAAGGCACTAAAAATCACAAGTACACTAATCAAAAAACCAATTCATTCAAAGTATCAACATAATCTAAGAGTAAAACAATATCACAATCCAACATTTCTAAGAATTAAACAATAAGCTAGGAGTAAAACAAAAAACCAACTACCTAGTATCAATAGTCCTACTGTAAACTAAATCCCTCCGGTCAGTCATATCAAACTAGTATTTAACCTAAAAATAATAATTAGCTTCAACAGTAAGTTTATCACAACTTAATAAACAATTATAATTTTATAATGAATTAAAGTAATATGTAAATGCTATACATGAATGTCCAAAAGAAATGTAATTCATTAATTATTAATGTCACACCCCAACTGGCCCTCTCTTTGAGGGTCGGTTGAGGTGTGACAGAAGAGAACAATTTGATAACACTAAATTCTAACCAACACTCCTTCTGACTTGCATAATCAATACCAGTAGGTAATGAGCCGGTCTAACCAAATCACTATAAACATAAGTAATACGTTGCATTTCAAAATTCATTCATATTCTTATTTGAAAGTGTGAAAAATTATATCATCAAAACATATAAATAGACCTACTAAATCTAAAAATAATAACAGTATGTACCCAAAATATATGTACAAATTTACAAAGCTTATACAGTGCGCACCTAGCTACTCGCCTCGATGCACGTTGCCTATTGCCCCTACACTTTGTCACCATTTGATCGAAATAGTTTCAAAATTTTATCTTCATCTGAACACCGGGAGTCGGGAAACCACATCAGGAAACCACATCTTTGCAAGCACTCATGTCATAGCCTACCCATAATATAGGGAAACCACATCTTTGCATAGTGTAATTGCAAGCACTCATGTCATAGCCTACCCATAATATACTCGTGATATTTCTTAAAGCATAATACCTGTAACAAACATTCATGGGCATTTCATACATCACATGCAATCACAACAAATGAATACTTGCAGCCAATTACTTCATAAGCACAATCTCATGTATCATAGCATAGTAGCATCAAATGTATCGTAATAAAAATCAACTAGCATTCATACATTCCAAGCAGGTATTCATTTACAATATGCAAGTAATCAAAGTGCAACAATGTAGAATATATAATCACATAAAATCTACATAAGATTTTTCTTAAATTAGCATAAGATTATTTCACCTGACTTGACGGAACAGCCCTATGATGAGTTTGCTCGCGTTTGTCTCGAGCTAACTGCCTCGTAAAAACAACCTGGGAATTCACAAGCATTGTAGGAATTCATAAGATTTCAGCTCGTAATGTGATTTAACCCAAAACATGCTTTAAATGTTAACACAAACCTCAAACAGGCTTCTCGGCATAAATCAGCTTTTCTGAAACCGACAAATTCAATTTTCTCTCCTTCCTATCACCCCAAACTTTACTACTCTCTGATTTCATGCTAAATCCCGTACGGAAGCTCGCACACCACTTTTGATGCTTCTAACATAAGTTCAACACCTCTGACAACTATTGTAAAGAAAAAATGCACGAAAAACGAGACAAACTTCAATAGAGATGTGTGAGAAAGGAAATGATTGTCTCAAATGATGTGAAAGAGATATTTTTATATGGTGATTGTTTTGGTGTAGTGAATTTTTCCCTGGTTTTTCTTTTTTTTTTCTCACTGCTAGTAACAAATATGTATAATCCCACCGAAATCACCCCGGAGCTTTCAATCGCGGACTGCAGCTTCCCTATACTTCGCTCGACCTGCCTGCTACAGTGTAGGGACATGATTCTTCTCACCAGAGTTTGCGGGATGCTCCAGATAGGCGAGACCAAACAGGTAGAGGGAAGGGAAGGTAATATGAGAGAAGGGAAATTAGAAGGCCCTAGTACCCATGCAATCAAAACTAGTGAATAAAAGGCGTAAGGTCGGTTAGCTATAGTAATCTGAAACTAGGAATATAATTAGGCGTTTAATTAGTTTAAATAGACATAACTTCCAAATTTTATATTCATCAATCCTTTTAATAATTCATGCTTGGTACTTTATATCGAATTGATTGATGTGATGCATAGAATTTTATAAAAATAATTTGATTGACTTTCAGAAAATGCAAAATTTAATATACTTTTCAAATTTGTCGAATTTTACATGATTTCTTAAAATTTAGGTGTTACAATTAAACTGTAAATTTTCATTTTAAATTAATTATTCTTTTTTCAATTTAAATATTACTTTCTTAACCTCTATCTTTCTTTTAAAAGGTCATATCAGGATTGCTGTCATACCCGAAAGAATTCATAAGAAGTTGTGCATGTAACTACCCTTAAAATTTTATGCCGGAAGGTACACGTTTACCATTTCAATTTTATTTTCCATGCATGAGTACATCGCATCCCCTGTCAATATCAACTAGGAGTAAATCCTGATTGACTTACATTTTTTAGTTATAATTTCATATCGATTTATAATCACTTAAACGTACTTTTTTATGTCAATTATTTCTCTCATTTGTAAAAGATCTTTCGAACATTCAAAATATAAAGAAATGAAAGCCGCTAAATGAACCTCGTTCATCCCCTCCTTCGACTCCTAAATACGAAACCGTCTAACAATTATTCCATGCTGATTCAAAATTCTTAATAATATTTTTTTTATTTATTTACACTGGTTTTTTTACCATTTATTACAAAATAAATGTTACATGTCACTTATCATTTACATTTTATAGGATAAAAAAAGATCTTGAATGTTATGAAAAATATGAATGAAATGAACTATATGAAAGTGATATATGAGCATATTGATGAACCACTCATTGGTAGGTTTAAAAAGTCAGAACCTGGAACTAAAACATTTTGCCTTAGCAAGGTTAAACCTCAAAGAAGATAGAGATGTAAGCCTCAAACTAAAAAAAAAACTCATAAAATTACAAAAAAAAACAACATAAATAGATTACTTAGTTCATCATTAATTAAAATTTTAAATAATATAATATGTAAATAAACTAAAAAAAAATAGAAGTAAATTAAGTTCTTCAGAAAAATTGTTATAATTGATCTAAAAAAACTTGGGCTTGTTATATAAAAATTGAACTTAATTAATTAGAATTAAATGAAAATATGACACTCAATAAAACAATGGTAAAAAAGGATTCATGTAGCCGACCTCACTTTGTGGGATAAAGGCTTATTGTTATTATTGAAAGAAAATTATTATAACAGAATAAATTAAATATTTTAAAAATTATTTATTGTTAAAAGAAAAATTCACCCGCTCAACTCAAAAATGCACTTAGGTCCCGTTTGGGGTGACTGCTTTAGCGCGTCGCGACAGCGAGCCGCGGCATTTCGTAGTTGGGGTGTCTTTCCAATAATGGTGTTGTCGCCACGCTATGAAAAACGTGCCGCCACGTTTATTCTCAAAATTTTCACGCGCACACCTCTTTCCACCTTATGTTCCTGTTTTTTGCTCTTTTTATTTCTCGCATAGCCCCAACCGACATGTTAGAGTCCACATTACTGCGGTATCCCCTCTCTCTATATTTTTTGAGACATTTTTATTTCTTGTTGCTCTGCATAGTGTAGATTCAGCTGTTTTTTTTTTTTTTTGAAGCTTTTATATGGTGATTGTTTTGGTGTGGTGAATTTTTCCTTGGTTTTCTTTTTTTTCTCACTGCTAGTAACAAATATGTATAATTCTATTTCATGCCACTGAAATTTATTATTGGTATCACCTAGGGCATTTTGGTGATGAGAGAAGTATTTTTCCAGACACTGCGAAATGAGGCAGAGAAGTAGAAAGAATGAGACATTGATGTGAGTTATGTTTCTCTTATTTTTTTGTCTAATAGCTAGTAGCAAATATGTCTAATTTGATTCAAAGTCACTCAAATTTACTAGTGGTACCACTTGTGGCATTCTGATGAGAAGAGAAGTATATTTCACACAAACACACTGTAAAATAAGGCAGAAAAGTAAAGAGAATGAGACAGTGATGTGAGACATTTTTTTTTGTTTGGTCTCACAGCTAGTAGCAAATATGCATAATATCATTCCATGCTACTGAAATTTACTAGTGATGCTACCTGTGTCAATCTGATGAAAATAAAAGTATGTTACTCTCACACACACACTGTGAAATGAGGTAGAGAAGAGACAGTTATGTGAGCATTGCTTTTCTTTTTTTTTTTGTCTCACATCTAGTAGCAATTATGTATACTTTTATTATCAGCCACTGAATTTTATTAGTGGTACCACCAATGACATTCTAATGATAAGAGAAGTATATTTCACACACACACACTGTGAAATGAGGCTAAGAAGTAGAAAGAATGAGACCGTGATGTGAACCATTTTTTTTCTTTTTTTTCCTCACAACTAGTAGCAAATAAGCATAACATCATTCCATGTCATTGAAATTTACTAGTGGTACCACCTATGGCATTCTGATGGAAAAAGAAGTATATTTCTCACACACAAACATTGTGAAATGAGACATAGAAGAATAAAGAATGAGACAGTTATGTGAGCAATATTTCTCCTTTTTTTATCACAACTAGTTGCAAATATGTATACTTTCATTCCCGGCCATTGAAATTTAATTAAAGTCTCACAGCCAGTAGCAAAGATGTATAATGTGATTTGAATCCATTGAAAATTTACTAGTTGTACCACCTGTGGCATTCTGATGAGACGAGCATTTTATGTCTCTAACACACACTGTAAAATGAGGCAGAGAAGTAGCAACAATGAAACAGCGATGTGAGCCATGTTTTTTTTTTTTTTGCCCCACAGCTAGTAGCAAATATGTTTAATACCATTCTATGCCACTAAAATTTACTATTGGTTCCACTTGTGGCATTCTGATGAGAAGAGAGGTATATTTTTCACACACACACACACACACACACACTTTGAAATGAGACAAAATAAAAAACAATGAAACAGTTATGTGAGCAATGTTTCTCTTTTTTTTTTTTTTTTTTTTTTTGATTACACCTTTTTTTTTATTTTTAATTATACTTTCATTCTCAGTTATTGAAATTTATTAGTGGTCTCACAACTAGTAGCAAATATGCATAATACAATTCTCTGTCACTGAAATTTACTATTGATATTACTTGTGGCAATCTGATGAAAATAAACGTATATTACCCCCACACACACATTGTGAAATGAGGCAGAGAACTAGAAAGAATGAGACAGTTATGTGAGCATTGCTTTTCTTTTTTTTTTGTCTCACATCTAGTAGCAATTATGTATACTTTTATTATCAGCCACTGAATTTTATTAGTGGTACCACCAATGGCATTCTAATGAGTAGAGAAGCATATTTCACACACACACACTGTGAAATGAGTCATAAAAGAAGAAAGAATGAGACGATTATGTGAGAAATGTTTCTTTTTTTTGTCATCACAGCTAATTGCAAATATGTATATTTTCATTCGCAGTCATTGAAATTTACCAGTGGTCTCACAGTTATTAGCAAAGATGTATAATGTGATTCGAATCCACTAAAATTTTATTAGTGGTACCACCTATGGCATTCTGATGAGAAGAAAATTATACTTCTCTCACACTATGAAATGAGGCATAGAAGAAAAAAGAATGAGACAGTGTAATTCAATTCAAAGCCACTGAAATTTACTCTTGATATCACTTGGGGAATTGTGATGAAAATAAGTATATTTCTCTCTCTCTCACACACACACACAGTGGCAGTTGGATTGAAATGAGGCAGAGAAATGTAGCGTTGTTTTCTTTTTGAATGCGCATACTTATGTTTGTTTATTTTTTGGTTATCATAGTAGTAAAATGGCCAAGGCCAAAGAGACTGCAACACCCGCACTGTGGGATAAGGAAACAAAAATAGATTTTATGACTTTTGTCTCATTGAAATTGATATGCAAAATAGACTCATGGCATATTTCAACAAGAAAGGGTTGCAGAACATAATCAAGAAATTCAAGGAGAGTACAAGAATGCCACTGAAATTTACTAGTGACACTACCTGTGTCAATCTGATGAAAATAAAAGTATGTTACTCTCACACACACACTGTGAAATGAGGTAGAGAAACAAAAAGAATGAGAATGTAATGTGAGCCATGTTTTTTTTAACCTCAAAGGTAGTTGTAAATATGTCTAATTTCATTCAAAGCCAATGAAATTTACTAGTGGTATCACCTGGGACATTCTAATGATAAGAGAAGTATATTTCACACACACACACTGTGAAATGAGGCATTAAACTAATTAATAACTATTAAATTTTATTAAAATAATTTAATTTAATATGTAGTTTATTTTTTAAATTAATAATTAATAGTTACATAAGTACATATAAATTTATTTATTTATAATTAACTTCATAAGATATTATTTAATTATTAGTTATCAATAAACAAAAATTGACTTGAAAAAAAAAAATAACGCCAAAACACCATCTTGCCTTCCCGTCTCCTAAACCCTTGCCGTCGCCCCCCTGACCCTCTACGGGTTTCGCCCAAAACCAACGAAACCCTTGCTGACATCCCCCTCCTCCCTCTACCGGTTTCCCAAAACCAACGCGATACAAGTTCCGATTAGAGCTGCAACTACGGAATTGTGGCATACAAAGACCGCCAAAACTCCCATCTTTCTCCCCCTTCCGGTTCAATCCTACCAGGAATCACTGAGGAAGGTAACCCTCGTCCATTCCCCATCCCACTCATTCGCGCTCTTTAGCTTCTCGAAATCGCTTAAATCGGGATTTTACGAATTCTCAGGATTTAATTTGTCCATTTCGACAGTTTGTCGGGTTTTAGAGTCAAATCCGCTACTAGACGGTACCGCCTGATAACATGGCGAAAGTGAAGATCCACGATAAAAAAGTGAAGTTTGCAATCATGAAAGTTAAGAAAAAGAAGGTAGTCTTCTGCTGCTTCTCCAATGAGTTTTGCTTTTTTGTTCTTTTCATTTTTCTCTTTTTTTTTTTTTTGCATCACAGCTAGTTGTTAATATGTATACTTTCATTCTCAGTTATTGAAATTTATTAGTGGTCTCACAACTAGTAGCAAATATGCATAATACAATTCTCTGTCACTGAAATTTACTATTGATATTACTTGTGGCAATCTGATGAAAATAAACGTATATTACCCCCACACACACATTGTGAAATGAGGCAGAGAACTAGAAAGAATGAGACAGTTATGTGAGCATTGCTTTTCTTTTTTTTTTGTCTCACATCTAGTAGCAATTATGTATACTTTTATTAGCAACCACTGAATTTTACTAGTGGTACCACCAATGGCATTCTGATGAGTAGAGAAGCATATTTCACAAACACACACACGGTGAAATGAGTCATAAAAGAAGAAAGAATGAGACGATTATGTGAGAAATGTTTCTTTTTTTTGTCATCACAGCTAATTGCAAATATGTATATTTTCATTCGCAGTCATTGAAATTTACCAGTGGTCTCACAGTTATTAGCAAAGATGTATAATGTGATTCGAATCCACTAAAATTTTATTAGTGGTACCACCTATGGCATTCTGATGAGAAGAAAATTATACTTCTCTCACACTATGAAATGAGGCATAGAAGAAAAAAGAATGAGACAGTGTAATTCAATTCAAAGCCACTGAAATTTACTCTTGATATCACTTGGGGAATTGTGATGAAAATAAGTATATTTCTCTCTCTCTCACACACACACACAGTGGCAGTTGGATTGAAATGAGGCAGAGAAATGTAGCGTTGTTTTCTTTTTGAATGCTCATACTCATGTTTGTTTATTTTTTGGTTATCATAGTAGTAAAATGGCCAAGGCCAAAGAGACTGCAACACCCGCACTGTGGGATAAGGAAACAAAAATAGATTTTATGACTTTTGTCTCATTGAAATTGATATGCAAAATAGACTCATGGCATATTTCAACAAGAAAGGGTTGCAGAACATAATCAAGAAATTCAAGGAGAGTACAAGCCGAGAGTAAGACGGGGTGCAGCTGAAGAACAAATGGGATAAACTTAAAAAGGATTGAAAACTTTGGAAGAAATTCAAACACGGATCAACGGGCTTTAGTTGAGATCCAGTGAAGCGAACTATTGATATTTCGGTGGAGTGGTGGACAGAAAGACTTGCGGTGAGATTTTTTTCACGTGCTCTAATTTGTTCATTTTAATTTATGTGCTCATTGAATTGTACGATCTATTTTTTGTAGGTGGTCTCAGCTGCAAAGAAGTTTAAGCTTTGTGGCATTGACCCTGATTTGGAAGAGAAGCTGGACAAGATGTTCGAGGGCATCGTCGCTATAGGCAAATATGCATGTGTGTCCCGTCAGACAGGTTTTTTTGCCACCCATGAGAACTTTGCGGTCGATCTGTCGGCTGACTCGACCGAACTCCCGAGCCCGGAAGTCGAGTCCACCTGTCGTACCAAGCGAGCCCGGATGCAAAGTAAAAAGAAAGGCAGAGCAGCTTACCTCAGAACCCATATTTCATAACTGGTAGCTTCCTCTATCCCTGACACGCGTTCAGTACCGGCTACTTCCATTCAGCAAATCGTGTAAATTTTGGATGTGGATAAGAAAATTGTTAAAGATTGGCCATTGTACTTATTTGCCACCTGCAGAGATTTTTTTTGTTACGATTCCAGAAAAAAAGAAGGTGGTGTATCAATGGCTATTTTATGAGCAGAACATTTGAGACTATTTTTACTTATTTTATTTGCTATTGGTTAGGACACTTGTATTTTTTTGTTTCATTGCATTGTTATTCATTTATTTCAACTGCTTGGGGCTTTGCTCAATAAAATTCATATAGGCAGATTATTCATAAATCATCACCGCTCATATATCATTACTACTTGAGACATGATTTGTTCAGAATTTATTAATCTTGTTTTGTCTCAGCTACTACATGGATTCAGATGAAGATAGGCAGAGAAGAAGAAATGCAGCAATCTATTTGATCAAATGAATATTTCAAAATAGGTTGATCACTCTCCATGTTTGACATCGTCGTTTATTGGGGACAAATGGGTTGGAAAATTGTTTGTCGGACACCCAATTATATTCAACATGTTTCAGATGACCAAGGGCATATTTACGGATCTTCTGACAGAACTTAGCGGAAGTCACGGACATTACGGGTCGTCAAGGACGACTACACGTGAGGTATGAGCAATCACCCTGTACATATTAGCGCAGAACGAATCAATACGAGGTGCGATGGAATGATTCCAACACTCCACTGAGACGATTAATAGATACTTTTCGGTCGGTTTGAATGCACTTGTCAGCCTTTTTACACAAGTTATCAAGCAAACAAATCCTAAATCCAAATGGACGCCTTTGGAGATTCTACACGATGCACGCTACATGTCGTTTTTCAATGTAACTTTTTAAATTTAAGGCATTCAATTTTTAATATGCATGTCTTCTATTTTGAACAAATTCTTATTTGCGTAGGATTGCATTGGAGTCATTGATGAAACACACGTTGGTACATAGGTTCAAATAACGAAAAGGTTGCATTTATCTGACGCTGTGAGCCACCTGTATTTTACCTTTTATAATGTTGGTTTGAAAATTTTACGAGATTTCAAAATTTATTTTCATTTACTTCTTTTAACAAATTCAATTTATGTTATCACTAATGATTTGTATCTAGTAGGAATCAAGAAATATGAGCTCCAGAGTTTCAGGGACATCCCGAAGACTGCTCTGCCAATACGGAATGCAGACTACCCTACTGACGTCACGTCAAGCTCACAATTACGGGAGACAGTTCTACAAGTGCCCAAAGAGCATGGCTAAGAAGGGTGACTTCTTCTGGTGGGCGGACAGTCCGTTGGATTCCACTGCAGGTAGTGATCAGGATTAGACAGTGTCATTAGAGGACATTGTGACACGGGACTAAAAATAATTTAATCATTTTATTAAATGTAATTTATGCTTTTGAAGTATCAAATATATGAGTCTTGCACTCTTGATACTCACTATTAAGTGAGTTGTGCATATGAATTTTTGCATTGTTTTGAACTGAATTTATGCTTTTGAAGTATCAAATATATGAGTATCACAGTTTTGTTACAAACAAATTTACTAAACTGAGGTAGAATAGTCATATTTCCAGAAACAGTTGTCCCACAACTGTTTTCACACAGCTGCAACAAAC
>NW_018164444.1:15632014-15632724 GCF_001263595.1 Phalaenopsis equestris
TATATATATATACATACATATTCATTATATGAATTTCACGCTTCTAATTATATGTGAATGTGAATAAAATTTATCAAATATGTTTGTAGTGATTTAGTTAAACTAATTTATCACTCACCGGGTCTCAATTTTGCAAGTCAAAACCGGTGCTCGTAAAAATATAATTTAGCCAAAGCATTCGCCTTCGTTGGACCTCGGTCGAACCATAGCAGGCTAATTGGGGTGTGATAGAAAGTGGTATCAGAGTATTGTTAATAGATGAAAAGAATGATGGAAACGTATAAGAATGAGATCAAATATGAATTGAATTATACGAAGTTATAGGTTGGTGGATCTAGGATGGGTAATCCATTGACATAAGATTTCATGCATGCACGATATTGTTATTATATAATACATTGCATTTAAATAATATAATTTTTCAATATAGATGAATATGCCTAAAGAAAAATCAAAAAGTACTGAGGGCTATCCTCCTATTTGGCCAATTGGAAAACAAGAAGCAAGAGCTGAAAATATTTTGAATAGAAATGATAATCAAAACAGAGCAAATGAAGAAATTAGAGCAACTAATTTACAGGGCATTTTGCAAGTGATAGCACAAGCGGTTGCAAAATGTCTGTTATTGAGAGATCGTCCACTAGTACAGGGCCCAGATCTAAATATGGGGCATAAGTTAGTCAGCACTTAAAGTTCTTTCAAGCATTCAA
>NW_018164444.1:15632824-15678059 GCF_001263595.1 Phalaenopsis equestris
TATATATATATATATATATCTGTTACTGGTAATGTTAAGCATGGCGGATGTTAGACACGTGTGCTGTATGTGCGGTGACATCGGCTTCTCCGACAAGCTCTTCCAGTGCCTTCGTTGCCTCTATCGCTTCCAACACTCGTATGTCCTCTTTCTCTCTCCTTTTCACCAAATATATCTTAATTTATCTTATCAAATATGATATTATCATATGTATTTCAACATCACACATAATCCAAACATGATTTACATTTTTCACGCACACACATATTGATGTTTCTTAATCATGAAAAGCATCTCAGGTTACAGATATGGTATAAAACTTATATTTAATTCATCTTTCTACTTCTAGCTATATATAATTGTGATTTAAAAAAGAAAAAAATATAGTTACTGCAGTAACTATTACCGTGAGGAATCATCTACCGAGCAAACCGCCGGCCTTTGCGACTGGTGCAGAAGCGAGGAGCACAGGGCCGACGGCCGGGGCGGCTGGCCGCCGCAGGTAATAAAGCAGGCAAGCAGGGTGGCGATCGTGTTGACGGTAGCGGGAGCACAGGCAGAGGACGGAGCTCCGGTGTCGGTCCGCCGTCGACCTCCTCCTCCTCCTCCTCCTCCGCCAAACAGTCCGGTCGGCGGTATAAGCTTCTCAAGGACGTACTGTGCTAATCCCCCCCACTCAGGAAAAAATATCACGTACGTGTAATCCACTCATACGGATACGTGCGGATTATGAGAACAGATAGAGAGTCTCTCTCTACTCTCTCTCTCTAAATCATAAATTTTTTTTTTTTTGTGTTCATGAAGAAACAGCATGATATTTTTGATGTAAAATATAATAATAAAATAAAATTAGTTTAATTTATAACAAATTAATAAGATATAAAACTAATATCTTCTCTAATCCTATGTATAAAAGCTTTACATTTTTTATAAAATTTTTATTTTTCTAGTTTGGTTATTTGTTCATTATGTATGGAGTAAAAATGTACTTCGAGCTTCTTGTTTAATTTTGTCTTCATTAGAGCTTAATCAATTAAGAAAACATTGTTAACACATAATCCATACTTATATGTTTCTACTTTCTACTCTTATGTTCATATTAAATCAAGTAAGAGCATGTTATTATGTGAATTATTTTATAATATTTTTTTAATTGCTTCAATTATATATATATATATATATATATAATTGGATTGATGATCAATGAGTTGATAGAAAAATGAATTCGAGCTTATCAATAGATATTGCTTGTAGTATTAGTTATGTACATGTGTAATTGTTGAGTATGGATCAAGCTTCTCCCAACTTGTTATGGAGGCAAATAATATGCGTGTAATTAACTTCTTATGTGTATAGAATGGACACTAATATACTTAATTACTTAACGACTAGTTAATTAGGCATTGCCATGTGGTTTATATTTAATTATATGAATAGTTTTTCGATGAAATGTGGAATGATAATGATTTTAGAAATTATGATAAAACTATATATTTGTTCACCAACAAAAGAAAAAGTGCAACTGTGCATGTGACATGTTAGCTTGGACCTTTTGTTCTTTCTTTATTCGTTTATTTAACAACGAGCTTTTTTGACAGCCCTAGTTGTAAGTAATTTAAATTGTGGCTCACTTATTACGCAAGATGTTTTGATTTTGTATAATAACTAATTTTTTTAATTAATATTTATATAAAAAAAATCCAAGTTTATTTTAAATAAAAAGAAGGAAGTTCATATAGACTAATTAAGCATAAAAGTTTAAACTTAATGAATTGTGTTAATATTTAGAAAAAAAATTATAATTTATATTATATCATTTTAAATAAAATTCATAATGTATACTTATTATATTGTCTTAAACATCTCCTTAATTGTAATTATTTTTATATAATAACAATAAAATAATTATAAGGGATTACATAAATACGATGATAAAGTGAATTAAATTATATTTACAGGATAATGATATTTTAGATTTGAGCTGCAATTTTAATTGTTTTTTTATCTCGAGTAAGAATGTCTCCTATAATAATTAAGTGGATGTGATAAAATTTTATTTGCGCCCATATTAATAGTGAAATTGCAACAAATTAAAGAATGGTAGGCGCAAATAAAATTAAGTTTTCATTTTTTAAAAATTACTGAGAAAATTGTAATTACAAAAATGAATATCTGCCACTCAGTGGTACTCAGTCGTCCGCCTCCACTGTTATCGCTAGCCACACGTCACAAAAGGCACGATCTTCAAAAGCTAATTAATTTTTTTTTTAATTTAAATTTCACGTGCTAACTTTGATTACAGACTTATGCATGTTGGAGAAGCCAAAGAAACTTAGAAGACAGAAGTCTAGTGGTCGACACCAATATGCACCCTTGAAGTAGGACAACAACGACCCATAAGTAGGGCGACATCATCCTAGAAATTGAGTAACCACAACTTAGAAGGAAAGACAAAAATAAACTCAAAAGCAACGTAAAAGATGTACAAAAAATAGATTATCATCATCTACAAATATCACATTAAAAAACTATAAAGACTAATAAACATTTGGGGATGAGATTCTCCAAATATGTCCACCATAGAAAATGAAAATCTCCCCTAAAAAGCTTGTCGGGAAAACTTCAGCTTTTCTTCATATTCTCTAGAATGTGTGACAGCCACACGAGAATCGCCATTGGAATGTGCGATAACAACAAGAAAGAAGTTCTTATGGTCAGGCACGAGGACAATTTTCTTCATGACAACAACGAAAAAGAAGATCCTGAATCACCTGTTGGGCAGAAACAGTGACAACTTTCTTCACTTAGCCATGCGAAGGAAGATTTCGTAGATCATCCTCTATGTAAGGCGGGGAGGACTTTCTTCTACATCGACACCAAACAAGGTCCCTTTCATCACTTGCTACGCAGGTTAAAAACGACTTTCTTCTTCAAGAAAATTCCAAATCACCTGATGGGTAGGAATGGAGAGTCCACGTCCACCATTTTCTTCTTGCTTGTTCATAGACTTCAAATTCGTATGCATTTATGACAAAAAATTAATTTCAGCCATTAATATTTTTTTATTCTGTTTCTCCCTCTCCAAATTCCCTGCGACAAGCCCTTTCCCACCAGAAATATTTACCTACAGAGAACACACGCATCTCTCTGTGCGTAATCCCCTCCCAATAACTTCTCAATAACCTCTGCGAAGGTTATTAGGGGGTTATTGCGGAGTTATTTGAACTCAATACCCTAATACCAGAGAAAATGTGAAAATGTAACCGCGGAATGTGAACATGTAACCGTGGAAGGTATTGACTCCAAATAACGCCGAAATAACTCCGCAATAACCTTCCAATAACCTTCGCAGATGTCATTGAAAAATTATTGGGAGATGATTACACACGGAGAATTGCATGTGTTCTCCATACGTAAATATTTCTTCTTTCCCGCACATAAAGATGACTGATCAACTTAGTTATAACTGCTTCTCTATAAATATGCAGTAATATTTTATATATATTCTTATTAAATAGTAACATATAATATTACACATATCTATAACAAAAAAAAGTTATAGTTCTCAGGATTTTAATATTTTTGGACGACGGAATTGATCTTGTCATAGACCACCAATAAATTTTCATCATCCGACATGAATCTCTATGTATGATACGGATCTCATGTTAATTTTTTGAGCAAAAAATATTCAAAATTTAATTGAAACTCATCCAAAGCTCCGGTTTCAGAAAACTTCTAGTCAATCTAATTGGCTCTTAGAGACGGACCCAAAATCATCAAAATCGATCAAGTCAAATCAAGCTTAGAGCAAGCTATTTAGCCAAATTTGGAAGCTTTTCAGAAACATTTAAAAGATCAAAATAATGTTGAATCCTGTGAGCATTTAATCGAATTAAGCGTCTTAGCAAAAAGAATCCAACAAGCATAAGATAGCTCAATTCCGACACATCAAGACTCTCAAATGTCAACCAAATATCGTCTGATCAAATGAATCTCTCCGAATCGTCCGATTCATAATTATTCATTAATTACAACAAAAATTCTATAAATAGAGTCCCACTCCTCTCTTGAAAAACGGGAGCTTGAAGCCTAAAGAAGACTGAAGCTTGGAGAAAGAGTTGAAGTTCAGCATCACTCATACACTCGTCAATCACCGCCAACAATCGCTGCCACCACTTGCCGACCACCATCGATCCCCATTAGCGACCTCACATTCCTTGCAACAAATTCATCTGCGCACTGATTTTTTGGCAATAAAAATTATGTAACCCTTTTCAGCACGTGAGATAAATAATTATAACTGTAATCTATAAAATAAGTGTTTTCCGTCTCATATTGAAAAAAAAAAAAATCATAAGATTTTGACTAAATTAAATTTACCACCATTTTGTATGCCTCGAATTTAGTCGAGCGAGTATTTGAAATGATTTTCGGTTTTTGAGCCTTTTTTTTTTCTGAAGCTAAATACAACTTAAATACAATTGTTATATTTATTTCCTTTTCTTTTGCACTTAACATTCAGCTTCGATTCTCATCATTTTCAAATAATAATAGCAATAATAATAAATCCTACTTTTATTAAAATGATGTATATAAACATAATATTTCTGCCATAATTTCCATTAAATAGCTTCGCTTCTGAATTCCAACTTAATTGAACATTTATAAATTGATGATTTAGTTTTAATAAAAATATTATATTTAATTAAAATTTATGTGAGAAAAATATATATTTTTTTAAATCATCAAATGTATTGTTATTAATTTATTTTTTTTTAAATTAAGTAACAATTATTTTTAGAAATAAATTCTTTCAAACAACATTCTTTTAATAAAATCAACTCTTTGTTGTGTAGTCAAATATTTTTATTTTATTTATTTAATTATTGTTACTTTATTATTATTTATAAAAATAACTATCCAATTCATCATATGAATAATTTTATATCATTTTATTTATTTATTTTTGAATTGGGAAATTAAAAAGCAAAATAAATTGAAACTTGCTTATAATATTCTTGAAAAATAAAAAGTAATTATTATCATATGAACTCTTTTTAAAAGGATTTATGATGAAGAATTTAGTGAGAAATAAAGTTGCCTAAGTTTAGAAGCTAAGGAAAGGTTAAAAAGTAAAGCACACATTTATAGTACAAGCCATGAAAGTGACCTTACTTTGGGACAAGGTAGCTAAAAGAGACAAGAGACATTAATGGACCTCTTTTGACCCAACAACACATTTATTTGAGAAAGATAAGGGGAAGCCAATACTCAATATTAGGGTTTGGAGACCCCTCTAATTAAAGTACCATTCAATTCTTTGAGTGACTTTAGACATGGCTCTCTAGCTAGTATCCTACATTGTTTTAGAGTTTGTTTATTCCAATACTTTAAGTTTATTTTATTTATTTCAATTTATAATCAAAACCAATGGAGATTTTGAAAATAAAATTAATTTTAAGAGAATGTTACAATATAGTTGATGTGTGCTAGAACATTCGCAGCGGTAATAGATTATAATCTAGGCATTGCACGAAGATTCAACATACACTTAGATAAATGAAAAATAACTAGTAGAGACACCAGAAGTTTTTACATGAAAAACACAGAAATTGATAAAAAATCACGAGGTGTGACCTAGTTATAAAAATCCATTATAAATTGATAATTACAGAAACTCATTGTCTCATGTACATGAATATATTTTAGTCTTCTAAATTATAACGTCGATATGCGGATAAACTTGATGCAAGGAACAGATGACGAATGATGCTGATTAAAGAATACCGATAAGTGGTGGATGAAGGTGGTAGGCGGTGGTCGACGACGGTCGATTGTGATCGACATCAGCAAGAGTGATGCTGGACTTTAGCTCATTCTTAAAGCTTCAAGCTCTTCCTCAAGCCTCAAACTCTCCCTTCCCTCATGAGAGGGATGACAATCTATTTATAGAGTTATGGGTGCAATTTAAGCAGGAACATGTACCACTTTGATCGGGAGGCTCATTTATTTATTTCAATTTATAATCAAAACCAATGGAGATTTTGAAAATAAAATTAATTTTAAGAGAATGTTACAATATAGTTGATATGTGCTAGAACATTCGCAGCGATAATAAATTATAATCTAGGCATTACACGAAGATTCAACATACACTTAGATAAATGAAAAATAACTAGTAGAGACACCAGAAGTTTTTACATGAAAAACACAGAAATTGATAAAAAATCACGAGGTGTGACCTAGTTATAAAAATCCATTATAAATTGATAATTACAGAAACCCATTGTCTCATGTACATGAATATAATTTAGTCTTCTAAATTATAACGTCGATGTGCGGATAAACTTGATGCAAGGAACATATGAAAAACGATGCTGATTAAAGAAGGATGATGAGTGGTGGATGACGGTGGTCGGTGGTGGTCGATAGCGGTTGACAGTGGTTGACGGTGGTCGATTTTGATGAACGTCAGCAAAAGTGATGCTGGACTTTAACTTTCTTAAAGCTTCAAGTTCTTTCTCAAGCCTCAAACTCTCCCTTCCCTCATGAGAGATATGTCAATCTATTTATAGAGTTATGGGTGCAATTTACGCAGGAACATGAACCACTTTGATCGGGAGGCTCAGAGAGCTTCCCTCGATCAAATATCGTTTGATGGACGCTTGTGTGTCTTAATGATGTTGACATTCAACGATCTTGGGCTCATTGGATTCATCTCGCTGAGATGCTCGATTTGACTATCAACTCGCCGGATTTGACATCTATTTGACCTTCCAAATGTGTCCGGAAAATCTTTAAACATAGTTTAATTATTTGATCAGGGATTGATTTTGTTTGGATTGGATCAATGTTGATACCATTGGGTCCATCTCGTCGAGCAGGTCAGTTTGACTATAAGTTTGTTAGAATCAGAGCTCTTAATGACTTTTTATCGAAGTATAAATATTTTTTGCTCAAAAAGTTACATCGAGATATGTGTGATGCCTCAAGATTCATTATCGATGATGAAGAATTGTTGGAGTCGTATCAATAGTAATATCATAATCGAAAGTATGAATAAGTTCTATTAAGAGGTATATAATGAGTTTATTATCTTATGCTTTCATTAAAATTTAGTATGTATATAAATGAATAGATTACATCTTGTAATGGATAATTTTTCTTTTATTTAAAATCTTATAAGAAGAAAAATTATGAGGCTTACTCAAATTAAAAACAATTATGCTACGTGAAATAAAAAATAATAATAATAATAATATACTTTTGCTTATAGCTGGAAAGGCATGGATACTTCCTATTTGTACGATTTATTTCTTAAAGTTAGTCCTTGAATACGTTGAATATGTCCTGACCTATAAATAGTATTTAAAAGAAGCATCTTTGTCATTAGAATAATCATATGATGAGATACTGAGCGATTGTTGTGTACGAGTATTGCACGTAAATTTGTATGTGATGTCTGATCTGAATCACTAAAATACATCTTTTTGTTCTTTTTCTTATTAGAGTGGGGTACTCTAAAATTTTTTACGGTTCTAATTACGTGCGGACACACGTGTATGCGGTGTACGCACGCAAAAAATTTTTCGAGATAATTTGCTTCCCCCTATCATTCATCATATTTTAACATTTTATTATTTTGATAATATCATAATTTATAGCGATCCTGAATTTGTTAGGTTTGTCTGAGCAATTGATTGTTTCAATTCAGTATGGAAAATTTACATAGATATCACACAATTCTTATGTATTTACATATCTAACACCCAAAATTTGAAATTTACACTTATCACATCTTAGTGTCATAAACTTATGTATGAAAATGTGTGTTTTACTTTTTAAGAGATAGTTTTGGGGGGTTTTTTTTTTAATGCTATTAGGGATTTGAATGGTATGTGAGTAAATACAAATATTTATGTGCTAATTTTGCTAATATTAAAGTTTTCTTGGGATACATGTGTTATGCTGGAGCCCGGTCCGATTCTCGCGCTTGCTCCCGCCTTCACGCTCCCGTATCAGATCGCGATCTCTCGTTCGCGCCTCCCACTCGACCACAAAACTGTTCTCACTCCCGTTTCGCGCGAAGCGAAGCATCACTTCGTTGTCTTCCTGTTCGCAATAAAAGACTTCGGACGGCTCTCATTCAGTTAACGAAGTCACAGCCTTTTGTGCTTTTCTTTGGTTTCCTTGGGATAGAGTAAAGTTTTCCTCGGGATAGAGGAGGAAAAGTGCAAGAAGTAGTTCCTTGAGGTGAAGGAAGAAGAAAGAAGAATAATAAGATTATTCTCCATTGACTTCTTCTTGGTGGCTTATGGCTGAAGAGAAATTGAGTTTATTTCTCTTGTAAGTTTATCTTCTTCGGTGTATCTCAGTGTAGAGTTTCTTCGGTATATCTTGGTGTAGAGAGAGAAGAACAGAGAGCAACAAAGTGAGAGTGAGAGATTCCTCTTGTAAGTCGAGGTGATCGACTGGTGTAAATTTCTCAAGTAGTAAAATCCTCTGCAACCCCGTGGACGTAAACAATTTGCCGAACCACGTAAATATCTGTGTTACGCTGTGGTGTTACTATTTTCTAATGTGAATTTTTCTCGTTCTATTTTTTGCTTCGTCGATTGTTCTCCTGTTTGATTTATATATATATATATATATATACCACAACAACTGATATATTTAGATCTCGTCACAACAATATGATGATAGGGGAGTTACATATCTAATTCTAAATGATTGGATATTTATCATCGACATTTTTAATTTAATTATAAATTTATTGAAAATTGAGTTTGAATAATCTTAAATTTTATCCTATAAATTATCTTAATCAAAATGCATCAAGATTTGTGTCTTAACATATTATTTATTTATTTAGGGTTTTTTTTGACAAATATAAGTTATGCAATAAACACTTTACATTTTTTTTTAATTTTTTTTATTTGGAGCTATTTTATTTATATGAATAAAAAGATTACACATCTAAGTATATGCATTTTGGACATCCATAAAAAAGTTTATTAGATTATTGTAAATGTATGAAACATGTAACACTATTCATTTTTCTTAATTAACATAAAATGCATACAATTTAAAATTTATGTAATTTTTTCCAAGCTATTTAAGATTATTTTGATTTTCCTTGGCCCAATCTAATTATGTATTTACATATTCATGCATGAGAATCTAAAGGTGTTGGAAATAAATGTTTTTAATTTTCCATAACAAGTTTTATGGGAGCATGTCATAAAGGAGGCATTTACATACATAGCATACAATTCTTGTGTATTTACATAACTCGCACATAAACATTTATATATATATATATATATATATATATGCACCTTATTTATGGATGAACAGGTGTATTTTACTTTTTAAAAGCTAAAATAGTGATATTAATGTCTATGTGATATGAAAGATTTGGAAAGTATAATTATAAAAAGTAAAGCTTACATATTAGATACATAAATACATAGGACTTAGGTGGTATATATGTACATGTCTCCAAATAAATATAAGGGGATTAAGCAATATCGTCTTAAATTGATTATGATATCTTGCGATCTAAATCTTTACTAATCAATAACAAACTAGTTTTTGCTAATATTAAATTAGCTTAATTATAAATATTCAATTAATTTAATTATCATCAATTAATTCGAACAGTTACTTGATATATACATTATATTTATAGATGTTTTTATAATTTTAAAAAAAATTATTTTTAAATATACTTTTCTTAAATCGATAGTTGCTATCTACTCTGATGATTTAAAATTTTATTGTTAATTTTAAACTTTATTTTTTAGGATTTTTAAAGATAATATTCCCTAATTAACATTTTTAAATGGCAAAAAAGATTTATTTTCTTTATTATTAAACGAGATAACCACCCACGCCTAATTGCTATAATTATAATCTTATAAAATCTAGTTATCTTAACTGTCACTAATCAATAACCAACCAGTTTTGCTAAAATTTATATAGAGTAATTAATATTCAGTTAGCCTAATTACTCTTAAAATTAGCCATATTTCATATATATGAAATATGCTTGCTGGTGATTTCATAATTTAAAAAACAAATTAATTATTTTTAATATTGGAACTATCGTTTAGACATTTGCATGCATACCACCTTATGCCTACTTATTTACATGTCTAACACCCATACTTTGCTTTTTACATTTATACCACTCAAATCTTTCATATCACATCAAAAGTACAACCTTTTTAACTTTTAAGAAGTGAAATACTCCTTTTCATGCATAAGAAGGTTGTATGTATGTAAAAATTGATATATAGGTGTTCGATATGTAAATGCATAGGAACTGAGGGGTATGTATGCAAATTATGCAGAACATTACACTGTTGATTATATAATTTATTTAAATATGTATTTCACATATTAAAATAAAAATAAGAATTAAATAAGAAATGCTTTATATTTTTCAAAAATATTACAAATTAAACATTTCTTAATCATATTTTTAATAAAAAATTAATCTTAATCAGAATTGTTAATTTAAGAGCTTGTGGCTGAGAACCAATTTCATTCTTCGGCTTCGCGGCCCATGAAATTTTAATCTTAACACTTAAATTGTTTGGATGAATGTGATTAGTATATTTTAATTATGCATATAAGCTGATTAAAAGCACTGCTAATGTATGCAGATAAGCATATTAATTTCTTTATATGTGATCATAGTTATCAAATTATGAAGCATGCAAATTTCTTTATATGTGTATTTTTTTTATTTTTTTATTTTCTTTTATTTTTTTTAAATATGTTTACTTAGTATACATATTTTATCATATTTTTGTTTTTAATTTAAAGAAAATGAATATATTTTTACAAATACTCAAAATGTATTTCATCTTTAGATATTAAATATATTTTTTGTGAAATCAAAATATACTCGAGTGAAAATAGTTATATACATAAGAAAATAAAAGGTGATTCTAAATGACCCATGATTGAACAAGTACTTGAAGTATGCTTAGTAACTTTGAAGCATTAATAGAATGTTCAAATGAGATCCAAACCTAGCATAAATACAAAAAAATTGACCGTCCCGCCGATTGAAATCCAAGGAGCCCAAGATCCCTACAATTTAAGGTCATTAAGACAGTTAAATGCTAAAAAAATAATTTTTTATCAAAGAAATCAACATGTAATATGTGATAGAGTGTTATGAGGATTTCACTAAATTTGCAAAAAGTTATCGCCCAAACTCTATTAATAGGAGTCCATTTTCAACACGTAAGAGAGGAAAGTGAAAAGAAAACTAAGAGCTTAGTACACACCATTGAAGAAAGCTTGAAGCTTGTGTTGCCCTGTGCCATCGGATTACCATCATCTGGTAGACATCGTCGTAACTGACCACCATCTTCGAAACATTTTCATAACACCAAATTATGATTGTGGGATCACCATCACCTGGTCGTTGCTACCGCCATCGCCGAACCACTGTTGCCTAACTGCTACCACCACAAGTGGCGTTTAAATCAGATCCCATCACATGGACCCCATCTTTGAACTTCCATCACCATAACTAGGTTACTGCTATTTCCTGAATATTTTATACCACTCCTTTGATGAAAGTAAAGTTGATAACACATGCTCATATAATATTGCTTTATATTATTCAACGGCATACAAAATTTTGCTACTTACATTTGTAAAATAGACCTATTTCAACTGACTTGGTCCTTTCTATTTTTTCTCTTTCAGGTTTTTCATATAAAAACTCCTGACATTTTCTTTGTAGACTCTTCTTTTATCCGCACGCACTGTTTGGTAGGTGGGCCTCACCATTTCTTAACAATAGATCAACCTTTATCACACTCTTCTCTCTTGTAGCATTAAATCTCTTTAAGATCATTGTAGACATATTTTTTATATACATTTTCGTTCATGAACTTTTATGGATGTTGATTTATTAAATTATGAAAAATGATATTCATGCGAAGGAATTAGAAGATAATGACATTCTAATCATTAAATTTCTAACTAAATTATTATCAAGATTCAATAAAAAAAAAGTTGTTTTTGACGTGTGTTGTGGATTTCAAGATGACTATGTTAATTAAGACAATCATTTAAAACATAAATACAAATTTTATTTAATCATTATTTTCATAAGAAAATAATAAACTATTTCTTGAAAGTTGTACTATCCAAGAAAAAATAAACTCTAATTTCTTATGCAAAACCACAAAAATACAAAGGATAGTTGAAGGATTTAAGCTAAAGTAATTACTTAAAATCATAGAGTAGACAAAAAAAAACTTCTTTCATAGAGAGAAAACTTACAATCAATAGGCCATTTAAGTTGGGCCGCTTGATATAGATCATTTAACCATGAAATAGCTTAGTTTTCAACCAAAAATTTTAAGCCCACGCCAATATTTTTCTTATATATAAGATGTTAGTCATCTTATTCTTCCAAAATGTCTCAATGGTTATTGGGTATGGTTATTTGTTTATTAAAAATGCAAAGTATATTACATGTATATATTTTGCACTTTCATGTTATCAATATATAAAGAGTAATTTTATTGTATGCATTTAGAAGCACATTTAATGATGGACATGCAATGGTAGCGATAATGCAGGGGTGGAACCAACCTCCCTTTTTAAGTGGGGGAAAATTGCCCCTAGACCCAATGCAGGAGGGTCTGGGGGCTAAAAAGAGCAAAGTGATATTTCAGAATGAGCTAAACTGATATTTCAGAAGAGAAAAGTCTAAATTGCCCTCTCATTTAACTAAAAATTTGAATTTGAAGGGGTTTAATTACCCCACTGGACCCTTCCTGGGTTTGCCCTGCAATAATGGGAGAAAATATTACATGTGATACATATAATCAGACTAAGAAGTTGATTGCATCACATCACTGTGCATAGTAGTGTGGTGCAATCCAAGTCATTGTCCAAATGTCAAGTGTTTCAAACATAATATTTTCTCCAACGACGAGTAAACAAATGTAAGTGTTCGTAGGAGGAAAATTCATGGTCGTTGGCTTTATGATTTTTCTACATTTAGAATTCATATGGCTTATCGTATTTCTAATTTTTTTTAACCAAATAATGTCTAAATAAATCGAAAAAATAATTTTTTTCAATAATATTGAAGAACTTTATCTATCATAAAAGTGTTTGAAACTACTTTTAAGAATTAAACCGTTAATGAAAAGTTCTTGAGGTTATTCTCTTCATATATATATGCTCTTTATCAAATGTCTTTTAAAACATAATTTCACCATTTAAAATTAAAATATTGCAAAATTAACCTTAGATTTTACATTAGGAATGTAGCACGCATTATAAGGACAAAATTAGGAAGCAGTCCATGGTCAAAATGTAGCCGGCAAAATAATGCAAACATTATTTAATTAATAATTCAATTTTATATCAATCTTATTTCCAAGTAATTGAATAAATTTGAATTAAATTTTTTTTCAAATAGAAAATTGTCGTTAGTCTTTTTCGGATAAAAAATAAATTAAAAAAAAAATGGAAGATTTACATGCACTCCATCAATTCCTCTGTATTTACATTTCTGACCCCTCCCAAATTTTTGAAAAAATATTGAGCGGCCGGCCTAACTTGCTGGAAGCTCTAAGTCGGGCATGGACCCACCGGCATGGCCTGCAAGTAGGTCCCACTTTACCATATATTAGCGATCCAACGGTCCACAGAACTTCCATAGGTTGACACGTGTCTTTGAAGCTAGGCTTTCGTAGGTCTCTGCCGTTGCTTTCAAGGGTCAAAAAAAATAAAAAAATAAACCCGAAAATCACAGGCCCTTAATTGTGATAATATCCATTCGAAATATGAGGAAATTTGCGGTCCGTATGATGAAAATCACAGGCCCTTAATTGTGATAATATCCATTATGAGGAAATTTGCGGTCCGTATGATGTTTGCAGAACTGCGTGCATTGGAGGCTATTCAGCGGATATTAGAGATTATAGGTAGGTTACAGAGATGTTACACGGGATATAATACAGATATAACCCCCCTAATACCCTGTGAATAATCTCCGATGTCAGCTCTGCAAGCGTCTTACGTACATATATTTTTCTCTTGAAATAGTTAATATTTAGGCTTCTTGTATACAAGTTATTGGAGCCCGCTAGCATGGGCATTTACATAAATAGGGCCAAATTTTTATCTATTTACATATCTAACATAAATTTTGCTTTTTATATTTATACCTCCACTGCCTTTCATATCCACCATAAAAAAATTAAATGTAATTGTTCATGCACATATAAAAAATATGCACGTAAAAAATTAAAGTTTAGATGTTAGATATCTAAATGCATAAAAAAATGAATTGTATTTATGTAATAAACTCCATTAAACAAGCGATCAATTATATTATCATGGCTAAGCATAAGTTAGATTATTGAATAATGAAGTGGGTTCCTATCCCCATCACATTAAAATATAATGCTTGAAAAAGACGACCACCACAATTCTTTTAAGCTATGGCCATAATTGCTTCCCATTCAATAATCTAACTTTCTTAGCGGAATCATTTTTAAATTTGAATGTAATTATCAACTTTAATTATTTTTTAACCCTTTTTTATTTTATTAATTATATTAAATTTAATTAAATTTTTTTATTGTAGAGTGGTTAAAATATTTTGAAAGTAGATAAATGAGCTTTCAATAAAACTTTATTGCTCGAGATGATTTTACTTGATGATAATTTTCAATAAAAAATTAATTTTAATTTATTATAAAGTTAATTAGAGCATTAAAAATTTTCTAACCATGAAAAAATAAATAGAAAAATAATATTTATATAGTGCTAAAACAACAAAATATGATAAGGCTATCTCTTGATCATCACCTCCAATAACAAATGCCATGAATTAATTCATGTACAGTATATCAATTTAATCTTATCACCTCCTAATTTATATCTCCCAAATATTAACTAAAAAATAAAAATAAAAATAAAAAAAACTTTCTAACTCACAAAAAAAGAGAAAATAAAAAGAATAAATAAAATCCAATTCTTATGACGTCACTCCTAATCAGCTCACCCAATTCACCATTAGCTCTTCTTCTTCTCAAACCAGCAGAAGTTTCTGCCTCCAAAAGAGAACTCAAAGTAAAGTTAGGGTTAGTACCATACAAAGCTTGAACTCCTTCAATATCATCCACTCTCAAATTCACCTTCTTCGTCCTCGGGCTTAAGGTTGGATACATGACTGCCTCCTGCACCGACGAGTGAGCTAACCCGAGCACGTGCCCAATCTCGTGAGTCAGCACCGACTCCAAGTCAACCGCCACCTTCGAATCCTCCTCCCCAAAATCAACGGACCACCGCTCCGCCGCGTCAAGGTGCAGCCGCCCGTTCTCGGGGGAAAAAGCGTGGGCGAGCACGCCGAGAACGCCGTCGAATGGTTGCCCGTCGCCATGATCGCCACCGTAAAAGGCGATTTTGACATCGGCCGTGTTGTAGTCTTTGGAGTGGGAGAAGGTCATTGGGATGACTTTCGCCCATCGAGCGAATGACCGATGCATGGCCGCCTCGAGAGCAGGGCGGTTGATATATCCAATGGTGTCGGTGGGGGAGAGGGCGTAAGTGAGGTGGTGGGAAGGGCGAGACCATCGGGGTTGACCGGGGAAGTATGCGAAGCGGCGCACGGATTTTAATGGCCTTTCGTCGGGGAGGCCGCAGCGGGGAGAAGAGGAGATGGAGGCAGTGGAAGGGGGTAGGAGGAGCGGGAGGAAGAAGAGGAGAAGTAGTGAGTTGTATGGCATGGTTCTTATTAGGAAAGTGTTGGAATGGATTATATAAATTTATTGTGATGAGATATTGATAGGAGGAAACCATATAAGTATATACATTTATATACTATATAAATATTTATATTTTAAGTATCTGGGGAAGGTGAGAGGGAGAGAAGACTGTCACCTGAAGAGGGTTTGGTCACCAAATTATGTAACGGTTGCAAGGTTGATTAGTGATGCTTCTATGATTAACTAGCCTTATTTCTTTTTTATTATTATTATTATTTAGATATTTGGGATTCTGCGTGGGAAAAATTATTACGTGCGAACATCTGGATGACAAGTGTGGATGGGAATGCTAAATCACCATAAATTTAAGTGTATTTGAGATGACCTCCTTCATTCACCATTGTCCAAATGTATGGTGTTTGTACGTAATAATTTTTCGTTGCCAAAAGGCTTCGAATTCGGATCGGGATCAGAGAATAAGGGAAGTGGACCAATTGAGTGCTGAGAAATTTTGGCCTTAAGGAAGAAAACTCAAGTCGTTCAAGTATGCTTGAGATGATGGTTTCATCAAGTATTTAATTGTTCGTGGGACCTCTGTTTCCTTCATTTGGTGGAAAAGAAAATTGGTGATTTAGCTTTTGTTTAGTGGACTTTTGGCCCAAGTAAAACTAAAAAAAATAATTATTTTTTAAGTTATTAAGATCCGTCTTCTGTTAAGGAAGGTGGAGACTCGGTCCACTTCTTTGAATTGACGACCTCGACACCTATGAAAATTTTTTAAGTTTATTTCCTTATGTATTTTGTTCCCTGCTATAGGTTGATGCTTCTCTGTTTTTTTTATTTAAAACAGTTGCCTTATATTGACAGGAAGAATTAAGAAAAGCTAAATTAATTAATTAAGCTTTACCATATTAATCTCCCGCCCCTCCTGTTGCTATAGAGAAAATGGCAATGAATTTGATAGCTTGCCTTAATGGGCTTTATATGGGTCATTAAAGCATGATTCCATGTTTTCTCTATGGAATCACGAAATTAAGGGTTACTAAAATAAGTCGGATACTGGGAAGTTTTAAAATGGGCTCACGATTACAGGGAAGTGGTATTACTCTCCAAACAGTCTTCTCTCCTTGGATTATACTCTGTCGTGAGACTGGAATAAAGGAATCACAATGAAGCTTTTTTTTAAAGTTGTCTTTCTTCTTCTTAGTGTGCCTCTCGGTTTAGAGAAAAAGGGAAGGTGAGGAGAGAGAGAGAGAGAAAATTCTTTCTTGTAAGTCAACGTGGTCGACGGTGTAATCCTCAAAGCTAATAAAATCCTCTGCAGATCCGTGGACGTAGGCAATTTACCGAACCACGTAAATCTTGTGTCGCCTTTTCTGGTGTAATTTTTCTAGATTTGTTTTTTCGCTTTATTGCCGTCGTTTTTTTTCCGTTTTTTTTCACAAAAACTGGTATTAGAGCCTTGGTTCGAGGCTGAAAGAAAACGATGGGTGGAGACGAAGTGATGACATCGGGGATCGAGAAGTTCAAAGGCACAGATTTTAGTTACTGGAGGATGCAGATAGAGGACTACCACTATGGGAAGAAACTTCACCTGCCGTTGCCGGGTTTATTTGATTATCCCTGTCGAGATCGATTGCCCACAACGTCATCAAGAATAGAACTACTGCAGATCGCATGGTGGTTTCTTAGGTATGTATGAAAAGTAATCGACGAATAAGGTGCATTTGATGAAAAATTTATTCAACTTTAAGATGGTGGAAGGTGTCTCTATTGCACAACGCCATAAAGATTTTAATACTATCACAAATCAATTTTTATTATTTAAATTGATTTTTACGATGAGATACGTGCGTTGATCATGTTGGCTTCATTGCGAAATAGCTAGGAAGCCATGAGGATAGCAATTAACAGTTCTACAGGTAAATCTAAACTGAAATATAATGATATATGTGATTTGATTTTGGCTGAGGAGGTGCGCATGAAAGATTCTGGCGAGACCTCGAGTTCGAGTTCGGCACTGATTGTTGATTCTAGAGGGAGATCACGGGATAGGAACTCAAATAGAGGAAGATCAAAATCAAAGTTTGGTCAGCAGACAACCTGCTGGAATTGTGGCAAGGCTGGTCACATAAAAAGAAACTACAGGAATCTCAAGAACGAGAATGATGACACTAATATTGTAACTGCAGAGATATATGATGCGCTATTATTGGCAGTTCATAGTTCTATTGATGATTGGATGACGCTAATATTGTAACTGAAGAGATATATGATGAGCTATTATTGGCAGTTCACAGTTCTATTGATGACTGAATTCTGGATTCAGGTGCTTCCTTCCATACATTTTTCCACCGGGAGTTAATGCGAACTATGTTGCAGGTAACTTTGGGAAGGTATATCTGGCTGATGGAAAAGCTCTAGATGTGATGGGGATAGGAGAGGTTGATATTGCACTCCCTAACTAGAGTAAATGAACTTTGCAAAAAGTCAGACACGTTCCTGAATTGAAGAAAAACTTCATTTCTGTTGGGCAGCTCAATGAGGGTGGTCATTCAGTAGTGTTCTCAGATAGTACCTGGAAGGTGACTAAAGGAGCATTAGTACTAGCTCAGGGTAAGAAAACTGACACACTATATATAACTACAGGTTTACTCAGGTGTGGACACATGAGCCAGAGGAACATTATGGGGAAGCAGAAGAAAGTCAGTTTCCTAAAAAGTGGCAGAGCGCCAAAGACAGGAAAATTGGATCATGTACGAACAGATAGTGGAGAACCACAGAGCTATGAAGAAATCTTGCAAGATGAAAGTTCGAGCAAGTAAGAGCTAACAGAACTTCCATCAGGGAAGAAGACATTTCATAACAAGTGGGTGCACCGGGTGAAGATTGCGCTTGATAACAGCAAAAGAAGATTGCGCTTGATAACAACAAAATGTACAAGACTTGACTTGTTGAAAATAGCCTTCAGCTGAGCTGAGGCTGGATATTGCCCATGCAGTGAGAGTTATAAGTAGAATCATGAGTAACCCAAGAAGGAGCTTGGAGGTATGATATGTCGTTTACGGTAATATGTCAACTAAAGGTGTTACTCTTGAGAAACTGAAGTTGTGCTCGACTTCAGTTGATCTTCTAGCTTGGAGACAGAGGTTTTGAGTTGCAGAGATGGAGGATATCACATTTGAGGATAAGGTCGATGCAGTGTCCCAGTCTCCAAGTGGGAGAATTGTTAAGGAAAGTGGAGACTCGGTCTACTTCCTTAAATTGGCGACCTCGACACTTATGAAAATCATTTAAGTTTATTTTCTTATGTATTTTGTTCCCTGCTATAGCTTGACGCTTCCTTGTTTTTTTATTTAAAGCAGTTGTCTTCTATTGACATGAAGAATTAAGGAAAACTTAATTAATTAATTAAGTTTTATCATATTAATCTCCCGCCCCTCCTGTTGCTATAGAGAAAAATGCAATGAATTTGATAGCTTGCCTTAATGGGCTTTATATGGGTCATTAAAACATGATTCCATGTTTTCTCTATGGAATCACGAAATTAAGGATTACCAAAATAAGCTGGATACTGGGAAGCTTTAAAAGGGGCTCACGATTACAGGGAAGTGATATTACTCTCCAAACAACCTTCTCTCCTTGGATTATACTCTGTCGTGAGACTGGAACAAAGGAATCACAAGGAAGCTTTTCTTTAAAATTGTCTTTCTTCTTCTTAGTGTGCCTCTCGGTTTAGAGAGAGATAGAAGATGAGAAGAGAGAGAGAGAATTTTTTCTTGTAAGTCAACGTGGTCAACGGTATAATCCTCAAAGATAATAAAATCCTCTGCAGCTTCGTGGACGTAGGCAATTTGCCGAACCACGTAAATCTTGTTGTCTTCTTTTCTGGTGTAATTTTTATATATCTGTTTTTTCGCTTTATTGCCGTCGTTTTTTTTTTCACAACATGTTCTAGTAGAATTTATCAAAAATTAATAGCAATTTTAAATTTAAAACATCTGACTAGATATCCCATTTTGATCTAAATGAGTAAAGATTATTGAATATGTTTTTAAAATAAATATATTATATGAGTAATCCATGAGATTTATTATGTGTATATAAATTTTTGTTGGAGACCAGCGTTTCTCGCCAATAATTGTTACCTCATCAAGTGGGCCGGTTGTCAATGTTCAATACTGAGCGGACCGGGCCCACCGCCGCCACACGTGCCTCGCATATGAATGCGTGGCGTGAAGTATTCCTCAATGCAGATGGAGAGGTTGAGAACGGACGAAAGAGGTTGTGGGAACAGACACGCGGCACTCAAACGTGAGATCCCATCTTCTTGCTCCATCCGGAGGTTAACCGAACTCTTAACTAACACAGTCAACTGCTTTTTTCCCAGGATTGGGTATTCCCTACAGAATAAAGAAGACGTTATTAAACCGCTAAATATTTTACAGGCGCGAGACGTGGGACCATGTTCGGTTGCGTCGGATAGACTTTAAAGTAAAAGCGACGGATGAGGCTGGAAAATTTGGGTACAACTGTTACAAGGCTATGAGACCTAATGGTTGCATGTAATGTCCCATATGTCGTTATGTTACTTTATGGATGATGACGTCATCGCATTAAAAAAAAATATTTGGTGGTAAAAAAGTAAGATAAAAGTCAATTCATCTAGATAATAATCTTACTTAAAATAAGAAGAGGAAGGAATGCCAAAATGGATATAGCTAGGGCTGTCAAAACGGCTCGTTGTTTGCGAACAACTCGTATTCGGCTCATTAAGAAGCTTGTGTTTGACTTATCCGCTAAGTTAACGAGCAGAACACGAATAATTTGACTCGAAAAACACTCATCAATTATATATATATATATATATTGATGAGTTGTATTTAAAAATAGTTAATTAACTACAAGACTACAAAGATATATAATCAATTAAAAGTATTAATTTAAAAATATAATAATAATTATTAAATTGGATTCACATGATGTTTTAATATAAAGAATAATTTTTAAATGTTGCCCCAACCCTTAATATCTTATGACTATGTGATTAGGGTTGTTAAAACAACTTTTTGTTCTTGAACAACTCGTTTTCGGCTATCTAAGCAAATGAGCTGAACACGAAAACTCGTGTTCAGCTCGCTAAGCAAACGAGCCGAACAGGAACACACTTTTTGAGCTTGAAATATAAACGAGCCGAACACGAGCTGAGCCTGGGCTCGCTCGTGTTCGCCTCGTTTACACCGCTATATATGACTAACCTTAGCACAAATTTTACTCAGTTGAAATCAACTCAAACACATTAAAGCGTCAAACAATCTCTGATTGACCACAAAAAAATTGATCCAATTATTGCCTTTGCAACAACCTGAGCTCTCACCAATCCAGATATTGCCTTCTTTGGCGTGATGGTCTCACGATTTTGCTCCATTAGTATAACTTTTCGAGAGGTTTCCCATCCTAGGAGTGCTCCCATGCGAGCATGTTTTACTTTGATGTTTCTAATAAAATTCCACCGCTACATCAATGGGCGTCTTGATATTTAAGAGCGCGGCTTCATTCTCCTTAAGGGGTTTCACAGTCTCACTTTCTAGAATATCTATTACTAAGGCAATAGTTGAGTTGAAGATATTTCACAAAACTTGGAGGATGTTTGCTTGGGTGGGCTCAATAAATAAAGAATGCTTGTAGGAAGATGCTTTTTTTTATTAAAAAAAAAAATCTTATCTTTTAGCTCACATTGCCATATCTATGAAAATCTTATTTAAAATTGTTTCAAGATTTCATGAATTGATGAACTGCAACAAGGATTTGTTGCCCAAACAAATGAATCCCAATGGGAAAATTCAGTTCTTTTTGCTGTAGGTGATCTCATCCCCCACAAAAATACTTGGTGGATTCCTATATCATCAATATTGATAAAAATATTAATCCATAGATGTTTAGTAACGAAGTTAGTTAATTCTATAAATCTGTAGAAGGATTTAAAAGTTGTTATTTTCTTGTCCGGCAAGATTAACGTAAAATCCAGCTTAAGTTTGTTACCAGACAACCCCTTAGGGAGATATTGCTCTGCCACAAACATTTGTGAAGCAAATTTATGAAAACCAAATATCTCAATATGTTCTCATTTCGACAAATGAAAGTATTGATCCCTATGATGATAATTTTACGCTAGAGACTATTCTTCCCTCTTCCAAGCCCACAATCCCTAATTTGTTCAAGGATTCACTCAATTGGTTTAACTATGGTGCACTCTCAAGAGTCAAATCATGCACAAGCTCCTTTCTTTTATTGGACACATGTTTAAGTTGGAGTTTCATTGTGGTATTTCTTTTTTACAATTTAGGAGTATGAAACAAATCTGGTAAAGACGAGTTAGATGCTTCAATGAACTTGAAAATAATATTGCCTCTAAATAAGAGAAGGGGCAAAAAAAAAAAACAAAAAAAATTATGTTCTAAATACTACACTTCACAAGATCAATTGCCATGGTTTTAATAACTAACAAAATTTTGTTTGACAAATAAACCTTTTCTATGACTATGATTCATTAAGCTTATTGTCAAACTCAAGCACCTCTCCAAGACCCATTGTTCTCTATTAGATCACATTACATTTGTCTAATACATATTTATTTCTTTGCATAGTTTGATCCATATTCTCTAGTTTAAATTTGCAAGGTGACTTTCCTTCATTGGGTATAACTAAATTTTATTTGAATGAAAGTTGCCAAGTGTTTCTGATGGAAAAGGTCATCGCATTTAATCCCATTTGACCTCACCTCAATGATTTGATCATTGGCCACTAAGTCACATTGTCAATGCATCATTATTAAAAGCACTAGTACTTAATCCAGCACGAAAGTCCGACTTGAACTCTGCAAGAAAAAAGTACAGTTTGGGCTGACCTATGTTGTATTTTGTGCGGTTTGAGTCAGCCTAAACGATTCAAGAAAAAAAAAACTTGAGTCACGTCAACTAAAAAAAATAATTATTTAACTATTTGAGACTTGGCAATGAAAAAATTATACTAAAATACATTTTTTTCTTGTCATTTTATCGAGTTCTTGTATCCAATTCAAGCAATCATGTCCATTTCGGAACAAGTTTACGATAAGCTATCACGACTTTTGACTGTTTCTCACGTCTAGTTGTGTTCAGGTTTGAATTGAGATTTTTGGCCCGTTTGTTAAATGACTTCTGTTTGCATCGACTATATTTATGTTGACTCACTATCCAATCGGACCTAAACCCAACTTCAAGCCCATGAATTTACTTTGATAGAAATGCATAGCTCAAAAAAGAAAAAAATAATCCAAAGTAATATTAAACAACATAGTTGGAGTATGTGAGAAGAAATGGTTTTCCATAGAAGTAGGTAGTAGATGAGTTTGCCATCCAACAAGCAAACTGATACAAATATGTTAGAGCTCCCTGAATGGATTGCTGTCGGTGCATAGCAATGACAGGCAATATGATAATAAAATTAAGTGGCCCATCCCATATCCCCAGATAGAGTGCTTAGTCAACAACAAATAAGAAAGTTGGTTACCTGTGAGATTTTGGTTGCATTATACTGTTTCCTCGGTTGCAATCTTCCTATTCTCCTTTTCCCAACCCTTAGACAGCTGGATTAACTCTGAAATAGACAGAAAAATAAAAGGAAGATTTACATACAGACCACTCGATTCGTATGTATGTAAATGCCCCAAAATGTTATAATAATATATATATATATAACCGATTGAGCATAGCAAATAAACCAAACATAAAACGGAAAAAACACATCATGAGGTCTAATGGGAAATGTGGCAATGAAGGTTAGACACAAATCCAATTTCAGAATTCCTTATCTAATCAACTGCATAGAGATGGGCAAGCTCAAAGGTTTCTGATTGATTGAAAGGAGGGAGAATATAAGCAAATTACATCTTGTATTTGAATAAATGTGCGTAGATAGAGGGATAGAAGCATAAATTTGGGAAGTATGGAGAAATTGAGGTAACTTGTGGTGTGGTGGATAGTGTCATGATTGAGGGAGGGTTAATAGATAGAATTGTGCAACCTCATGTTATAACTGTTAAGAAAGAGAGTGCGCTCGACCTAGGGGCAAATAAAACAGACTATAAAATAACAGCAAAAGAGATAAAAGAACTGCCGAAGAGAATGTCAAATAATTATATGGTTTAATTTTAAGTAAGCCTACATTCACGTTCCTATAAAGATCAAGATATCCAATAAACTTAAAAAATAGTAATAGAAGAATTACACATCATACGAAGTCGGATACACAAACAAAAATATTATTTAGCTAGTAGAAAGAAAATGCAATACTTCCTATGATAATAAGATCTAAATGTTAAGAAGGGCTTGAATATGTTTCCATAATTAATCGCTTCCTCCATCTATTATAAGAGCCAAAAATAAAAACTCTTGCTTCTCAACACTAATAGATTCTTCTCTGAGAAAAATAAAAAATAATAGCACTTTTTCATATTTTGAAGAAGCTAAAGAACCCCCCTATAAGCACCTCTCTCCTCTCTCTTCTTTATTTCTTCTTATTTTGTTGTTTTTTATTGTCAGATAGTTTAACACAGAACAACTTCCTATTTATATAATAGTTTGATGTGGCAGGCAGAAAATTTAAATTTAATGAAGCTTAAGTTTGATAGCCACTCTTTTAAGAAATCAAAAGTGAATTAAGTTACACAGCCACCCCCTTTGAAAATCAAGTGTGAAAAGATCTTAAATTTTTAGCCACTAATTTTAGAAAATCAAAATTAATTCCTATCCAAGGTAGTTAATAAATATAGACTCCATTATTAATAATCTAAATTACTAATATAATAATTTTTATTATGTTGTTCTTTTATTTAATTTTTTTATCCATCACACAATATATATCTGTTCTTGAAAGCTCTCACTTCATAAAAACTTTATTTTGCAATGCTTTTTCAAAATTTCCAGTAATAGTTCTCACAAAACGTCCCACTTTTATGATACTTGATGCCATTTACTTGGTACTATTCTTGCTTCCATAAGCCGCCACCATAGTTGTTAAATTCAATATATCAACATGTGATAATACATTCTACAATACAAATTCCACTAACAGATGTTATGGGCATACAAATGTTATCACCATAAGCCGCCACAATTCTTATGTATTTACATATCTAACAACTGAGCTTTTGTTTTTAAATCAACCATTTTAACTATGCTTAAAAAGGTATGTTTCACTTTTTAAAAGTTAATCATAGTGATATTTTCTATTTGATTTGAAAGATTTTATTCTTATAAATGTAAATAATTAAAATTTAGGTGTTAGATTTGTAAATACATAATAATTGTGCAGTATGCATGTAAATGTCCCTATATGACAATGACACTTTAACACTTATGGGCACGGGGCGTGTTATATTAAAAAAAAACTTGTCAGGTTGAAATAAAGTAAGATATTGGTTGGATGTGACAGAAGCTACTTCCTCATCTTTTTATTCATGTGATCTTATGTTATCTTGGGTAGCCCACTTTTAATCCACATCAATGTTAGGGGATGAGAATTAGATGAATGTTCGTATGTTGCTCCAAAATCTTTCTAGTAGAAAAACAAGGGCAAGGAGTGAAAAAAGGAGGTAGATCCAAATCTCAATAAAGGATATGATAAAAAGGTTTCAATAATTTACTTTGATGATGTGGTAAGGTTAGTCATATCTTTGAATGCTTCAATTGAAGAGATATTTGTGCACTAGTCCTTAATGCAGATAGTTTTATGAAGCATTTGAATCTTGTTGACTCGGGTGTTCTTTTCATTAAAATCCACAGAAAAGGATTATATCTAATTATTTTGCAAGAGAATGCTAGAAGGTCCTTCATATTGATAGCAAGTTTTTGAACTTGGTAAGAGTTTAAGATGTACATATCAACACTTATGATTGGACTAGATGAAAGATATATAATGTGAGGCACATTCCTAACTTGAAGAGGAACTTGATCTCTATGAGCAGCTTAGTGAATCATACTACATCACATCCTTCTGTATTAATAATTAGAAGATAACTAACGATGATATGATAATAACATGTTGAATTAAGGATGATACCCTACGCACTATGTCAAACACTGTTGCAATGGGAGCGCAACAACTAAGTTTATTACCAGTGATTCTAGAGTGCAATGTAGGATACCATTTTTGTTAAATGGGAGCTTTCAAAGGGTGGATAGATAGTATAAGATAAACATGTCAAGTTCAAGGAATGGTAGGTGAAAAGGCAACAATAGTGGGGAAGAAGTGCATCTTCATCATTAATGAAATGAGACTATATAAAACCTCAATCAATTCCCACAAATGATTTAGAGGGGGGTGCCACATAAATGACTCTCTAAATACAATACAATCAAAATTTAAGCTCCGAGTGGTAGATTATTTAAATGCATATATTATTTTCTTACTAGCCTTGATTTTGAATATGAAATCATTTCATATGTTTCCCACACTTTTCTAAAAATACCACCTAACCTCCAAAATTATGTTACATACTAACATGATATCATCAATTTAATTTCTATATATTTGTTAGCTGTCATTATTAATTTTATATATGTAGATGAGCGCATGGTGTCGTAGGGAATTACTATTCTCCAATTAACTACATGCGGATGTGGAGGCTAGAGAAGTAACAAGTGCAGTGAATAGCGATTGATAGTTAGCTTGCTGGATCACGTAAAAAAGAATTTTGTATTGGATGGTCAACAACAAACATTGAAGGGTTGGAGAAGACAATTGAATGTAAAGGCTTTCTCAAAAGAGAATCAATGATTGTGGCATAAGGTTCTGACCGGTGAGTTGGTTCAACATAGGAGATGAAAAACTTTACTTGATATCCAGTGAGCTTATTTGGGGGAGGAATCATGGTCAAATTGGCAGAGAGAACAATAGAGAGGGAAGAACACTAATGACATAAAATTCAAACAAAATCTTTAAGGGCAAATGTATATATCCTATATTTCCCTTCATTTAGTGGACATTTATGTCTCTGTGCAATTGTAAATATAGGTGAATCTTATCTAACCATGTAACCTTCTTACCAAGCCATTTTATATGATTTAGCACCAGTGACAATATGAATATGAATATATGATAAAAACTAAATTTAGAGAAATATTATATGCTTACCAATCTAGGCAATCTTTCATTGAGCAATGGATGCTTTATATTGTTCCATTACAAAAATCAAAAAATCATGCATACAAAATAAATGATAAAATTTAGAGCACAAATGTGAATGCATCATTAGATTAAAAAAAAAAAATTTTCTTACTTGTTGACAAAACTAACTATTATGCACATGTCAAATAAGATAATGCAATCAAAGAACATAGATTAATACCATTGATCATCAGCAACAAGCTTTCTAGCTTGCTTTTCTCCATCTTGGATCATGATTCGTTTATATAACGACACTTTTCACAATACACCATGTGCATTCAATCGCTATTTAACCAAAAGCTGTATTACGATCAAGCCTAGTAAGGCTGTTGAATGTTCTTCACAAGGATTGATGGGGCAAACTCTTTCAGAATCAGTGCATTGGTGTTAGTATTATTTGCAACAATAAGCCCATGAAAAGTAGTAATAATAGTATTTATATCACAAGAGGAATCAAATTCAAAACCATCCTTGCTACAGCTTGTTATAGAAACAACAAAAGAAATTTGGGGCATTTACATTTGCTTTTTCACATGTATACCACCAAAATCCTTCATACCACATAAGAAAATAACACTATTTTAACTTCTAAAACATGAAATACAATAAGTAAAGTGACATATATGTAAAAATTAAAGTTTAGGAATCAGATATGTAAATAAATAAGAATTGAGTTGTAAGTATGTAAATCTTCGAAGAAATTTTATCAAATACGCACGGGTTTTGATCATCAATTTTCAGTTGCATCATTATAAGACAAGCCCATGTAAAGGTAGCTTCTTTCATATAACAGAAGCATTAATGAAAGTTTAAAGGAAAAAAATATGCAAATTCACGAAATGATTTGTCTTTGCAAAATCCAAAACCTAGCTATTGGGCAATTATTGGACCAAAGAATGGTCAAGAATTACAATAATATAAAGATAAAAATTAGGTCAAGTTTAGAACATTTCAAACTCCATATGTCCTTGCATAAGTTAATGAAATTTATTTTAGTTTCCATGGCTTGAAACCATTTATTTTTTACATCAAAGAGGTAGAGGTGGAGAAAGAAGTAAAAATAGGAAATGAAAATTTAACTCAGTAACAGCAGTTGAAACTTCTAACTTTCAGCAGGTCTCCTTCTTTCGAAACATGAATTAAAATTCTCTTAATCATTTCAAATTCAGATGAAAGCAAACTGAAGAAGCGTCTTAATCATGTCAAATTTTAAGCATTCAGAACTGCAACTGATGTCGGTCTTATATACAATTTCATATAATTAGGGTTTCATTAGGGTTTTGATTTCCCCGGCCAATTGATGACGCATGAAATCCTCAAAATCTGGCATTTTCCTTTCATCCATAAGTCAATAATCATTAGAAACGGCAATAAAAAAATTATGAGCGGAATGATGAAATGAGAAGTATTAAAATGAAAAAAAAAAAAAAAATCCCAAAACATAAGAACTCTCTGCGGCACGGGTGAGCAGTACCTTCATCCCACTTCTTCCTCCACTCAGCCCTCCTCCCAATCCACATCTAACAAGCTTCAGGAAAACGAAAGTGAAGCCATTGGTCACGCCACTCCGTCATATACCTCTTTGGGGCGGACCGAGTGGCGGCGGTCGGTGGTTGGCCGTCGGTGTGGACGCAATATTTTTTCAAAAACAGGATACACATTCACACTAAAAACTATTAACATTATTTGTGGGGTTTTTACATCCCCAACACAACAAACTTTAATATTTACCAATTTCACACTCCAAATTTTAATATTACCCATTTCACATACATATATTCATTGAATACCAAAAAACAGCTCTCTTCACCATTCCGTCTCCAAACGCCATAAATCTTTCTCGCGCTTGAACCCGCTTCTCTTTCTCTGGCACTGCAAGCTTGCAACTCTGCGAGCGACCGAGAGAAAGAGAGAGAGCGGGCATTGTGATCCAGTAGAACTGAATTGTTCTCCTTGACTCTTGTGGCATGGGAGGAAGAGTAAAGGACCGATCTTTATTACTTAACTGCTCCTTCGGGCTTCTGGGCTTTCTCTGTAGTAGGTTTTCTTTTGTTTGCAGATCTTTTCATGGGGAATGAGTGAGGCTGTTGAATTTGATTAGAGATAGATAGCCGCGGGGCTTGGAGCCTTTGCTCTTTTTTAGTGTTTTTGGCAAAAATCTCTATTTTATTTTCTCTGCCGTAAAATTCATTGATTACCCAATAGAGTTTAAAGTAAGTGAGGTCACGCAGTTACATCTCGGTTTCCTCAGTGAGGAAGAACATGTGGGGAGTACATAAAGAAGTAATGGGAACGACATTGGAGTCCTTAGTCTGTTAATCATTATCTTAATGTTTGCTTGGAGATAATAATCTTACAGGAAAGTATCCTTGAACAAGACCAGAAAAGAATCTTGTGTCCTCGCCATAAGAAGTTTCCCATTTCAAGTTCCCAAAAAACTGAACGTTTACATACATTCCACTCACTTTATATGTATTTACATATCTAACACCTATATTTTAATTTCTTACAAATGCATACATACCACTCAATTCACTTGTATTTACATATTTAACAGCTAAACTCTGATTTTCTGCATATATGATATATAGCTCCTTTCCTATGCATAAAAAGACGTATTCACTTTTTAAAAGTTAAAAAAAATGATATTTTTTATGTGATATGAAAAATTGGATGGAATAAATTTAAAAATCAAAGCTAAAGTATTAGATATGTAAATACATATGAATCTGGCGGTATGTATGTATGTCAATCTTCCAATTGAATAATATATATTCATATAAGAAATCTTTTCAGCCCAGCGTTATATCCAGTTCTATTGACATCCTCCTGCACCTGTCCCCTGAACTCCCTAAAGGTAAACTTCTTATAGCGAGAAGGCTGCTTACAGCTCCATATAATGAATTCATACGAAGTGCAAAGAAAGTAAGCTCTGAAATATCCTTACAGCTCCCTATACATATATAATTACATGGGAATGTGGTATGTATGTAAATGCCACAAAAATAAGACATAATGAAGACTCAGAACATGTCATATCAGAATAATGCTAGCAGAACACTGTCATCATTCCAAATGTTCAAATGTAGATCTCACTGTTATTAAATTCATCATCGACATTTTCAGAAGCTAAAAGGAAGAAAGCATTTGAAATCCCAAGGAACCAAGTTTAAGTATACATTGAACCCATTTCATTCAGCAAATCTCCAACATTCATTAAACAAATCTCCGACATACAAGAAGTGCATTATGCCTATTTGCACATTTTCAGAATTCAAAAGAGCTTCAAATTGAAGCAACTACATTGGCATTTCAAACCAGAAAAAAGCTTCACAAAACAATGATAACATATTAAAATGCTCCAAATTTTAAATGAGTAAGAAATTCAGGATAGCTTGTAAAACCATTTTCAAATATGGAAGTGTTTGAATTCCAGATCTAGAAGTTCCAAAACAGTTTGGCCAAATTTTTCCATGAGCACAAGCAACTGTAATATCAAGAAAGAAAACAACAAAAAATTGTGATGAAACGTGAATAATTCTTCATAAAACATTAAAATTATGTTTTAAACGCCATATAAGTTTTATCTGGTATAGTAATTAGTCACATGTTGCCTTTATGTCTTCTTCTTTAGCAAAACTAGAAACTGTTACAAAACCCTGCACAATAATAAATAGAGGAGACATTATAATAAAAAAAATAGCAATAATATTAAAAAAATAAAAAAACCCCACAAATTATGAAGACCGTTTTAAAGCAACAAGAAGATACCCCAAACAAACAGTAGTCGAGTTAAATTCTTAATTTCACTGTGAATAAATTGCATAGAGTGCTTCATCGCCTTCATCATATTCTTCAGTTGTCTCTCTTCTAATTGGTAATTTGGCCTAAAAAAATGTTGATCCATCGTTAATTTGGAACGAGTAAAAGTATGGTCAATATGTGTTGCCCCGGTAAAATAACTTGTTTGATCGACAACACGTGTATTACAGCTTGTTGCACTTCTGCAGTAGTTTGGCTCAAAGGATTTTTGCATGTTGTTTTTTGGTAACCATGCTGGCATCTATTTTTGATGTAACATACACGAGACATTATCATCCAGTCAATTTAGACCAATTTTTTATAAATATTACACTTGATTATTGATTTTTTTATAGATTCTTCATTACTGAGTTTTGGTTTTATACTTGTTTTCTTTTTGATGGCTCAACTATTTTGTATTATCCTTAATTAATACATTCCCTCTATGAGATCTTCCTTCTTTGTTTTTGAGTCTGTTTGGCTCAGTCTTTAAATATATTACACTTGATTGTTCCTTCAGAAATTTAAGGGCTGTTTGGGATCAATTTTTATTTTTTATTTATTATTTTTAAAGATAAAAAAAACAAAAGAAAAATGATGTTTGTCTATTTATTTTTTTTTTATTTTAGGAGAAACATACCTGTTTTTAAAATATTCGATATAGATAAAATATATTTTTGCCTATTTTTAAAAACCTTAAAACAATGAGTCCAGCCACCAGCTCCGCAAGCCGGACCCGACCCCAACCCTTCCTTGGCCGACCACCAGCCCCTATCGTTTGCCACCCACTCGTCCACTAATAATGCTTTTAAAACGCTTGTAGACCCATCAATTTTATAAACAATATAATTTTAAGTCATGATAAATTCCAACCATATCATTCAATGGTGAATATTTAGATTTCCTTCATGTACACCATATGCTAGCATTGGGACAATATTTTCTTGTGGGTTCAATGTTTCAAAACTCATTTTATTTTCATTAACTCAACATCTGATATATTTATATTTTTAACCATGATAAATAAATTTAAGTATTTTGTGCTATAATATTACTTGTATATACATATATTAAAAAAGAGTTATTAATTAAAAAATAATAATTAAGCAATAAACAAACATAAACATTATTAAAATCAAGCAGCATCCAAAGACATTATAATATATCATAATTTAAATCTAAATAAAAATAATAAAAATTGATAATATGGTCATTTACATACAAACCTGAAACCACCCAATTCCTATGTATTTACAAATCTAACACCTAAATTTTGCATCCATCATTCATATTTCATCAGACATATCACTATGTTAATTTTAAAAGGACAAAATACACGTTTTCATGCATAAGGCAGCAGACAGCTAAAAATTGAAGTTCAAATTTTAGATATATAAATACATATGAATTGGGTGGTATATATGTAAAACTTGCTTTTTTATCTATGACTTTCACGTTCAATATACATGCACATTAATATTAACATGTAAAAAAAACTAAATTATAATTAAATAAAAAAATTAAGCTACAAAACATCACTGTTATTAAACATCTAGGGCTTCCTCATCAGAAGGAGAAGGTGATGGGAAAACAAGATTTTGATGGACCAGAGCAGCCAAAGCAGCCCCAATGAGCGGCCCGACCCAATAAACCCCATGGTTCTTAAAATCCCCGCTCACAATGGCCGGTCCGAAAGATCGGGCCGGGTTCATAGACCCACCCGTGAGGGAACCGGCGGCCAACGCACAACCCCCAACCACCATCCCCACCGCTAGAGCCCCACTAACCGCCCCACCCTTCCTTCCGGCATCCGCCACCCGCGGGTCCGCCGCCACATGAACCGTGTAAACCAACATGAAGGTTATCACCCCCTCCACAACTGCCCCTCCGAAACCCGTCATCTCCGTCGCTATCTTCGTCGTCGGCACCGCCTGCAACAATGGCGTTTTAGCAGTAGAAAAATTCGAACTTGATGAATAAAGAGGCTCACCTGACCGGCAGAGGCGAAGCGGAGGAGAAGGCATGCGAGAGTGGAGCCTAGCAATTGAGAGATCCAATAGAAGACGGCCGTGGGGATGGCGATATGGCCGCCGAGAACAAAGGCGAAGGTGACCGCAGGGTTAATGTGAGCGCCGGAGATATCGCCGGCTATGTAGGTGGCGGCGAATATGGCGAAGGACTGCGAGGCCGCCGTGGCGACTAGTGACGATGCATCAGATGTCACATCAGGCGTCAACATTCCTGCAGTAATTTAAGAGTAGTTGTGACAATAGTGATCGTCTGATAAATGAATTGAGAAATAGAAAGGGGGAGGACTGACGGGCGGAAATGGTGGAACCGACGGCGGCGAAAACGAGGAGGAAGGTGGAAATGAATTCGGCTAGGTAGGAGCGGAGGGTGGGAGGGGAGAAGCATTGATATAGCTGAGAGCGGGCGCTGGAAGCCATTTTTTTCTGCTTAATTTTGATTTGGTGCGTTGGTTTTGGGTGAATGATAGCGTGGAAATGGTGTCGCAGAGTTTTTCAAATTGGAGAGTAGGTTTGGACGAAGAGGCGCGACGGGAAGGGCTGGCTGTGACGGTTAGTTAATGACCGTTTCCAGACCGCTGCTGATCCGGCTATATGGTTTGGTTTTATCAAATCCAAATGCGTTCAGCTATTTATTCACTCACCAGATGAACATTTTACTACTACAAGAAGGCCTTCAATTTCATCATACTTGCTAGCAAGCATAAAATTTACAAACAAGAATAAAATTATAACACAATACTTACCTATTTACATATCTAACACAAAAACATTCGTATTTAGATGCATACCACTCGAATGTTTAACATCTAGTCAAAAATACCACCATTACTATGTTCTTAAAAGTTGATACACATTTTCATGCATAAATTTATGACACCAATGATGTTACAAGTGTAAATATCAAACTTTGGGTGTTAGATATGTAAATACTTCAGAATTATCTGGTATGAAAGTAAATTTCCCATAAAAATATGATCACTTTGCTTAACCACTCTATAGTTTCAACAAAAGATGAGCTGGGTAGGCATTTGGCAACGGTAACAAAGGTCCAGCTCTAGAAAACAACAGTTTTTTTCCCCTCATACGGCAGCACACGGAGTTCACAGTAGGATTTTATTGCATTCCGCAGACATTGCTTCTCCAAATTTTCTGATTTCTGCACAAAACTCTCTAAGGTATCTCGATGGGAAACTTTCTCCACCTGTTACATAAAATTGCCCAAAAAATCAGAAAATTTCTGGGTGACATTATGAGTTGTCTAGCTGAAATTCTGCTCAAATTATCATTATATTGTTTTCGCTACCTGTATTTGCATAAAATTCATCTTTCTCCCGACATAAAAAAAAAAATCACCCGTGTAGCATATTATCTTCATATGGCAACAATTAAACTCCACAACTTAATAGAGCATGCATGTAATCTTTCACATCCAACCAAACACATACATGCAATACCACACAATTCTTTCCTATTTACATATCTAAATCTTAAACTTCGCTTTTTTACATTTATATCGCCCATATCAAATCAAAAATACCACAGAATGTATGTAAAGTTAGTATAGGAGCTAGATATGTAAATGCATAGGAATTGAGGGGTGTGAATGTAAAACTTCGATTAACTAAATTACAGAGAGTGTACCATCTGCTCGATAATAGGACCTGCATCGAGTTCTGGAGTTACAAAGTGAGTTGTTGCACCAATCAGTTTCACTCCAGCATTATAAGCCTGGTGATCAAATAAATCTCAGAAGCAGCAAATAAAATATGGCGCGGCCATCAAGAGTAGAAAATAAAATGAGCACCTGCTTGGCAGGATGGCTGCCCTTGAATGACGGAAGAAGCCCATGATGGATGTTAATTATATCTTTACCATAGCCCTCCAAAAAACTAGCTGACAATACCTGTTCAATATTTCTACTTGATCAAAGGGAAATTCAAAAGCATGCACATCTGTACAAAACAATCAAAATAATATACTTCGATTCCAAAATTTTAGAAAAACGCCTTGATTTTACGCTAATTCTAAAAAGACATATGAATCATATATATTCAAGTTTTAAGCTGCGAGGATTTCTAAAAGTTTTGACTCCGCTGTACCGCAGAGTCTAAATCTAGTCAGCTAACAAAAATTGTAAGCAGGGTTATATTTGACAAGGTATTTAAATGAAAAAAAAAAAAAACTAGCATCTTGATACATTTTTTTATCAGATGGTTCTTGAAGCTAACAGGCTGATTTGTTTTGAGAAGTGCAACACAAATTTTGATTGATTTTCCATCTATGGCACTCTCATCTCAAAGCAAAATCAATTGCTTTGAGATCCACCCTGATTAAAATCTAAGCTATCCAGAACCAAATTAAAACCCAAAAAAAAAAAAAAAAAAAAAAAAAAAAAAAAAAAAAAAAGAAGTAACTTGCAAAGATAAAAAATATTTAGATCAACTAATAAATAGCAGCAAATAACAAGGCATGTCCATTGATGTTCAGTAAATCTCCTTACAAGTGCTTAACTTCTCATTGAAGCAATAAAAGGTTATTAAAAGAATAATCATAACAAATTTGGCAAGATGACACAGATTATATAATATGAGCTATTGGGGAAGCTAGACGTTTAGTTTCCATTTGGAAGAGTTTTTAGACCGCTTTGGAGTTTGTTTGGCTGCAATTCTTTTATAGAACACTTTCAGAAACCTACATTTGCTTTCAGAAGCTACTACTATTTCCAATTAGCCTTCTGAAAAACAACTTCTAAATAAAATTTTATAAAAACGGAAGCTCCGCCAAACGGAACCTAACCTCAGAGCTACGCACCTGCATATATCGAGCGAGGACAAGAAAATCAGTATCTTTAACAAGATTCAAGATTTCTTCTTCTCTTTTATCTACTGAACTGGTTGGCATGAAATGGTATGGAATTCCATTTCTCTCAAGAAAACGTAGAACATGGGTATTTGGACCTCTATCATGATTGCTGTTGAAAACAGATATTTAAATCAGCAGCAAAAATATTTATGGGCATTTACATACATACTACTTAATTCCCAAGTATGCGCATATCTAACACCCAAACATCAATTTATCTATCTATCTATCTATCTATCTATATATATATAAACTTATCTATGCATGAAAATATATATTTCACTTTTTATAAGTTAAAATAGTGATATTTTTTTATGTAATATGAAATAGTTAGGTGGTATAAATGTTAAAAATTAAAGTTTTGGTGTCAGATATGCAAATACATAGGAATTGGGTGGTACCTTTGTAAATCCCGCAAATATTTACGGTGGAATAAGTTAAAATATAGCACCACCTTATTACACAGTTTATATCTACAGGAAGCCTACCATCCTGCCAACCATGCAAAACATCCACCAGACAATGGTCCTGCATAACAATTAATTAAATAAATAAACATAAAAACTAATAATGCTTACAATTCTTACATATTTACATATCTCATACCCAAACTTTCATATTTACACACATAACTTAAAACTTTAATACACAAAAAATAGCACTACTACCACTTTCAAAAGTGAAATACACCTTTCATGCATCGTTTTAAAGCCAAATAGTGTTATGCATGTAAATATAAAAGTTTAGGTATGAGATATGTAGATGCATAAGAATTGTATGCCAGGTATGTAAATTTCCATATAAACTAATGCATTTTGGATCAAATGTACGCAAAGCAGCTTGGTATGAGAAGAGCTAAAGGAAAATTAAAGATAGTATACGAACCACGGTCGCACCTGCTTTGAAGCAAGAATGGAAATCTTAAATTTTGGATCTACATCAGGAACCCGAACAACAGATCTTTCTGCCTTGAAGAGTTTTCCTATATTCACAAAGTCTTCATCCATAACATCACGAGGCCAGCTTGCAGGATCAAATACAAATTCACTGTATTTGTTCCATCATTCAAAAAAAATTTTAGGAGAAGATTACTTCAGAATTAAGCATGGTTTAAAAGCAACTGTCAGAAATTTCTTAATATCAGAAATTTCTTAATATGCCTTAAAATAAGCCAATATTTCATTATAATAAATAAGCATGGCATCATCTAAAAGGAATTGATAAAAATGATGAAGGGTGCAACATATGTACTAATTAAGTGGGAATCACAAATAAGAGTATAGTGTTAGGATTTTCTACTATGACCAGAATGTTGTAATGTATGAAGGTCGCATAAATAAAATTCACAACCTACATTCCACTAAACAAGCCAACAATTTATTTTCTTTAAAAGCATTAAGCCAAATGATGAATAATGGTCTAGTAAATCCAAAAAATTGGCAGGAAATTCAAACTACACAAAATTAACAAGCAATTATAAACCCATCAGCATAATTAGATTTAGGTATGTCAAAGTTGAATAAAATCAAGAACGCTGGCAAGTTAATAAGAAGCTGTCTAAAATAACATAGACTAAGAAAATAATTTACCAAAAATTCATGTCAGTAAAGTAAATGAATTCACCAACTATACAATCACTTTAGTATCACACTCAAAAGAATCACATATTTAAATCAGTGTTGTTGAAAATGTGCTTTAGAAGAAAAGTGAAGTGATGCGATAGCCTTGCACATCACTGTCTTGTAAAGTGCATGTTTGAAGTAAAGCTCACATGTTGCAACACTTCGGCTCCGTTTGGCTCCGCTTTTTTGACGCGTTGCGGCCCCAAACAACAAAGTCCCGTCGTTTGGCTTGCAGCTTCGCGGCGGAAGAAATTTAAATATCAAACTTTGGGTGTTAGATATGTAAATACTTCAGAATTATCTGGTATGAAAGTAAATTTCCCATAAAAATATGATCACTTTGCTTAACCACTCTATAGTTTCAACAAAAGATGAGCTGGGTAGGCATTTGGCAACGGTAACAAAGGTCCAGCTCTAGAAAACAACAGTTTTTTTCCCCTCATACGGCAGCACACGGAGTTCACAGTAGGATTTTATTGCATTCCGCAGACATTGCTTCTCCAAATTTTCTGATTTCTGCACAAAACTCTCTAAGGTATCTCGATGGGAAACTCTCTCCACCTGTTACATAAAATTGCCCAAAAAATCAGAAAATTTCTGGGTGACATTATGAGTTGTCTAGCTGAAATTCTGCTCAAATTATCATTATATTGTTTTCGCTACCTGTATTTGCATAAAATTCATCTTTCTCCCGACATAAAAAAAAAAATCACCCGTGTAGCATATTATCTTCATATGGCAACAATTAAACTCCACAACTTAATAGAGCATGCATGTAATCTTTCACATCCAACCAAACACATACATGCAATACCACACAATTCTTTCCTATTTACATATCTAAATCTTAAACTTCGCTTTTTTACATTTTTATCGCCCATATCAAATCAAAAATACCACAGCATGTATGTAAAGTTAGTATAGGTGCTAGATATGTAAATGCATAGGAATTGAGGGGTGTGAATGTAAATCTTCGATTAACTAAATTACAGAGAGTGTACCATCTGCTCGATAATAGGACCTGCATCGAGTTCTGGAGTTACAAAGTGAGTTGTTGCACCAATCAGTTTCACTCCAGCATTATAAGCCTGGTGATCAAATAAATCTCAGAAGCAGCAAATAAAATATGGCGCGGCCATCAAGAGTAGAAAATAAAATGAGCACCTGCTTGGCAGGATGGCTGCCCTTGAATGACGGAAGAAGCCCATGATGGATGTTAATTATATCTTTACCATAGCCCTCCAAAAAACTAGCTGACAATACCTGTTCAATATTTCTACTTGATCAAAGGGAAATTCAAAAGCATGCACATCTGTACAAAACAATCAAAATAATATACTTCGATTCCAAAATTTTAGAAAAACGCCTTGATTTTACGCTAATTCTAAAAAGACATATGAATCATATATATTCAAGTTTTAAGCTGCGAGGATTTCTAAAAGTTTTGACTCCGCTGTACCGCAGAGTCTAAATCTAGTCAGCTAACAAAAATTGTAAGCAGGGTTATATTTGACAAGGTATTTAAATGAAAAAAAAAAAAAACTAGCATCTTGATACATTTTTTTATCAGATGGTTCTTGAAGCTAACAGGCTGATTTGTTTTGAGAAGTGCAACACAAATTTTGATTGATTTTCCATCTATGGCACTCTCATCTCAAAGCAAAATCAATTGCTTTGAGATCCACCCTGATTAAAATCTAAGCTATCCAGAACCAAAATTCGTCTATATTTAAATAAAGAGCTACTGGCTCATTGATACACCCAACATGAACAAGGAAGGTCTTAAGTTCAGATCCCTAAAAAAAAAAAAAAAAAAAAAAAAAAAAGAAGTAACTTGCAAAGATAAAAAATATTTAGATCAACTAATAAATAGCAGCAAATAACAAGGCATGTCCATTGATGTTCAGTAAATCTCCTTACAAGTGCTTAACTTCTCATTGAAGCAATAAAAGGTTATTAAAAGAATAATCATAACAAATTTGGCAAGATGACACAGATTATATAATATGAGCTATTGGGGAAGCTAGACGTTTAGTTTCCATTTGGAAGAGTTTTTAGACCGCTTTGGAGTTTGTTTGGCTGCAATTCTTTTATAGAACACTTTCAGAAACCTACATTTGCTTTCAGAAGCTACTACTATTTCCAATTAGCCTTCTGAAAAACAACTTCTAAATAAAATTTTATAAAAACGGAAGCTCCGCCAAACGGAACCTAACCTCAGAGCTACGCACCTGCATATATCGAGCGAGGACAAGAAAATCAGTATCTTTAACAAGATTCAAGATTTCTTCTTCTCTTTTATCTACTGAACTGGTTGGCATGAAATGGTATGGAATTCCATTTCTCTCAAGAAAACGTAGAACATGGGTATTTGGACCTCTATCATGATTGCTGTTGAAAACAGATATTTAAATCAGCAGCAAAAATATTTATGGGCATTTACATACATACTACTCAATTCCCAAGTATGCGCATATCTAACACCCAAACATCAATTTATCTATCTATCTATCTATCTATCTATATATATATAAACTTATCTATGCATGAAAATATATATTTCACTTTTTATAAGTTAAAATAGTGATATTTTTTTATGTAATATGAAATAGTTAGGTGGTATAAATGTTAAAAATTAAAGTTTTGGTGTCAGATATGCAAATACATAGGAATTGGGTGGTACCTTTGTAAATCCCGCAAATATTTACGGTGGAATAAGTTAAAATATAGCACCACCTTATTACACAGTTTATATCTACAGGAAGCCTACCATCCTGCCAACCATGCAAAACATCCACCAGACAATGGTCCTGCATAACAATTAATTAAATAAATAAACATAAAAACTAATAATGCTTACAATTCTTACATATTTACATATCTCATAACCAAACTTTCATATTTACACACATAACTTAAAACTTTAATACACAAAAAATAGCACTACTACCACTTTCAAAAGTGAAATACACCTTTCATGCATCGTTTTAAAGCCAAATAGTGTTATGCATGTAAATATAAAAGTTTAGGTATGAGATATGTAGATGCATAAGAATTGTATGCCAGGTATGTAAATTTCCATATAAACTAATGCATTTTGGATCAAATGTACGCAAAGCAGCTTGGTATGAGAAGAGCTAAAGGAAAATTAAAGATAGTATACGAACCACGGTCGCACCTGCTTTGAAGCAAGAATGGAAATCGCTGCTAGTAATGCACAGTTGTAATTTTATTTTTTTAGTTGGATTATTATGAAAATCCTTCAATGCTCTTCGTAATCTGCACTTATTTCTGGATGACATCTGATATCATCCTTACTGGTTATTTTTGTGATTAGCGTTTATTATATTCTTATTAGGTGTTTATAATGTCTTTATATTCTACAAATGCCCCGACAACGGACATGCAGATGATGGTGTAAATTATATCATCCTGTTAAACGCACGGTATGATAAGATTCATGTTGTTGTTCAATTTACGTAATATTTTCTTCGTTCAAAGAGATTTAAGATACACAAAATGAATGAAATGAGGAACATGACTTCACTCCCTTGCCCTGAATAAATTTCTGGAGTTGTGGAGTTTTGCGCAAAGTTTGAAGTGTGGTTGTTTGGAAATGGTCTAGTAAATCCAAAAAATTGGCAGGAAATTCAAACTACACAAAATTAACAAGCAATTATAAACCCATCAGCATAATTAGATTTAGGTATGTCAAAGTTGAATAAAATCAAGAACGCTGGCAAGTTAATAAGAAGCTGTCTAAAATAACATAGACTAAGAAAATAATTTACCAAAAATTCATGTCAGTAAAGTAAATGAATTCACCAACTATACAATCACTTTTGTATCACACTCAAAAGAATCACATATTTAAATCAGTGTTGTTGAAAATGTGTTTTAGAAGAAAAGTGAAGTGATGCGATAGTCTTGCACATCACTGCCTTGTAAAGTGCATGTTTGAAGTAAAGCTCACATTTTGCAACACTTCATCTCGAGGCATTAAAGCAATATGTGCTCAGCTCCTACTTGTAATGAAATCCTTGTTAAAATTTCATATTTTGGTTTAATATTTGGTACAATAAGTAGGCACAATTGTTTTTTATACTATTTCTCAGTGACATTTATTCATTGCTCATTGATTTTTCATCATCTTACACTTGAGGTAGTTGCTTCTTGGTGATTTTACTCACACTCACCAGCTAGTTCTAATATGCTTTTTACATGTTCTTGTTGACGGCGCTAGTAAATTCTCATTCACAAGCTTCTTCTCGACGTCTTATTTTTACACTACCTCTCACTCCACGCTAATCTTTTGCTAGTCACTCAATCTGATAAGTATATTTTATTACTGTATCATTTATATCATTTATAACTTTAATTCTTCTTTTATTTTAAATAATTATAAATTACTATATCATTGAATGTATCATTATATTTGCTAAGAAATTATTTTCTAATGTGATTTAAGTTTGATTAATTAAATAAATATTGTATAAACATGATATGTGTATATAATCTGTAACTCATAAATGCTCTAATTAGAAAAAGGATTGTCACTTTGCGCTTTGTATATTAAAGCAAGAAAAAAATTTCTTGTACATCAGATTGCACTTAGTGCTATGAAAGCATTGATCCATATTGCACCAATAAAATTGAATACTTGAAAAGAAATTGTTCAATCAAACATGTAAGGTTAGTAAATATTATTGACAAAAAACTATATGCCTCAAATAATTGTCGACAAAAACTGCATGTAGACTCCTCATTCTAGTTTAGTAAATATAGCACAAAAGCAACCCAATTCTATTATGATAATCTAAAGTTCAGTCTCCAGTTTTCAGGTGAAATATCCAAAACAAATTTATATAGAAATATCAATCAGTGGTCATACAGACCAACCAACATGTGGTAGAATCACCAAATCGAATGTGGCAATACCATATTACAAATTGAATCAAATGATCTCCTCTACACCGCATATAGCAGTAGCATATAACACCACCTACAGAAATGATTTTGTAAGAAGCACATGCATATTATTATACCTCATCCACGTGATGTCACCAACCAGACTTTGTACACTTGAGATGCATACCCAAATTAGGATATGAAAGAAATTAGTGTGGGCATTGCATCACAGTTATCATCAGCACCAAAAGGTTTTATTAGGGCCAACATAAACCATATGAGAAATCCCAATCAAATGTACGCCAGCCACTAAATTATATATTCACCACCAAGATAATATATAACAACAAAAGCCTTTATCCCACTAAGTGGGGTTTGTTACATGAATCATGTTTCTCCATTGCATCCTATTAAGTGTATTATTTTCATTTAATTCTAATAAATTAAGATCATTTCTCATACAATATGTCCAAGTCTACAATACGTCCAAGTCTTTCTAGGTCTACTTCTGCCTTTCTTAATATAAGTTGAATCTAAAACATCTAATCACCTAACCGGACCATCAGATGGTCGACCTTTAATGTGACCAAACCATCTAAGGCGACTCTATCTAATTTTGCCTGCCACTAGAGCTACACCAACTCTACAATAACAAGCATTTATCCCACTAAGTTGGGTCGGCTACATGAATCTTTTTTCTCCATTGTGTCCTATTGAGTGTCATATTATCATTTATTCTAATAAATTAAGATCGTTTTTAATACAATATGCCCAAGTCTTTCTAGGAATTAAGATCGTTTTTAATACAATAAGCCCAAGTCTTTCTAGGACTATCTTTGTCCTTCTTAACATAAGTCGAATCTAAAACATCTACACTCCTAATCTGAGCAATACTAGCTGTCTTTCTTAACATAAGTCGAATCTAAAACATCTAGACTCCTAATCTGAGCAATACTAGCTCAATCACAGATATATTCATTTCACATTTTGTCTCCAAATGTAAAGCCTATATTCATTTCACATTTTGTCTCTAAGTGTAAAGCCGCTCATCCACCTAAGCATTCTCATCTCGGTAACACTTCAATTAATTTTATGTTTCTCTTTTAAAGGCCAACATTCTGCGCCATAGAGCATTTTAGGTTTCAACACCATCCTATAAAATTTTCCTTTCAGTCGAAGCAATACTTTCTATCACACAATAGGCCTGAAGCATTCCTCCACTTCAACCAATCAACTTGAATTTTACTAATAGCATCCCAATCTATATCACAATGATTTTGACCAATAGACCCGAGATATCTAAAGCATCCACAACTTTTAATAATTTGATCACCCATAGTTACAACTCTGTCACTAGAGCTACTACTACTAAAATTACATACCATGTATTCAGCTTTATTTCTACTCACACGAAGACCTTTAGATTCCAATGTAAACCTCCATAATTCAAGTTTTTCCTGGGTTCTTTCTCTAGCCTTATCCACAAGAAGGATATCATCAGCGAAAAACATACACCAAGATACATCCTCCTGCAAATGTCCAACATGAGCATCCAGAAACAAAGAACTAAAGCAAAAGGATATGTGTGCTTAAAGCCGATCCATGATGTAATCCAACTGAAATAGAAAAATAATTGGTCAATCCTTCTTCTGTTTGAACACAATTAACAACTCTGGTATATATAAAAATGAATTATAGCTCTCACAGCACATTGTATCTCTTATTTCCCACACAAAATTAATATTTCTTATAACAATCCCAATAAAAACATATTCATTCAGTCACAACCACTAATTGTCCTCTTTTGAAGGCATGTAAAGCAGTGCTCAATAGATTACTTCTCAAAAAGGAATTCTAAAATTTTCTTCAAATAGAATTTGGAAAACATAAACACTAAATCTAATTATAACAACTAGCACTATTTACTTTGATATAATTTTTTTTTACAAAAAAGCTCATTAACCAACTGTTCCATTTTTCAAATCTCTATCTACTAACTATCCCCATTAAGTTCCTATAATTAACTTGCAAAACATAAAATATCTTAGAATTTAGAATCTTTGTAGATCTATTTAGATTTTTCCCTTTCAAATAGCTTTTATCAAACATGCAGCATATGTTCTTCGATTATTGCATCTATAACCATCCCATTTAAAAGCCCAAAACTCCATATAGAAACTCTAAGTTTTCTTGGAGGAATTTAGTACGCTGGTGCCCATTTTCTACCACAATCATGTTAAATGGAATTGCATCGCTTACACTTACAGTAGCATGATATCCTAAACAATCTTGATCTCACCGCCATCAAAGATGCACCACTTCATTTTGTCTTTGTTAAATGTCAAAAATCATTGTTGTCATGCTAAAGATAAGATGAAGATTGGGGGGATAGACAAGAATATAACTACATGAACAAAATCAAATTTTTGCTTGTGTTGCGGCATTCCCCATATACCAAAAATAACGTGTCTTAATCCAGTGTGATTGTTTGAGAATTGGGAAATGGTTGACTAAGTGAGAGTACTAACTAACAATACCATTGACCTTCAAGCTTTTTTTTTTTTTACTCAAGACCTTGGCAACAACTTCCAAACGTAATTAAGTAAATACTTAGGTGTTAATGACCGCCGTGATATAGAGAGTTGTGAGATTTGTAAATACTCAAGGCCTTGACCACAACTCACACATCTTCTAAATCTACAAAACAAGTGTCAGTGAAAGAAGCAAGAAAGCAATAACCTCCTTGAGTAGAAGACCTGTTTGTTCTCTGGGACAAAAACATCGACACTGTGAATGTTGGCGCTGCGAAAGGCGAAGCATTCGGAGACCTTTGACACAATGCCTACCACGTCCTGAGCACAAATTCATCTCGTTTTACGATGGGATAGATGCGGCGGCGGATAATAGATTACTAGAAGAAAAATGGCGCAGCAGAAGCCTACCGGGCAGTGGAGGACGTGAATACCTAGCATTTGACTGCGGCCGGTGGTGCTTTCCATGTTGATCGAAGAATGGAAGGTCCTCACTGCGGGGACGAAGG
>NW_018164444.1:15678069-15688382 GCF_001263595.1 Phalaenopsis equestris
TGAATGCCATTAAAATATGTTTAGGGTTCTCCTCCTCCATTAAATATGATTTGCACGCTAAAAAATGAAATAAATATGGATAATTACATACGCACCACTCAAAACATTATTATTTACGAAAATACATTCAGACAATAATTTATAATTAAGTAAAAATTAAAAATATGGGTTAAAGTTTTATTTTTAATTTTAATATTTAAGCAATAATATAAAAAAGGATGAAAAAGGGTGCTAGATTATATGAAAATATTGACTTTATATTTATCATAATAGATAAACTTTTTAAAATATATCGTTATTTATTATATATAAGAAATTAGCCCAATTATTTTATTTACCAAATTATCTTTACTCTGTGAGTCCCATTATACTACTTTTAATTTTTTTTAAATTTTGTTATGGTACTTAATTAATTTATTTATTAAATATTTTTATTGTTTTGTGAGATTGACATTGTATTTATTTGATATGGAATCTAAGCATGAACTAAGCCAGGAATTTAAGAATAATTTGAATATTTTATGTTATTTTCATACTTTATTCACATATAAATAAACTCAATGTCAATTTAAGAAGATTAATGAGTGTCAAACAGAAACACTCTTCTTATGTCGATAAGAGAAGCTGAAACACTAGATGGGTCTTCTAGGCCTAATAGATTGTCCTAATTGTTGCACAACTAAAATTTGTATGTGAGCATGTGTGTCAAATTTACAATTATAGCACTTGTCTTTGTGAAGGACTCAGTGAGCCCCTCCATCGAGCTTGCGAGTATTCATGTGTGTTCTTCTTGTCAAGCTGGCCTGTATTTACCGAACCACACCAATGAGTTCGTTGAACAATCCTTCATGGTTGTCTTTAAGGCAGAATTAAGTAAATCCCAACTCATCATTGTCCATGCCTATGCTTATGGGTCGCCTGACACCTGCAATAATACATTATCAACATCAAATCTCAACATACCCCACACAATAAAACCTAGAATCAACTCAACATACCCCATACAATAAAACCTAGAATCAGTTATCTTTTTTCTGTAGCGCTACAGGGGCAAGAGTGTTGAGAGTGATATAAGAGAAGGAGGGGTAGCAGAAAAGAGGAGGCCACCCTTGAAAATCCTTTGCTCATTTTCACCTCTAACACTCACCTTACATGATCTCTTTATATTGCATGGATTCACGAAACATATTGGACTCTACTTCCTAAAAGAACTCAACAATAAGAAATTTCATAGATTGATTAGTTATATATATGAAGTTAAACAATCGGAATAATGGTTGATTTATTTGATTTTACAAAATTCATAATAATTAAAATAGAGAGGTGTGATTGATATTTATTTCTTTGTTTAATGAAATATACTAATTTTTTTTCCTGCAAAAATGCTCCTATGTTGATCCCAAATCATTTCCTTAAGTTAGTCATGACTAAAATATATTTGAACAATATCAACATAATTAAGTTTCATCAAAATATTAAGATCACATGTAAGAAAATTTTAACTTATATTTAAATATTGTTCAAAGTTCATTTAGATCATGCGTTTTAATTCAGAATTAAGTGTAAACTCTGTTCAATCATATAAAATAAGGCTTGGAAAGAATTCAAACAATGTTCAAATAGGGCAAAATAATAAAGTAATTACCTCAATTATAACATAAAAATTATAAGATACACATAATAGACTATTATCCAATAGTTATAGCACATCCTCATGAGAAACATTTCATCATTGCCTCTTATTATGAAATTATATATAGCACATCCTCATGAGAAACATTTCATCATTGCATCTTATTATGAAATTATATATATGTGTGTATGAGTGTGCGTGTGTGAGCTTGAGCTCAATCAAAACTTGATCTAAACATCAATAAGTTCCAATCTTCTATTTGGCTCCAATATAGAAAAAAATTATTACATCCGATGTCTGTATGTCTCGATGAAGACATGGAACAACACAAAATGTGCAATTAAATGACGGAATCATCATATACTCTCTCATTATAGCCCTAAATATTACAAATGAAATTCTTCAAAGAAATTTAATTCTATTTATATGATTTGTAACCACAAAAGGCCGAGGATTCCATTCTCGGGATAGCTGCTCAGATCACTGTTACCAACTCACCGGTTTCATTCTTCTCAACCGGCTCCGCCGCCTCGGCCGCCGCCGGAGATTAACGATGCCGGTAAACACTCTTCCTCTCCCAATCTCACCGAACTTCTCGCCATAAAACTCTCAATTTCGATCTTTGCCGAAATCTATAAACAAACTTTAGTGTGAGGATTGCAGCCTTATTGGGTTTTAGCGGGATCGATCTGTTTATCTAGGGTATTGTTCTTCGTTGCAGCTGAGAAGGCTTTTGGAGTTGGAGCCGCCGAGCCCACTGAGGTACCTCATCGGCGCGGCGATCATGTTGGTGGGCGTTGTCTTGCCGCTGAGTTACATGATTTTGCGCAACAAGAGAGTTCCTTCGTCATCCACCTCTCTCTCTAAGCAGACGTAGGTGGGCTTTTGTCGGTCTGGTTTCTTGCCCATGCTAGTTCCTTAGGCCGCTTCTTGTGGATCTAATGACCTCTTCCGCTGAGGGAAGATCTCAATTTTATCGATTTGGGGATCCGATACTAATTGATAAATTTCCTTTTCGACTTTGACCTTGCAGGAGCATCTAAAGGTTGACTAGATCTTGGTACTTAGATTCTTTTTCTAACAGTCACTCTGGTCTGTGTGGAGTTCGCGTTTCAAGGATGTGGAAGCTAAAAAGCTTCTACAGTTGGCTGGTATGGTGTACGGAAATGATTTCATTTTGATGGTTGAATGATTTGTTCTTATTTGTTAGAAGAAGATATGGCGCTTATTCGTGTTAAAATATTTCTTTTTCATGTTTTGTTCATTGAAATTAGCTTATTAGTGGAAATTCAACTGATGGTTTTTTTTCATTGATATTATCTTTATTTTTTTACTTATCCAAATCAGTTGATTAATAAATAAGAAGAACACTTTCACCAATTAGATAAGCTTGTTGGAAACTTGCAGAAGGAAGAAGAGCCATTTGAATATAGATATGTCATTAGCTTACTATCTGAAACAATCCATGCATATGCAGCATGAGCTCTCTTTTTATGCTGATTGCTTTCAAGTAGAAAAGATAGTCTAAATGGTATGATTGATTAAGTTTAGAATAATGTGTTCCAGTTCTGAATTGAAAACATATCCTTTTAGAAAACACTAACTTATTTGTCTTTTGGGTTTTCCACGTTTGGTGTTTGTGCTTTTATTTGACCACATCTTAAATATAATCCATAAACTAAATTAAATCTTGAATGAATGATTCACTTGAAAGAAAGCCAAGAGTCATTGTTCTGAACCCTGTTAATTCTTAGGAGATTTGTTATGGGTTTGTTTTAAGATAAAGCCTCATTGAACCAGCTCTGGTACAATTTGGTGTTTTCTGGTTGAAATTTGTAGGAGGCAGATGATGAAGAGGCGAAAGATTTGAGGAAGATTTAAGAGGAATCACGACTCAAACAAAAGTGTGAATCATACATGATCTTGTTTCTAGTGAGAAGCAGTGGTCAGGGGAGAAAGAGGGAATATAAGAAAATAATTAGTTATCATATCAAAGTATAGAATTAACCACATTGAATACAATCCTAACAACCATCTCAAATTTAAGCTTAAAATTATCTAAAAGGATAATTAATCATAATTTAAATCAGAATAAATATAAGTAAATAAATGTAGTTTAAATTTCGTAAACTGATTTGGTCCAACCTTGACTTGGTTTTATTCTAATTCTTGATTTGTGCTTATGTGCTGCATCGATGCCCCCATGGACAAAAGATCCAGGGCTTGTGGGGTCAAACGTGTGGCACTCTTCAAGTAAAATTGTTGCATTTTCATCACCTCATGTATGATTTAGAGTCTTCAATAGGAGTATGATTCTTCTAGTGAATAGAAGCTTGACGCGTTGAAAGATTGTTTGTATGTATAGAAAGATTTAAGGTTACGATGATAAAACATTACATCATCAAAATAAAGCACGTGAATGAAATTAATTTTTTTGAGGCGATTTAATCTAACAAGTATTTGATTTTAATATCCTCTAAATTTTGTATAGCTAGAAGATATTTTGCGGAGCTTTTTAAATGTGTGCGGAGGAAATTGCTTGGTTGAGTTCAAATGAGCAAGATTCCTACTTATATAAATAGTAGCAGTGGCACCATATTTCTCATTTTTCTTCGTGAATTGTTGCTTTATATTGGCTTGGATTTTATGTATATGCTCAGCAAAAGATGCTTTGGATTAAGAATATGTAGGCATAAAGTATACAAGCTTTTTAGCGCTCCTGTCATAAACAACTTTCAATGGAGATTTCTTAGTAGTGTGATGCGCAAAACAATCATTGGTAAACTCTATAATATGTAGCATTAGATTCTATTTGTCTAAACATTCACCGACCAAACATTCTAAGTAAACAACCTAAATTCATGTCGACCACTTATTTTTATCCATAAATTTATAGATGGAGACAATAAGAAAAAAAAAATGGTGTAAATTTTTTTTCATAAAGTTCTCTAAATGCGGACAAGAAAAAATACATCAAGATCACAAACTATGACATCAAATAATCCAAATATTCTAACAATTTCTCTTAAACTAAGCATCGACAATTTCAGAGGAAGTCATGAAGTTTCTCTTTTTAGAAAATTTATCTACACAATGAATATAAGCTTATACTTGTAGAAAGTTCTAGGTATTTAGAATGAGATCCATGTTGAATTTGACCCATGAAGCATTTGACATGGGTAAGAAAATGTATATACATTAAAAGTTTGTTTAGTAAACTTATCTAATTGGCACGTATGACATTAAGATTGACCAATAGTAATATATCTTACGAAAGGGCAATAGTAATGTGATGAGATTAATGTGACAGTTTTTTCTCATTTAAGGTGTTCAAATTAGTTCACCATTTGGAATTGACGTATAAAGAAGTCTGGAAGTGAAGTGCATGGAATGCATAATGAAAAACTCTTAAAAAGATATTTATTAGTAACTCAGAGCACATTTATTGTCTTTTATAAAATGAAATATAGAAAGAGAATCGTGACAAGAAATGTATTCAATCTTTAATCTATCAAATTTAAATACCTAAATAAAAGCAATTGTTTATTGGGTGCATGATACTCAAGGCCAGGTATGTTCTTATTAACATACGCCTAATATCCATCCACAAAAGCGAATGCTTGAGGATATGCAAGTCATCCATCATGCTAAAAATTATTTTCCATTGTGATTGCAAATATTTCAAGGACTCACGATCATAATAGAGCACAAACTTTTTTGATAATTTATGATTGTAAATCGTCTATCTTAGTTAATCAACAATATATTTTATTTTTTATTTTTTAAATTATATTTTTTTTTATGGTGTTCTTGGTTCTAAGCACCCCCATACCAAACTTAGAGGCTTTCCATGATATCTCATAAAATTTTAAAATGTCAATTGTTTTGAGAACTGAAGTAACAAAATTAGTTCTTTGATAGTGTCGAAGGCTTTTTTGTATGTAGGGTATGCAATGAGATTTAACATTCTTAGTACAGCAGTTAATGGAGCCATAATGATGCTTCATTTCTTAATGAATATGTGATAGAGAATGTTTTAGCCAATTTAAGACTGTCTTAACGTTAATGAATAAATTCTATATAATGAAGGTAAATGTGATGTAGCAAAATGGTTGCAAACATCCATGGGCAATAAACCACATCCGGTGATATCAAAATATTTATCTTTTTATGCAAGAACTTGACATGTTTTAGTGACAGGAAATTATGCTCTATGATGACAACTGGTTAGAATTGGTTAAAGATTTCATTCTGATCTTTTTGTAATATGTATACAATTCTAATAGAGATTCCAATAGAAAACATGAAAGTTTATGAAATAATAATTACTTTATTATTATGATAGTACATTCATTGATGATGTGGTAGATTAATAGACATTAAATAATTACAATAGGCCATAGATTGATGGGATGAAACTAATAATCTCACAATTCACTGAGATGGTATGAGTTGCATACGGTGAATGACTGCTAAGCTCGTTCAAACATTGTTGGAGATGGATTTAATAGAGGTGGATTGGATGGAAATGGATTCAACACATGCAACACAAACTAGTGTCCATTCATGCATTTTGTATAGTGACGGTGGTTATCTGTTAACCTGACATGTTGCAGTTAACGCGTCAACTTGGTCGATGGCTACTGAAGTTAACTCGATCATGTTGTTGGCCATAATATCACCTGAGGATAAGTTCGTTTCTGTAGTAAAAAATTTGATTAGCTTCATGTGCAAATTTATTTGTCTTGATTAAGATTTTTGTCCAGCTAAAGTCTGGGCATTACCCAGAAATATACAATCATTTCTTATAAATTTATGTGGTGGCTTGACAGAGGTTGAAATATATTATTTGTGTGGCTTTCATCACATCAAAAAATATCATTTAAACTTTTAAAAGTGAAATACGCATTTTACATGCATAAAGTGGCGCGCATGTAAAAATTGAAGTTTAGGTGTTAGATATGTAAATACATATGCATTGAGTGGTATGGTATGTATGTAAATTTTCCTAAATCAAAAATACCTTCATTTTGTTGTATCGTTAAAACAAATAATTCGTTTGTATACTTCGAATATATTTTTATATTTAATAAAAAATTGTGATATCTAAAGGAAGCAAAATAGAAAATAAAAAAATATGAATAAAATTAGATAAAAATGCAGGGGGTGGAACTAATTATATCAATAAATTATAATTAAAATATTATTTAAATGAATATAAATTTTATTTTTTAATTGTTCGATTTAAGCTTAATATTGAATTTAAATCTTATATATAAATCATAGCTAAAAATATAAATTAATTTTTAAAAAATAAGCTTAAAAATAATTTAAATAATTTTTATCGCATTAACTTAAAAATAATTAAATTTTCTCAATTTTTTCTTTTTAAAAAATACAACATTTATATTAAGTACAAATATATTTTAGGATAAAATGAAACAAAAAAAAATATGTTGAGTCTGTTATTTATTTATTACAAATACATAGGTTTTGGATGAGTAAATACGTAGGAATTAGGTGGTATACATGTAAATGCTCAAATGTGAAGACTGTTCGTCTGTGGAACGTGTGGAAGGTAGAAGATATTTTTTTGTCATACATTGCAAAATGACAAATGATTTATGTTGTTTAGAAGTAAAAGCATCTTTTTGAGGCCAAACATTAATGTGACTTGAATTTAAGGCCTATTTGAAAAAAAAAATTAAAATATTAACAAATAATTCCTAAAAATGCACTGATCACTTTTTAGGTGTTAAACATGTAAATACATGGGAATTTTGTGGTAGGTGTGAAAATGCATCTAAAATTTAAAGATAAGCAGAGTGGTCGACAACCTACTAACATCTGAAGCAGCAGCCATGGTTGACCCGCCCAAGCAATTTATGAGCACTTAGCTTTCATTTAACTAATTATTTTATATGAATAAATAATTATTTGATATTCATGCAAAGCGAGGATGTTAAAATAACCTTTTAACAATAACAACAAATGAAACACAGATCTACAAGCTGGGGGATGAAGGAGGATATATATATATATCTAAATATGGACAGTAAGACTATATATATATATATATATATATATGTGTGTGTGTGTGTGTGTGTGTGTGTGTGTGTGTGTCGACATTTGACGTTGAATTTAAGCACGGGGAGTGGTATGGTCCAAAAAGCATTCATTTTCCCTCCCAAAATCCATGGAAGCCAAAAGGGAAGGTAAGCTGTTCCGGCACTTCCAGCTTCACCACTACCGCATCATCATCATCTCCTATTCTCCTTGCGTCCAGCACTACCAGATAACATCTGTGCCTACAAACCGCATACTGTTCCACAAACCATGAAATACACATATCAGCCAAAAATTAATAATCAACACATTGCCACATAACTAAGACATACATATATATATATAGTTATATATATATATATATATATATATATCTCCACCTCTACAATGACGACATAGCCGTCTTCCTCATCTCCTGCCGAAGTACTCTTTGGTACAAACATGGGCTCTCCGATGAACCTTCTGCTCTCTGTACTCCATGAGCTGACGTCGCCGTTAGAACAATCAATTTTCACCACGGTGTCGAAAGGGAAATGTGGCAGTAACTCCGTGGAGCCGGAGGTTGAGCTGGCGTACATGAATCTGTTAGCTTTGCCGGAGTTGCTCGGATTGATCACCGGAAAATCACAAGGTTTTCTCCATTTGGTTGAAGAATTCGTAACAGAGCAACTGATACATGATCCCTTGCCATCTAATTCTAGTGATATCTATGATTTTATACACACCAGTGAAAATCTGTATATATCTCGAACAGAATCTTATATATATAATGAAGCTGGTTTGATTGATTTACCAGTACTAGATGGGGCAGCATTTCTTTTTCTTGGTTCATAAATGTAGGGTCCAGCTTTGAACTTCGCTCATCATACCCTACAAATTAGTGAAAGGAAATTATAGAAATCTGCTGTAAACCCAACTTGGCTGGTCTATTTAGTTAAATAAATTGACCATTACCGAACATTTTTCTGTAGCTGAACCAATGGTATGAGCAGACAGAAGCCTGAACATTAATCTGTATGTTTCCTGCAACATTATTCTCTTCAAAGGCATTGCCCATATGCATTGTCCAGAGTTGACAAGGAGCTTCAACTGCAGCTCTGGTCCAGTTCCTTCCCGGAAATATTGCGTTGTCTGAAAATCTTGGAAGCACGTAAATCGGAGTTGTGGGCTGACTGGAATTCACTGAAATACTTGATATCGCTGGGGCTAAACCAGCCGCTGCAAGCAATGTTCCTGGATGCATTCTAATTATTAATGCGAGTAGAAATTAATTAGAGTTAAATAAATTAATTAATGAACACAGATATAACCTTTCACATCGGTCTTGGTGCGGTTTCCCATGATTATATAGTAGGAATCAGTGAAGGCCCAGTCATGGATCAGCAGCTGCTCTGTAATGAGAAATTCCTTCTTCTGCTGCAGCTCAAAATTGCTGTCAAATTCTGTTTAAATTTTTAAGTTTCTGAGATGGAAATGTATACAATGATGTATGTGGATGGAGGTGGGGGACGTTTACCATAGAAGGTGAAGTTAGATTGCGGTAGAAAAATGTCTTCAGTGTCGCAGGAAAGTAAAAGAAGTCTGTTTCTCTGCGCATCGACTTTGTAATGTGATATAGTTCTCTTCGAATCCTTCCCCAGCATTGCTGGACTCATAAAATTAGTAAATTATTATTCACTAAGTATATATGGACAAGAACATAAATTAACATGTAATCGAACTATTTTTCTATTTCGCGTGCAAGCAAAGGCTTGAACTTTATTCCATTTGGGCCAACAACCGCCCGAGTTGCTTCCAAGTTATTATTATACGTATGACGTCGCAAAATCCAGAATTTCTCCAAAATTAACTAAATCCACCTATCCCATGACAGTAATTTATGATTAATTAATCCGATGCCCTGTTTAATTAAAATGGTTAATCATGATCCGGCAAGCACGAAAGTTGGTGCCTTGAGTTAGCTTGCCTGAATTGCATAAAATATCTCACCATGAAAAAAATGCTTAGTAATTCCGGCAACTAGATTCAGTACTCCGCCGGCGCCGGCGCCGGCGCCGCCTCCTTGCCGCTCCTCCGCCGTGGTGATAAGATCCGCCAGGCCGATGGTCTCCAACGACGTCGGCTCCAACTCATAAGGATGGCCTCCCTCCCATAGACAGAACAATCGTCCGCCCCACCTCAACACCGTAGTATTTGCCACATTCCTCAGCATGTTGGAAACCGGAGATGTCCAAGATGATGATTTGAACATGGAAAAGGGTCCCGGTCGCCGGAACCTCCATTCCCCACTCTCCACCACCCTGTCCTCCGTCGCGGCAGCCGTCTCCACATACCTCGCTGAATACATAACCACTCCTCCCCCAATGAAGTGGAAGGCGCGAAGATATCCGTGGCCGTCGAGGGGATTGACGGTGGATCCTTGATCGTCGGCCATCATGCCTGGGCCGGCGAGGTAATATGTTCCGAGGGGGAAGTCGGAGGGGAGCTTGCCTTCGGCGGGGAGGAGGGGGATAGGGTCGGTGGACTCCGCTGGCTGGGAGGTGAAGAGACGCTGGTAATCATCGAGGGCGGCGAAGGAGGAGGAGGGGGAGGCGGAATGGGGGAGGTTGGGGGG
>NW_018164444.1:15692583-15696548 GCF_001263595.1 Phalaenopsis equestris
GGGAAAGAGAGCAGCTCTTCAAATAATTAGAAACTCCTATACACCGGTTTCTTTTTGGATGATTTGCTACCTAAATATTAAGGGAAGGAGCAGCGAATTCAATTTGATGAAGTTGTGGGGAAAACCAAAAGTCAAATTAGGCAGTGGACTAATACATTCCTTCCCTTTGGTGCAAGAATTACTCTACTTAAGAGTATGCTCAATGATATCCCAATTTATGCTTTACAATGCTGAAGTTAAAATTTAGCACTCAATTTAAACTAGAAAGATTGTTTAACAATTTTGGTTTGGGTTGAGGATAAAAAGAGGAAAATTTGGCAGTATGGAAGAAGCTATGCAAGCCTTTGAATGTTAATGATTTGGGTTCAGGGAGCTGCATCATATTGCTGATATAAACTTCATAAAATAATGGCTGAATTTGGCGGAGCGTTGCGGGGAGCGTCACGGTGACGCGTTGGGGCGAAGCATTGTGGTGGTGTGATGCATTGTGAAGGTGCGCGGCGGTGTGTCGCGGCGACACATTGTGACGATACGTTGGGGCGACGCGCGCGTTGCGGTGGTGCGTTGCGCCGGTGCATCATGGCGTTGGGACGCATTGCTGCGGTGCGTCGTGGCAACGCGATGCATTGCGACGGAAAGTTGTAGTGCCGAGTTATAGTGTAGAGTTACGGTGCCAGTTGCGGCTCAGAGTTGGAGTTGCGGCCCCGAGCTACGGTGCAGAGTTGTTGTACCGAGCTACTGTGCAAAGTTGTGGTGTCGCGCTATGGTGCATAGTTGCGATCCTGAGCTACAGTGCAGAGTTGCAATATCGAGCTACGGTGCAAAGTTGCGATACCGAACTACGGTGCAGAGTTGCGGTGTCGAGCTACGGTGCAGAGTTGCGGTACCGAGCTACGGTGCAAAGTTGTTGTACCGAGCTACGGTTCAGAGTTGCGGTGCCGAGTTGTGGAGCAGAGTTGCGGGGCAGAGTTGCGGGGCAGAGTTGCGGGGCAGAGTTGCGGCGTCGATTTACGGTGCAGAGTTGCGCTGAAGAGTGGGTGTTGTCCTCAACCTGCATAGCAGGCGAGCGACGGAATCTTCTTTCTCTTTGATGTCGTGCATTCCGCAGGAGATTTCAGTTTTGCTCTTGCATATTCTAGAGGTGATGAAAAAATGTTATAGTTTTACTGTCACACTTTGAAGGGAAGATTTTCATGCTTGTGGTAGTGATATCTAGAGACCTCTTGACGATCATCATAAGTACTAGAATTTTGGGGAGGCGATGCCGACTCTACTTGGGGATGAGCGGATTTGTTGTAACTCTTGTACAAGTATATGTTTATTATTGTAGCATTTTGATGTGACATTTGTAGATGATAATAATGTATTTATTTGCACGTCTTTGACGTTGCTTATGATGTTATTGTGGCTTTTCAACTCTTATGGTTATTGCCTTTCGAGGTTGTGCTCTCTCGAACCTGTCTTATAGGAGCTTGAACCAGTACCTACTAAGGCTCATAGCCTTCTGAGCCTTCTGAGGTCGCCTTCTGAGGTCTTTCGTGTATTTGTGCCTTTTGAGGCTTGACTTCTTGGAGCATTGTAGTTTTCCATCGAGTCTTGTCTCCTTGGATCAACTTCCAGGGGTATGGTTGAAAAAAAAAATCCATTAAGAATGTAAGGTCAATTCTGAGTTGTATAATCGGAGATGCTCGACAGTATTAACTCATAATGAATAGAATCATATAAAATCCACGGAGGATGATTGACCTATCTTAGGTTGTTGGTCGAAGCTTTTGCTTGACGACTGTAACCTGTTATGGAAGAGGTCGAAGGAAATCCACCAAGAATTTTTTACCTATCCGAGGCTATTCGTCGAAGCCTTTGCTCGACTATTGCAGCCTGTAATGGAAGAGATCGAATCGAGTCCTCATGGGATCGATTAATCCCAGAATGAGGTGTCAGATACGCTCTGCGTTTCTCGAGACTCAGACTGGGTGTAGGTTGCAATAGACTGTATGTTTTCTTGGAAATATGGTTGCAGTCATACACAATAAAATATTTGACAACTTGTTAGTTGCTGCTTTTGAATCTTTTGCTCTCCTAGTGGGCGTATTTTCTATACAAGCTTGTAAAACAACACAAGTATTGGGCCTTGAAGAGATCAGCTTCCTGGTCTAGTTGATGAGGAACTCCAGTACAATGAGGGGACACTGAGAAAGTATTTCTTTGCAGTGAAGATTGTCCCCCAGTACAAGATAGATTCTCGAAGACTTACAATCTAAATAAAATATGGGATGACTTCCCCATCACAGCGTGCCCGGGACATTGGCATGAACGAACTTCCGAGACTACAGTGAAGGTTGCCCCCCAACCTGGAAGAATGCTTCTGAGAAGATCTTCAAGACGTAAAGGAGGTTCCTTAGCCAATTTGATGATATACATCATTAGGAAATGAAGTAGGGGATCAACATCTTAGAGTTGAAGACAATGTCGTACAGGACTTCGTTTCCTACACACGACACCAAACTGATGCGTGCCAGAGAATTCGCAGCGGTAGAGTAACGGATTAATTATCGTCTTAGCGTTGTACGAGAAATCTACACACACTCAGATGAAAAGGAAAAAAACAATGACTACTCCAGAAGTTCTTAAGAGGAAAGCCCGTAAAGGGAAAAGCCACGGGCCTGACCCAGTTGCGAAAATCCACTATTGATCAATGATTACAGAAATCCTTTATCCCACATACGGAAAAGTGTAACTATATTTTTCATATTACAACGTTGACTGACAGTGTCTGGTTGGTGGTGGTCGATGACGGTGGGCAGAGGTCGACGACGATCGACGATGGTCTAGAGCGGTCGACGATGGTCGACTGCGATCGGCGGTGGCCGACGACAGAGGTCGGCGATGTTCGACGAAAATCGATAGTGATGTTGAACTGCAACTTCTCCTCAAGGTCTCATGCTCTCTCTCCAGACTTCATCCCCCCCTCATGAGAGGGATGAGACTCTATTATAAAAATTTGGGTGCAATTAATGCATGAATATGAATCATTTTCATCGGACGATCCATAAAGCTTCTCTTGATCATACGACGTTTACTGAACATTTGAGTGCCTTAATGATGTCAGAATTGAGTGATCTTGGGCTCGTTGGAGTCGTCTTGTCCAGCCGCTCGATTCAAGTATAAACGTGTCATATTCGACAACTTTTTGATCTTCCAAAGGTGTCCGAAAATCATCTAAGTGTGGTTCAATGACTTGATCTATGCTTGAAATCATCTAAGTGTGGTTCAATGACTTGATTTGACTCGGATTGTACTAGTTTTTATATCATTAGGCTTGCGGTCAGTTTGACTATAATTTTGCTGAAATCGAAGTTCTTGATGATTTTCTATCAATATTTGAATATTTCATGCTTAAAATATCATCTCGAGATTCGTGTCCTGCTTTGAGATTCGTGTCAGATGATGAAAATCTATTGGTGGCGTATCATTTACATATCTCATATCAATACTTTCATAATTACAAACATCATATGAAAACTAGCACTCATTATCATCTTTTAATAGTCAAATATATTTTTTCATCCATATGAAAAGTGTTATGTGTGTAAAAAAGAATCTTTAGCTGTGAGATGAATAAAATCCTAAGAATTAAGTGCTATTTATGTAATTTTCCCAAAAAAAAAATATAAAGAGACTAATAATTTAATAGTCAAAATTAAGTTACATTTAGTTATAAATGAGTATATAGATAAAAAGAAGAGAAGAAAAAAAAAGAATAAATGAAAATTAAAATAAAAAGTAATACAAATAAAATTTACTAAGTATTTACAAATTAAAAAGAGAAAAATCAAAATAAAAAGAAAATTAGCCAATGTCAGTCAAAATAATTTAACAATGACAGTAAAGTCATCTAATTTGTTAAAATTAGAAAAACAAATATAAATGCTAGTACTCTCTCTCTCTCTCTCTCTCTCTCTCTC
>NW_018164444.1:15696648-15698755 GCF_001263595.1 Phalaenopsis equestris
AAGAAGAAAATTTAAATTATATTCAAGACAAATTTGAAAATTTAGATTTTTTGGAAAATGATAAAAAAAATCTTATTCCTTAAAGTATTAAACCACTTGAACTTGAACTGAAAGTATTACCTGCTGTCGGCACTATTTTTTGGTGTGGGGTTTGCCCGTAAGAAATTTGTTATTGTATCTTTTGAGTTAACTAAAATTTAAGAACAAAAATTAATAAAAATGTTAAAAAGATATAAAAAGGATTTTGGATGGACTTTAGCAGATATTAAAGGAATTAATCCTTCAATTTGTTTGCACAAAATTTTATTAGATAAACAATACAAACCTAAAGTTGGTCCTCATAGGAGATTAAACCCAATAATGAAAGAAGTTGTTAAAAAAGAATTTTAAAATGGTTAGATGCTGGAATTATATATCCTATTTCAAACAGTGCTTGGGTAAGCCCAATTCACTGTGTGGAGTGACTGTTGAAGTAAATGAGAAAAATGAATTAATTTCAATAAGGCAAGTTACTGGTTAGCAAATTTGTATAGATTATAGAAAGTTAAACTTGGTCACCATGAAAGATCACTTTTCTTTACTTTTTGTAGATCAAATGTTAGATAGATTGTTTGGAAATAAATATTATTGTTTCTTAGATGGATATACCAGTTATTATCAAATTATAATTGCTCATGAGGATCAAGATAAGACAACATTTACAAGCCCTTACGGAACATTTGCTTTTCGTAGAATGTCTTTTGGACTATGCAATGCACCTACAACATTTCAAAGATGTATAATGTCAATATTTAGTAATTTGATTAAGCATGGAATAGAAGTATTTATGGATGATTTCTCTGTGTTCAGGACTTCATCTGAATTATGTTTAGATAATTTAAAAAAAGATATATAATTATGTGAAAAAATCAACCTAGTACTAAATTGGGAAAAATGTTAATTTATGGTTGTAGGAGGAATTTCACTTGGGCATAAAATTTCTGAGAACGACATGGAAGTAGATCCTGTAGAAGTTTAGAAGTTCAAGTTATTAAGAACTTACCACCACCGACTACAGTCAAAGGGGTAAGAAGTTTTCTAGGACTTGCTCGTTTCTACAGGCGTTATATTACAAATTTTTCAAAAATAACTAAGTCATTATGCCAAATTTTAGAAGAAGATACAAAATTTGATTTTAATGAGGAATGCATAAAAGCATTTGAATTATTGAAAGAAAAATTAATCACTGCACCTACAATAGTATCACTTGATTGAGAAAACCCATTTGAAATAATGTGTGATGCTAGTGATTATGCTATTGGAGCTGCGTTAGGACAATGCACAACAAAGTTTTTAAAGTAATATATTATGCTAGTAAAACTCTAAATGATGTTCAAATTAACTACACTACTACTAAAAGAGAGTTATTAGCTATTTTCTATGCCTTTGATAAATTTAAACCTTACTTGATTGGAATTAAATGTATAGTGCATACAGATCATTCTGCAATTAAATACTTAATGCAAAAGAAGGATGCTAAACCAAAATTAATTAGATATTTCTATTGCAAGAGTTTGATTTTTCTATAATTTATAGATAGGAAAATGACAATCAAATAGCTAATCATTTGTCTAGACTAGAAAAAGAAATATTAACTAATTTTGCAAATGAAATTTTAGAAAATTTCCCTGATGAAAAATTATATAGTATTTATTAAATAGATACAATGTGGTATGTCGATATAGTAAATTATATTGTAAGTGATATTCTACCACGAGATATTAAGAATCTACAATTAAATAAATTCATATATGAATCAAAATTCTATTTTTGGGATGACCCATATTTATATAAACAATGTAAGGATCTAATTATTAGAAGGTGTGTGCCTTATAAAGAAACTCAATAAATAATTCAAAAATGTCATTATTCTGAATTTGGAGGACATTTTAGAACAATTAGAACTTCTTATAAAATTTTGCAAGCTAGATTTTAGTGGTCCACTCTTTTTAGAGATGTTAATGAATATATTAAAATATGCAATCTATGTAAGCGAGTAGGAAATATTTCTAGATGAAATGAAATGCCTCTAAATTACACATTGAAAGTTGAAATTTTTTATGTGTGG
>NW_018164444.1:15698780-15702527 GCF_001263595.1 Phalaenopsis equestris
ATTTGGAAACTTATATATATTACTTGTTATTGATTATATGCCCAAATGGATTGAAGTTGTTGTTGTACCAAAATGTGATGTTCGGAGTGTTTCTAAATTTTTAAATAAAAATATTTTTACAAGATATGGAATACCGAGAGTAATTATTATAGATGGAGGATCCCATTTTAAAAATAAGAGAATCAGAAATTGATAAAGAAATCTGATATTATGCACAGATTCTCTACTGTGTATCATCCTCAAGCTAGCGGTCTAGCAGAAATATCGAATCGTGAAATAAAATGAATTTTTGAAAAAGCTGAAATCCCTATAAATTGGATTGGTCTGCTTGATTAGATACTGCATTATGGGCATATATAATTGCTTTTAAGTCTCCTATAGGAATGTCCTCAAACAAACTTATTTTTGAAAAAACATGCCACTTACCAGTAGAATTGGAGCACGAAGCATTTTGGGCTATTAAGGAATTTAATTTTAATCTAAAAGATAAGATGCTGGTGAGAAAAGATTATTGCAACTCAATGAACTTGAGGAAATAAGAAATGAAGCATATGATAATGCAAAAATCTATAAGGAAAAAATAAAAATATGGTATGGTCGGAAGATTATTCAGAAGAAGTTTGAACCTGGACAAGAAGTTTTATTATATAATACATGATTGAGATTATTTTCAAGAAAGCTGAGATCCAGATGGTTAGGACCATTTAAAGTGATTAAAGTCTATCATTATGGAAGTGTTGTTATTAAGGATCCTAAAACTAGAAAAATATTTAAGGTTAGTGGGCATAGATTGAAACATTATTATAAAGGACACATACCACAATTTAAAGACGTTTTAATGTTAAGTCAACCTAAATAAATAAATGATATGTCGGGCTAACGACGTTAAAACAAGTGCGACGTTAAATCAAGTGCTTTGTGGGAGGCAACCCATATATAAATCTTTATATCTATATATTACTAATTTGTTTAATAAGTGTGTTTATGTATTAAGAAATAATGGTATTTTTAAGTTTTACACCATTTTATATATCATAAATTAAAAAAATATTGGTAATGAAGGAAAATTTAGGAATCAAATTGAATAAAAAAAAATTTAAACGTGAATTTGGCCTTTGGTGCCTTTGGCCTTTGGTGCCCGACAGCGCCCGCCTAAAAGGACTACGGCATCGACAATGCCATCGGGAGCGCCGACAGCCTCCTGAGCATTTTCCACATGTTGAATAGTTTTGGCAAACTTTGGTAGGATTTCTCTCTACAATAGCAGCCGAGACGTGTTTTTAAAGTACTTGTTTATAAAGTCCTAATAACTTACTCGGAAGTCCAAAAACTTCCTAATTTCAAATTTCATGGCTTCCAATTCCAGAAATACTTCAAGGTATGGATTTTTCAATAAAATAAAGTTTATCAGTTTTGATGCACAGAGATTATATGACAAAGTCATCATGAAGAATAGACTTATCAAGGAAAGAGGCTTTGTCAATCATGGAGTGAGTAATCCAAGTTCACAGATCAAGAAAATCATTGTACAGAGGCGTTAGGAAGTTCTGTGCTACAGTACCGTTGCAGTTGTAGTACCCGTAGTAAAGGAGTAAAGGAATTCTATGATAACTTACATGGAACTACCCACAAAGTTGTCTTCATTTGAGGTAAGGTTGTATCATTTACTTCGGCTTGGATTAATTATTTGTATATGATATAAAATGTTCTAAATATGTCATGGGTATTATCATGAATAGGCCAATATATGGACTTGGGCATCCTTCTACAATTTTCGTACTTTGCAGTCAATCTCAAGTTCCATATGAAAGTCGGGAAAACATTTTACTACCTTGGGAGCCCATGATTCCTATTGATGGAAATTATATAGGGAATGGAAATGAAGCATTATATTGTATTTTGGACCATTCATCACATGCTTCAAAACCATTGATGCCACCAGCAGTTGGAAGTTCAATATCTTTGGAGAAGAGAATGAAGAAAATAGAAAGAGAACTATAAAGTATTACAAATGCAATAGGAAATCTTAACTAACTTTTTGATCACCTAGATTACAGAATGAATAAGAACTTTTATCATACAGGAACAGTTGAAGCAGGATTGGTACAGATGTTCAAGGAAAATGGATGGATCGATGAAAATTTGACTGATCAGCTCGCTCTCGTACCGATCTTTCTACAATTTATATGTTTATTACCAGTCTATGGGAGATATTAGAGGAGGAGAAAGTACTAAAGAAGAGGCAAATTAATTGAAGAAGTTAGACTCTCTACTATTTTAAAATACTTATGTTTTAATATAATTTTGTGGATTTGATTTACTTTACTTTGCATTAGAACATTGATTATGTGTATAGTTTTGTGTGAGCATTCTAGTGTTGTGGCTTGATTTTGACGGTGAATTATAATTTAGTTTGCTTTGAAGATGTGGAGATGTGATTAGAAAAGTGTATTTGTAAAAAGTGTATTTTCATATATAAAAGTTATTTTGGTGTTGTTTGTGAAAATGTTTGTTTTTGAATTATTTTTAGATGAAATTTAACGTTCAAAAACTAAATAAACTTTAGAGTAAATTAAGAGAAAATTTAAAATTGAACAAAATCAAAATATGGATTTTTTGGCCGCTGGCGCCTACATTGACAGTGCCCTTGACCCGAACTGACCCAAATACCTTTAAAATTCGCGATTTGCACAGTGAAACGTCATTTTTACCCCTTGAGTCACCTTCAACCTCCGGTTTTTACACCTAGGGATTGCTATTTCTCAAATTTGAGGCGATTTTAAGGCAAACAAAGTTTGGATTTCATCTTCTCTAGATAAGCACTAAACTTTGAACTCAAAATTTTTTATTTTCATCAATGATTTATCTTACATTGTCGTGATCCCAAATTTTTGGAATTTTTTGAGAGATTTTGAGAAAATCCATTGGTGAAGAACTCTTACTTAGTGAATTTAAGTATAAAGCGTTTTACTTTGTGATTTTCAGAATTTTTGAAATTTATTCAATTTTTTTTTTATTTTTCTCTAGATTTCCCATAACACCAAGAACTAGCAAAGGAAAGCAAAAAGTAGATTATGATGAACAAAAATTTTTGTCAATTATAAGGTGAACATTTGCTTCAATAGTCTACATAAAACTAAAAAAGTGATTCCGGATCGAGGATTTGAAAATTCAGAAGGTGAAATCGAGAGATAAATCAATGCTCGGCAGTGGGAGAATTTCTGGTACTTTACTATTGAGGTGATTTTTGGTGTAGTGATAGTTTTTTATGCCAATTTCAAGGAGACTTCTGAAGACTATGTGTTTTTTCAAGGGAAAATGGTGGAGTTTATTCCAAGGAAGATTAATGAATTTTATCAGTTGGAAGATGTGTATAGTTGCCAATATAAATTGTTTTCTACTGCGAATGAGGCCTTAGATGAGGTTATTTCTTTTCTTACTGATGGAAGAGGAACCTGGAAGGTAAAAAATGGATTTAAGGTAAACTTTCCTCTTTCTATGTTAAATGTAGTATCTAAGGCCTGGCACTATTTTATTTCTAGAATAATGATACCAACAAATCATCATAGTGAGGTTATAAGGGATAGAGCCATCTTGAACTTTTGTATCCAATAGATGAAAAGGATAAATGCAGGCTCTATTATTTATAGGAACACTAGATATATTGCTTTTGGAGAGGCTTCTAGAGGTTTAGCACACCCTGCCCTGATCTTCACACTATGTGAACAGGTAGGAATTGATTATAGA
>NW_018164444.1:15704866-15714113 GCF_001263595.1 Phalaenopsis equestris
CAGAAGTTTGAATACGATGTTGCTTATGATGATGCAATGGTCAAATTCATCAAGGTTGATCAGTCAGTTCAGTTTCCTACTCACCCCGTTTTTACTCCATATCACCAACAAAATTTGGATGTGGAAGAAGAAGAAGAAGATGATGATTGGTGATGCTTTAGTTAGATTTTTGTTTAGTTTCTGTTTAATTGTATTTAGTTGTTGAGACTATTTGTTTGCGGACTGTAGTACTTTATTTTGTTGTATACTGTGTTATGAACTTTAGATTTGTGAAACTACTAGAAGTTATTAGTTTTTGTACTTTGTTGGATGTATTTGCAGTTAACTTTTTCTCAGAAAATTTTTATATGTATTATGTGCTATTTAATGTTTTAAGTCTTGTAGCTTTTCATATTAGCACCTGTAATATTTCAGAGTTAAGTTTCAAATCAGAATCTTCAATAGGTATGTCTTTTCTTTATGTATTAAATGTTTTCTTTAACCCTAAATTTTTCAGTTCTTCATTTAAAATCTTTTAAAAATTTAAGTTTTGGGGGAAGAAAATTTTCTTTTTAAAGAAAAGAGATTTAATTTTATTTGACCTCAATTAGTTATATTTTCAAAATATTTTTTAAAAAAAACTTTAACATGACCTTTGATATTAGAGGGTAACTTTAGATAACTATATCTATGTTTCTAAATATATAGTAAACTTAAGTAGAATTTTTAAATAATAAAGGTTAATTTTAGAGATTAGGATATTTGGTATGATAGAATAAGACCATGTTTTTCTATTTTAAGTAAAGGAATTTTATTTTTGAAGTATTAAAAATCTTAGAGATTCATGTAAGAAGAAAATATTAAAACTTTATGAAAAAATCTTTAAAGCTAATATAAATTTATATAGTGAAGAAATGTGAAAAATTTTAACTTTAAGAAGAGGATAGTGAAGTTCAAAATCATTAAAGGCTGTCGATATATAGTAATCCTCACATAAAAAAAAGAAAGAAGAAAAAGAAAAGAAAAGAAAAGAAAAAGGATTGAAAATGATCCTGAAAATAAAAAGAAAAGAAAAGAAGAAAGATGTGAGGAGAAGTTTGAGGAGATGCCTAATTAAAAACTAGCTTCACTTGTACATTTTCTAAACTTATATTTAAATATTAGCATATTTCCTAGTAAGGTTTCATGAATTTTTTTTGAAATAAATACTCTAAGTGACTTTAATATGAATGATTTGCAATTTTTCTTGAAAATAATTAAGAATAAAAAATCTTAGACTTGACTACTAAAAATTCTTATACCTTTAGTGTTAACTAAAGTTATTTAGAATTTCTCTTAAGTGATGCTATTATATCTCATGAACTAAAATATGCATGAACTAAAATATGGTATTATATCTCATGAACTAAAATCTAGAAGTTAAAATCTTAAAATCTTTATCATAAATCATATTTTTATGTAGCAAATGAGTTACTTTAGGATAAGTAACATTTAAGTTTGGGAGATTTTGATGCACCAAAAACATATACATTTTCAGACCCATATTTTATACTCATTTTTGGAGATATTGCACTTTAATGGTAGGTAATTTTTTATGCTTTATTGCAGGTTGTTGATTTTGAAGACTTGGAGCACAAAGGAAGTAAAAAGAATGAAATTTGGAGTCAAAATGGAGAAGTTAAAAATTTGTTCAGCATCGACGACACCGTTTGACAGAGACAAAGGAATTAAATAGATAGCCTATGGCGCCTACGGTTCCAGAATGGGAGCCGACGGCGCCAGTGTTGGTGCAGAGTCTGTTTCTAGAAGATTCGATGAATTTTGATGCTTTTTGAAGAGTTTTTCGAAGCACCTATTGGAGAACCAAATTAGGCTCTATTTAGGGCCGAAAAATGTTAAAATTTATAATAAATTGTGATGGTTTTTCAACTCCGCTCTGAATTTACTTTTCGATCTAGCCAATTAAATTGTTAAAATATTTTGTGAAACATATGATCTAAGAAATGGAGCATGAGTTGTCGTGATTTTAAGTGTGAACTCTTCTTTAAGAAGTGTTGGAGAGGAAGCCAAGTGAGATATTTCTACTTCCTACATTTCCGAAGAGAGGCTACAAAGGATTTGCTTGAGAAAGAGTTTCAGATAAGTGTTGTTTGTTTATTATTGTTGTATGAACATTTTTTTATATATGAAATTTGTGCTTTATTGCATCTTTCTCATGAAGTCTAAATAGATTCCTTTATCTTTTTTCCTACTCTGAGATATGGTGAAATGAAAAGATAATGTGGATGTGCTAATGTTAAAATTTACAATAAATTGTGATGGTTTTTCAACTCCGCTCTGAATTTACTTTTCAATCTAGCCAATTAAATTGTTAAAATATTTTGTGAAACATATGATCTAAGAAATGGAGCATGAGTTCTACAACAGAGTGAGAATCACATTTAAGTCCAAGAAGGAGTATTTTGTTCATGGAATTAAGTATAAATAAATAGGAAAATATACTTTGTTGGGTGTAGAATTGTAGATTTTTAGGGTGACAGATTAAAAGTCCTCAATTCAATTTTTAGTGTTTAAAAACTAAAGCGAGAGTTAGCCTCTAGGACTTTATTGCATCTTTCTCATGAAGTCTAAATAGATTCCTTTATCTTTTTTCCTACTCTGAGATATGGTGAAATGAAAAGATAATGTGGATGTGCTAATGTTAAAATTTACAATAAATTGTGATGGTTTTTCAACTCCGCTCTGAATTTACTTTTCAATCTAGCCAATTAAATTGTTAAAATATTTTGTGAAACATATGATCTAAGAAATGGAGCATGAGTTCTACAACAGAGTGAGAATCACATTTAAGTCCAAGAAGGAGTATTTTGTTCATGGAATTAAGTATAAATAAATAGGAAAACTTAAACATTTGAAATTAGTGAAAGTAATTTCATTTGATTTCTATAAATTTCCTAGTTAATTTATCATTTCAAATTTAAACCTTCTTCGTGGGATCGATATTTGGGACTTAAATAGAAAGTCTTATATTACTTGATAACGGTACATATACTTGCATAGAATTCCAATTATAAGAGCTTAACGTTCTTATTACTAAAATACCACATCAAGTTTTTAGCACCATTGTAAAGCGGAGTCAACTTTATAAATTTTACACAACTATATTCAACCGGATTAATCTACAAAATTCCTCTTTTTATTTAGTATATACTTTATAAATTTCACATAACTTGGCATTTGTTCTAAAGCCTCAATGAAAGGAATATTTATCGTTAACTTTTAAGGATTTCCAAAAATTTTGTAAATTGTTTATCTTTATTCTTCTACTTTAATCGTTGAGGAAACAGAAGTGGCAGTTTTTTTAAAGAAATTTGGATTGATTTATTTTCATCATTGTCGCATTAAATTTCTACCTTTTTCTTCTCAACTTCAGTTTCTCTCTGGATTTTTGTTTCCACTTCGTAATTGAATATCTTTTATTTGCTCTTTATTCTAATCTTTTGGATTAACTTCAATAGTACTAGTAAGAATTCCTAAAAGTTTGTTACTAAGTGCAGTAGCGATATATCCTAATTGATTATCAATATTCCTAATTGTAGCCCCTTGATTTTGTATTTGATTTCCCATGTTCAACATTACTTCTTCCATAGTCAACTTCTTCTCCTTAACTTGTGAGTTATTGTTAAATCCAGGAGGATAATAAGGTCTATAGTTAGGATTCCCTTGGTTATTTGAATTTCCCGAGGGGTTCGCCGAATTATTATAATTATTTCAACTAAAACTAGGGTGATTTTCCATCCAGAATTTTAATAATTAGAATAGGGTTTATTATTTCTATTATTTATAACATTCATAGTTTCATAAGATAATTGAGTATCAATTATCTATGCTAGTGGATTTTCCTCTAACATTGGTGGTATTTGAGAATAATTCACTCTAATTTGATCAATCTTCTTTGATATAGCGACAATTTGAGATGCTAAAACAGACATTGCATCAGAATCATGAATACTAGCTACTCTATTTGGATTTACTCATTTAGAGTGCCATTGAATATTATTAGAGGGCCATTGAATATTATTAGTAATCATTTTCTATATTAAATAATATGCTTCATCAGAAGGTTTTGACATTAATGATCCACCTACAACAGCATATATAATAGATTTAAGTGATCCTACTAATCCATTGGAAAATGTTTGAATTTTTAACCAATTTGGTAAAACATGGTGTGGACATCTCCTAAGCAGTTCTTTAAATATTTCCCAGGCTTCATATATTGATTCCCCTTCAAACTTACAGAAAGATGTAATATCGTTTCTTAGCTTAGCAATTTTCTATGGTGGAAAATATTTAGCTAAATTTTTTTGTGATAGTTCTCCCCAAGTATTGATAGACCCAGGTGCTAATTAATTTAACCAAGCTTTAATTTTGTCCCTTAATTAAAAAGAAAAAATTCTAAGCCAGACAATAACATTACACACTCCATCATATTTAAAAGTAGTACATATTTCAAGAAAACTAGCATGATGTAAGTTAGGATCTTCAGTAGGTTTTCCTCCAAACTGATTGTTTTGTACCATTTGGATAATACCAGGTTTAAGCTCAAATGAATTAGCAGCAACATTAGGCTTTTGAACAGTCAATTGAAGTTCGTCTGCTGTAGGATTAGCATAATATTTTAAAGGTCTTTGTTGTTTTTCATTTATTTGATTATCTAAGTTATTCGCCATTACGTTCAAATTTCTAATATATTTTATTATTTTTAAAATTTTTTTATAGTGCATTCTAATTCTGAATCATAAGGTACTAAACCTTCAGATCCAATACTATGCATAAAAAAATATAATGAGCAAAGAAAAATTTCTTAAAAGTACTCTTAAATTTCAACAAAAATATTCAATGATATTTTTTTATGATTTTTTATTTTTGATTTCTTTTTATTTTGTCGCTAAATTTCCTAATTTACCAAATCTATTTAATTTACCATTACATTCTCCAGCAACGGTGCCAAAAAATTGATCCTTTAAATCATAGTTGTGTAAAATTAATAAAGTTGACTCCACTTTGCAGCGATGCCAGAAACTTGGTTCATTATTTTATCAATAAAAAATTAAAGTAATTTATGTTGAGATTCTACTCAAGTATATGTATCGTTATCAAGCAATACATAATTTTTTGTTTAAGCCCCAAATATTGATCCCACGAGGAAAATATAAATTAGGAAATTCACAATAATAAAAAAAATCTACCACACTAATTTTAAATATTTAAGTTGCTATAAGAACTAAATTATCAACTAAAAGAAAAATTGTAAAGCAAAGCTAAATAATAACTACCAAACTATGTTTCTGTGATGTAGTTATCTAATATTAAAAATCAACTTTCCCACTATAATGAGTTTTTGGGTAAATGAGAAAGATAGATGGTTTGAATTTTTATTGTGTCAAATAAGAGCAATTTTAATTCTCTACCCTTAGTCAAGTGTTATAAAGAATCATTGGCTAATCTCAGGTTTAGTCTCTAAATCTATGGTTAGGCTAGGAGAATATTGGCTCTCACTCTAGAGCTCCCACTTCCCTTCCTCTGAAGGCTAACTCTTGCTTTAGTTCTTGAACACTTAGACCAAATTAGGGATTTTGGTTTGTCACCCTAAAATCTCCAATTCTTCGCCCAATAATATATATTTCCCTATTTAATGAATCAAATGTGTTTCTCACTTTATTGTAAAACTCATACTCCATTTCCCAGATAGTATGTTTCACAACGGATGTTAACATTTCAATTGGCCAAATCAAAAAGTAAATTAAGAATGGAGTGAAAATCATCACAATTTATTTTATAGTTTAAAATTGGCAATTCCAAATCATCTCTTCATTTCACCGTATCTCAGAGTATGGAGAAAGATAAAGAAAACTACTCAGACCTCATGAAGAAGATACGATAAAATACAAATTTCATAAATAAAATAAAGTTTATACAACAATAATAAACAAACACTACTTATCTTTAACTCTTACTCAAAGCAAACCCTTGTAGTCTCTCTTGGACTCTTTCTCTCTTTACAAGACTCTTGATATTCTCTTCAAAAATGTAGGGATGAAGAAATCTCTTACTTTTCTCCCTCTCTAACAATGCTTAGGAGAAATCACACTTAAACTCACCACTCACAACAATACCACAATGGAACACTCAAGAAAACTCAATAACACAATTGACCTTATTTTCTCTGATCAATTTTTGCTCTAAATAAAGCATAATGTCAGTTTTCCAAGAGGTGCATTCAATAACTCTTAAAAAAGCATCCAAATTCATCGAATCTTCTACAAATTCTCCCAGCACCGACATTGATGCCGTCAGCGCCCACGATGGCGTCGTCAGTACTTGTGGTCTGAATTAATTCTTATGCTCTCTATCAAATGGCACTGTCGGTGCCTCTACTGTTCTAGATTCCTCCTTCATGTTGGCACCATCTGTGCTGAGTTTTTCTTCCAAAACTCCATTTTGACTCCAAATTCCATCTTTTTTGCTTTAAGTGCTAAAAATCATCAACCTGCAATAAAACATAAAAAATACCTTCCTTTAAAGTACAATATCACCAAAAATGAGTATGAAATATAGGTCTAAAAATGCATATATTTTTGGTGCATCAAATATGCATTTATTATAAGAAATTAAATCTCGCCAATATAGAAAATCATTTTCCATACTTATATTTTTTGAATGGATATATTGGTTATCACCAAATACAAATAGCTCTTGAGGATCAAGAGTAAACAACTTTTATCAATCCCTATGGTACATTTGCTTTTAGTAGAATGCCCTTTGGTTTATGTAATGCCCCTGCTACATTTCATTGATGTATGATGACTATTTTCTGTGATTTAATTGAAAATAAAATTGAAGTTCTTATGGATGATTTTTAGTGTTTGGATGAACAGGACGAAATAGCATAGTTTCAAAAAGTAGTGTATGAGACGTTCTTAAGAGCTGTGAAGAAACAAATTTATTCCTTAATTGAGAAAATTATCAATTTATGGTATAAGAAGGAATTATTTTAGATTCTTTTAGGACTTAGATATCAGAAAATGGTATGGAAGTAGAACTTGCAAAAATTCAAGTGATCGTTAATTTACCTTACTCAATAAGTGTGAGAAAAATTGTGAGGAAAATTAAGAGTTTTTTAGAACATGTTGGATTCTACATGTGATATATTAAAGACTTTTCAAAAATTGCTAAGCATCTATGCCATTTTCTTGAAAAAAATGTAATTTTTAATTTTGATAAGGAGTGCCTAAAATATTTTGAGCTATTAAAAGAAAATTAGTCACTGCACTAATTATTATTTCACCAGATTGGGAAAAACCTTTTAAATTAATGTGTGATGCAATTGATTATGCTATTAGAGTAGTTTTAGGATAAAAGCATGATAAGATTTTCAAAGTAATTTATTATGATAGTAGAACTCTTAACAAAGCTCAAATTAATTATACCACAACTGAGAAAGAGTTATTAACAATAGTATATGCTTTAGATAAATTTAAATCATATTTAATTGGAACTAAATGTGTTGTGCATACAGATCATTTTGCTATTAAATATTTAATGAAAAAGAAGGATGCAAAACAAAGACTGATACGATGAATTCTTCTTTCGCAAGAATTTGACTTTGAGATAGTAGATATGAAGGGAGCTGAGAATCCAATTGTTGATCGTTTGTCTAGGCTTGAATTAAAAAAGCCATTCTATTTTGAAACAAAACTTAATGAACATTTTCCATATGAAGAATTGTTCAGTATTAATGAATGGCGTGTTACATGGTATGCCAATATTGTGAACTTTATTGTTAGTGATATTAAACCTTAAGGAATGACATACCAACAGAAGAGGAAATTTTAATCTGAAGCTAAGACTTATTTTTGTGATGACCCTTTTTTATATAAATAATGAAAGTATCTAATTATTTGAAGATGTGTGCCTTTAGAAGAAACTTATGAAATTATCCAAAAATGTTATAATTCTGATTTTGTGAGACATTTTGGTGTTGATAGAGAGCATACAAAATTTTACAAAGTGGATTTTATTGGCCTAAAATCTTTAGAGCTGTTAATGCTTATATCAAAACTTGTAATCGATGTCAACGAGTAGGAAATATTTCTAGGAGAAATGAGATTCCCCTAAATTATGTGTTGGAAGTTAAGATATTTTATGTTTAGGGATTAGATTTCATGGGACCATTTATACAATCTTTTAAAAATTTATATATATTGTTAGCAGTAGACTATGTATCCAAATGGATAGATTATATTGCCTTACCTTGATGTGATGCTCAAAGTGTTGCAAATTTTTTTAAGAATGAAGATATTTTGTAGATTTGGGATGCCGAGAGTGATCATAACTGACGAGGGATGTCATTTCAGAAATGCAATAATGGAGAAGTTATTAAGGATATATCATATTAACCATCGAATTGTTACTATTTATCATCCTCATACAAGTGATTTGGCTGAATTATCCAATCATGAAATTAAAAGAATATTGGAAAAATTTGTGAATCCAACAAAAATGGATTGGTCAGTCAAACTTGATTATGCTTTGTGGGCTTATAGGACTATAGAACTCTGATAGGAATGTCTCCATATAGGCTAATATTTGGGAAAGCTTGTCACTTATCAATTGAACTTGAGCATAAAGCATATTGGGCTATTAAAGAGTTCAATTTTAATTTAAAAGATGTTGGTGAGGAAAGACTATAGAAATTAAATGAGCTTAAGGAGATAAGGAATGAATCTTATAAGAGTGCTAAGATTTATAAGGAAAAGATGAGATGTGGCATGATCAGAGGATTCTTACTAAAAATTTATGATCAGGCAACAGGTTTTGCTATATAAGGTTAAGCTTATTTCCAAGCAAACTTAAGTTTAGGTGGATGGGCCCATTTGTTATGATAAAATTTTATCCCTATAGAGTTGTGGATATCAAAGATCCTAATAATGAGAAAATATTTAGAATGGTCACAGTTTGAAACCCAACTTCTTAGGGTATCAACTTATATTAAATGATTTTATGTTATTGGGTCAACCAGAATAAGCACTAGTTACTGTCGGCGCTATTTTTAATTGGAGTTGCCCGTCAAAAGTTGTCGGTCACTGGAATCAAAATCTCTTCGCCCGCTTTGGAAGGACGTTTAATTTACATATATATTTAGTTTTAGGAAAAAAATGAAATCAAACTGACCCCATATTTTTTATAGTTTAAAAGAAAGAGT
>NW_018164444.1:15717404-15720792 GCF_001263595.1 Phalaenopsis equestris
ATCAGTGTTTAATTAATTAAAAATAAAATATGCATCACATGGACTTAAAATTTTTTCCACATTGTTCTCCTCTGTTCACTGAGCAAACGGGGATTTTTATTTTATTTTTGTGATTTTTCTACACCAAGATATGAATTTTTAAATTTAAGGATCATTTTTTGAATTAATTAAATCCTATTTATCTATTTAAACGCGCGACACCACCTGAACTTACGGCAGCTCCGAAGCTCCACACGACGCGCTTCTATTCGACGTCGTTGTCTACCTCAGCACTGACTCGACCAGCGGTTTATGTTCCAAAGCGCTGTCCAGCTTAATCTCAAACGTCCATCTGATACACACGCAATCGAACGGCTCCCCGTCATCGTCCCCGATAGCCTAGCCCAACAACCCTCCCTTTTCCAAGCTTATGATCTCACTCATTTCTTTACCCAATTAATAAATGCTTGTTTAGACTAGAGGAACATATCCATACGGTTACGATGCCATGAAATCAACACAAAACAAATGGACAGTTCAAATAAGCTCGTGAATAAGAGAAGTTTTCTACCTTGGCTCTGAGAAGTGAAGCTTCAATCAGAGATTCTTGGGATTCTTGGCACGTTCGTTGGGATTCAAGGAGGCTAGGGATTAAGCCTCTAGTCTTGGTGTAAAGCCTAGGTGTGATAGGCTAGGTGTGATTTTGATCAAGATTGATTTTGGGTGTTGGTCTAGAGTTATTGTAGAGGCTATTTCAGAGGCTAATTTGATGGGGCTTTGTCTTCTCTTGCTATTGTGAAGGTGTGGGCACAAGCAATTGAAGTTTGGTAGAGTTTTTAGGGATGTCATGTTTCTGCCCTAATTTTCAAGCTCTAAATTAGGGTTACACAGAGGGAATCAAGGCAATGGAGTGATTGGAATGGGTTGTGGATGTCTCAAAGAAGCTTTGTGAGTGATTTGGGAAGCTCTCTCCAAGAAAAATTTTAGCACACCTCCCATGGCCGTGATGGTGAGTTTTTATAAAAATGGTCATTGGGTGGCTCTCACGGCAAAGGTTTGGGTGCATTGTGGTGCTTAGGTGCAGGGCAGAGGGGTTCTACATTTTGATTTGGCTGAGCTGGCCTCTAAGTTTGAATTGGGTGAGATTCAAGATTGGGTGGCCCTAGATTTTGGCTTCTCCAGCGAATAGGCCGGTCAACCATGGCAAGGGGAGGTGGCTAGGAGCTTAGGGCATCCAGGGGAATCTGTCAAAGTAATTTAATGCAATGGGGTTTAGTTTTGGTAAGGGTATCTTAAGAATGTGCATTTTTGGAAATAAGTTGGGGGACTTTTGGTCCATGGCTTAGTTTAGGTGGTTAGATGGGTTTTGGCTCAGTCTTAGGGTCTAACCAATGGCTGAGGTGGAGTTAATTTGATTTTTTTAAGGTGGTTTGGTCATGTTTAATGCATAGGTTCAAGTTATCAAAGTTTGGGTTTGGGTTAGGTTAGCCATGTAAATTGACCCAATTGATTGATCAATATTGTGTAGATGATTGTTATGAATATTTTTGGTGAAGGGTTGAAGTGATTTTGAGTTCAATTGGTAGGTCAATTTGAGGGATTTTTGAAATTTGGTCAATTTGGGCATGTTGTTCTAGACATGAGTCTAGGTTGGGCTAGACTTGGGTTAAGTCCAAATTTAATGGTTTAAAAGATCAAGGGAGATGTTGTGAAGATTTTTCATGAAGGGATGGAGTGGAAATTTTGGGGCTGAAGCCATCAATTTGGTGAGATTTTGAGACATGGCCAATTTGGGGCAAATTTGGGGCTTTTGGACTTAGGTTGAAATCAAATGAATTTGAGGCTTCACCAAGGCCAATTGAAGGTCAAATTTGTTGTGTAGGAATGTTATGAAGATTTTTCAACACAAATTGTGGCAAATGGAGTAGACTATGGGTTCAATTTGGTGGAACCAAGCCATAAGGCCAAAATTAGGTTTTTGGTTTAGCTCAAAATTGGGTTCAAATCATGGACCAATTGAGCTAAGATTTGGTCTAGATTGGTCATATCAAGGATTAATTTAAGTTTAAAATTGAAATTGGGGTAAATTAAGACCAATTGGATAGACATTTGGAGTAATCTAGGGAAAATATTGGCCTTTAAAGGGCAATTTGGGGGTTTTGCTCAAAGATGGTCCAATTGGCCAAGTTGGGTCCTGTGATAGTTGAGAAAAATGAAATTGGGAATATTTGGGAGGTTTTGGGAATTTTTAAGATTTTTTAAATTTTTGGAATTTTTGAATAAGGAGGGGTATTTTGGTAATTTGGCCAATTTTGGTGATTTTGGGTAGCTTGGGTGTCTTGGTAGAGTTGAAATGCCAACCACTTATCAATAAGCCATGGACCAATGAAAACCCCATTTTGGATCCTCTATGTAGTGATCTTAGCCAAACCCTAGCCTAGGGCTAATGGGTTTGGGGGACCACCTATAGGAGTCTCCCAAAAGTATTAAGGGACCAAAGCCTAGAAATTCTGGGTTTAGGATAGTGAGTGATTGTGAGTGTAAGTGATTGCAAGTAAGTGACTTAGCCCTAGACCAACACCCAGGATCAACCCTAAGGTCAAGAAATAATAAGGGAACTCATCTTGAGCTCCCCCATAATGACCCCACTTATTAAGTGCTAGAGGTTTGGACCAATATGTGAAGCTTCAAGTTGAGTAAAGAAGAGTGTAGAATTTTTAATGGTGAGGGTTCCATGTCTAGTTTTCTAAGAATAGTCAATAGAAAAGTCCTATGGCTACACCTTAGGCTACTAAAGAGGAAAAACTAAACCTCAACCAAAAGTGAGGTCAACAGTTACATCGAGCTGACGACATTAAACCAAACGCTTTATGGGAGGCAACCCATAGTTATGTATGTGTTTCTATTTTGAATGTTATGTTGTTGTGTTTGATTAAGAAACTTTGGTAAGATTTTGAATATATAATGATTTAGTAATTATTCTAAGACCTTAATAGATGTCTTAGACATGTTAGAATGAGTATTTGGACGTTAAGCTAACTACCAAATCCCCTAAAAATAACACAAGTATACGTACCGTTCAAGTAATAAAGGGCTTTAATGGATTCCTAGATATCAATCCCACAAGAAAGTTGAAATGCCTATTAGTAAATTCATAAGATTATAATCTAAACTACAATTTTAAACTACAAAGGTGAAGTGCTAAATTTGAATTTAAAGTAATAGAGTGAATGCTAAATAAAATGCAATAAAAACATAAAGTAATTAAACTAATTGCTAAACTTTCACAAGTAAAAATGCAAAAGTTAAACAAAGTTTTTGTGAAGATGAGTTTAAATTTAAGAAAGCATCCTTCCCCTTTATAATGAGTATATGGATTGTGAAGAAATTAAAATCATTTGAATATATA
>NW_018164444.1:15720829-15723004 GCF_001263595.1 Phalaenopsis equestris
TATATATTCTCCTTACAAGTTGAACAATGAGAACATTACATAAAGACTCAACTTGAGAGGCCCCCAACCTAGATACCAAAGTATAAAAAGACTACTACCTATAGAGGGTGACCTCACCACAAATGTATACTTTATAAGGAAAATAAAAGAAGAAAAGGAACTATATATATATATATATATAAAGCATGATCCCAAAGGTGAAGCCAAAGAAGAAAAGGGGAGAGGTGGCCCAGTTGCTAGAGACCATTGAAATTGTTAGCCTTAATTCTAAGATGTGGGGCCTCAATTGCATCACCATGAAGTGCGAGAGTAAGAGGAGTGGGGGGCCAGGTGGCAACAAATATAGAATTAGAATAAAGACCTTATCTGGCTAGCCAATTTGCAGGTTGATTTCCTTCTCTGTAGATAAAAGTCATATTGAAGTTAAGGATGTTTGGACCAGGTCTCGACTTAACCGGTCGACGGTCTGCGGTCCTTGTGGTAGGATAATCAGTAGTAATCATTGTGGGATCAACTCTATTCCCCAAATGAAACCAACGAAGCGAAACAGGGACACAAGTAGGGGGCGCTCCAGTTGTCTTGTGGGACTGTCTTGCGGATTTAATGCCCTTCCAAATTTCCTTCTTCATGCGAGGGGAAATTGCATCTCCCACTCGTTTAAGTAACTTGCTAACCAAACATCCTTCTTTGGTAGCTAGACTGCTAGCCTTTTGAAGACTGCACTAATTCGGGTGATTGGAGTGAATTTCTTTCTTTCCTCACCATGTCCATGAAGTGGTGATAATGCGACGGTGATTTTCCGGATACTCTCGTATCCATCGGTATCCGTCAGAGGATGGAATCTTCTCCCTCGCCCTCGTAGGAGTGAGGAGTGGATAAATTTCCAGTAACACTTCTTTGATTTGATGAGGCTCCTCCTCAACGTGTGTCTCCTTAGGAGCCTGGACTTTGATGGCCCTCCGAACTTTTCTGTTGCGGCTCCTCTTTTGAGTTCAGGTCAGCGGTACAGCCCTCGAACTTGATTCGATTTCAAACAAGGGTGGTGGGACAGTTAATTCCTCAGTTGGATTCTCAATAATCATTACTTATTTCCCCTTAGCAGCAGTGGGGCTAGCAGGTTTGGTGGGTTTCTTGGCTGGGTTTCTTGGCGGCAGTAGTTTTAAACTTCTTGCAGGCAGGGAAGTCTTGAAGGCAGTTCAGACTGAATTTTGCAGATGGTTCTTGTATTTCTGGTGCTGTGATCTTCATTACCATAAACAGGGCTTTCCCGAGGATGACCTTGAGTTCTTCAAATTTGGCTCCGAACTTGATGGTAGGAGCGAGGTTATGGGCTTTGTGACTCATTGGCAAGTTGCAGGAAAAGGTCAGCATTGGGCAGGCCATTGCAGCAGGCTTGAGAACAGAAAGTTTTGGGGTTAGCTATATGGCCAAAAACCTTGTGATTTTTTAGTGCAAGCACTGAAAGTAGAGGTTGATCTGTAAATCGGGCAGGTCTTAATTTGTGGGTATTTTAAATTTTTTGTTAAGAAACATCAAGAGGTGTAAAATTTAATTAATATAAGAAAATTTCAAAGTGCACGCAACACAACACGATTTGGTTTAATTTGCAAAGTAACAAATCAAATTTTGAAGAGAAATGTGAAGTATTTTAAGACCCAGTGCGGGACCCATTTAGTGGCAGACAATGCCCAGGTGGAACTAGTCTACCGACAAGCCTATTGGGGGTCCGACCCCACATGCAAATTTAAACAGTCCTTAATGGCCAAGATGGATGAACAGCTAGTTCTGAAGTCCAAGGAGTTGGTCGTACTTTTCCAAGACAGAAATGGGTAAAGTATGCCAATGGAAGTACAAGACAGAAATGGGTAAATTATGCCAATGGAAGAAGATTAATTTGGTCGAAGAGAGACATGGACACATTACCGATGTTGAAGATAATATTTCTTGATTTGTATGGAGAGAAAATTTTGTCCCCAGCGGATTCGCCAGAAGCTGTCGGCGCTAATTTTAGTTGGAGTTGCCCGTAAGAAACTGTCGGTCACCGGAATCGACATCCCGTCGCCCGCTTCAGAAGGATGTTCTATTTTACATATATATTTAGTTTTAGGAAAAATATGAAATCAAACTGACCCCATATTTTTCATAGTTTAAATGAAAGAGCGTTGTACCTCAAAT
>NW_018164444.1:15723049-15723610 GCF_001263595.1 Phalaenopsis equestris
CCTATTTAATATAAAGAATTAAATAGGGTTTATATTAAGCTGGGTTCAGACATGCTTCCTATAAGGACAAGCCCCTACAGTTAATTACATCTTAAATGACCAAAGTCACCTAAGAAGACGCTTGATAAAAATCAGAAAATATTGTCTTCAAGGAGTTTCAAAGGGTAAGACTTTTCAATGAGATCAGACGTAGAGGTGTGAAAAGGCATTGGTTCAAATTTAGAACATTTTGTTGTGGAATTCAAAGGAGGAAGAACTAGGGGATGTCATGGATCCAGAGGAGAACCTCGACGACTTTCCAAGCTATCCTAATGTTTGGCTTCAATTTCTAAGGAGAAATATTTAGGTGCAAGTGTTTCATCCTGCTAGTTTTATTAGTTAGAGCTTACATTCGTGTGAAATGATCACACAAATAACTTGAAAGATGTGAGGGTTTAGGTCATAACGGATGTCAACCTCAAAATACTAAGACGAGTTAGGGCTTATATTATATAACAGGGTTATACGAATGCCTAAAGATAAGAAGAGGATTTACGTTGCATAAGCAAGCAACCTCGAAGT
>NW_018164444.1:15723878-15762061 GCF_001263595.1 Phalaenopsis equestris
ATTCACTTAGTCCAAATGAACTTACTAAACTCAACTTAATGAGTTCCATAATTTCATTTAGACCGTGGGAAGCCTCGTTAGCAATTGTAGGTTACCTCCTCCGAGAGATTCCTGATCATCCGATAAAGATGTCTTAATTTAATTGTAATTGTAGTTTTGTGTGATGTTTGTGATTAAATTTTGAGTTGTTTTATATTTTGAATGTTGTGGGGCTGAATTTTATCTTGATTGATTTTAGTTTTAGTTTCAGTTTTGGTTTTGTGGCTATCTTGATAGTTTTAGTTTTTATGCAGGGTGGTCAAATGTTACATTTTAGTGTGTTTTTATAATCTTGCAATTTTTATAATTTTTAACTAATATTTAATTATTTAAATACCCAAAATAGCTCAAAAATGATGTATTTATTTTAATTCCAATTTTATTTTTCTTAGGTTCCTATAGTCATAAGGAGCTCCCAAAACCAATGTGGTGACTTTTCTGAGTTTACTTTTAATTACTATAATTATTTTAATGCCAAAAATGTGATTTCACTTGATTAATCCATTTGAGTGGTCAAACTAACTCCTATTGACTTGAAATTTTTATGGGGAGTTTCTCTGACATTAAACAACGGTGGAGAATGCTTTTATATCATTTACCTTTATAATCACTCCAAATTAATTTTATTTCATTTTTTAGGGTTGGTGACAATTAGGGTTATTTTTAATCAGTTAAACCAGGTTTTTTTTTCCTAGGGTCCTCTGACCAAAATGAACTTACCAAAACAAATTTTGTATTTTTCTAATGAGTATTTTAATTTTTTTAATTATTTCACCAAAATAGCGACCATTAACTTGAAAAGTAGATAGCTCTAGTTAGAGATGCCCCTTGACCTTGGAAAAATCAGGGGAGATATCTAACAATAGATACATCAAAATCCCCATGGTCCCATGCCATGGTGAAATGTCTATGCTAATGGAGAATCAAAATAATCAAAACACCATTTAATTAATTAAAAATAAAATATGTATTAAACATCAAAAAAGTATGAAACCATTTCCACATTATTCTCCTCTATTCACTAAGCAAGAGAGTATTCTTATTTTATTTTTATAATTTTTCTATTCAAAGTTATGAATCTTTAAAGATATGCATTTTTTAATTTCTGACATTAATTAAATAAGAAAAAGCCCCTAATTTTCTACTTATCCAACTCATCCATGTACGCGCCGAATGACCACGTGTCGCCATGGGATTGAGTCCGCCAGCTGAATTAGCCCGCCTTTTTTATCAGAACCCTCCATTTAATAAGTGTGTGATCCAACAGTTGCGGGTCATCGTCCCTAAAGCCCCGTAGCCCGAGAATTGTCCACATTCAAACCCTAATATCTCTCTCGATACTTAACCAAATTAAGTGTGGTTTGTTACTATAAACTCATCTTGACTAGGAGAACATATCCATAGGGTTAATCAATTCTTAAATCAACTCTATAAACAATGGCTCAGTTTAGGGTTATGGCTCAATACCTTTGCCCAAGAGGTGTGGCCTTGATTGGGTACTTCCAAAAGCTTGCCTTGAGTCCAAAGAGCTCTTAGATGAAGCCTCAAGCACTAGTGAGATGCCTAGACCCAAATTCGATCAAGGTTGATTAGGGGTGTTGATCAAAGTCCACCATAGGGTGCTTGGGTGATGGGGCTTTCGTGGGGGATCTTGCTCTCTCCCTGTGAGGATGGCGTGGGTACAATTAATTTGAATTTGATGGAGTTTTAGGGGTGTCCTATTTTGGCCTTAAATTTGAGCTCCAAAATTGAGCTCAGGCAATGGGCTTGAGTTGCTAAGGATGGGAAGATTGAACTAAAGAGGTATTAAGGAAGCTCTAGAAGCAATTTGGTAGAGTCTCCCAGGGAATTTCAAGCTATCCCCTCTTGCTATCCCCTCTTGACCATGGAGTTGACCATGGAGGGTGGGTTTAAATAGAGGGGGAAAGAGAGGCTATCAGAGGCAATTGATGGGTGCCCTAAGTTACTTATATGGAGGGGATAAATGTGAAACAATCCCATTGGAATGAGGCAGCTTGGATGGGTTTAATTTTAGGTTTTATCCTAGGTGGACCATTTGGGCTTGGCTTTTCCGACAACCAAGACCGACAGCCAAGATGGTTGGCCTGTCAGGGAAGGGTCACGATCTGACTCAGGGAGGTCAGGGCTTGGTTTTGGTGAATTCAACTGGGGTTGGCCATATGTAGAGGTCTTGGATTGAAATCCTATGGGGGAAGGGTTATTTTGGGTCACTTTGGGTCAAAGCATGGGTTTGGGTTGGGTTCACCCCTCAAGGAAGGTTTGGGTGCTGAAGAAAATCAGAAGGATCAACTTAATCATTAGGGATGAGTCACCATACAAAGTGATTTGGCTAAACATGGGTTAGAGTGATTCATTAAAAGGGTTAAAAACCTTTTTAAAGAGGCTTAAAATTGGGTCTTCCTCTTACCATTAATAGTTTCATGAGGTGGCAAAACTCTCATGGCTCACCTATGGCTTGGGAGTGGCTTCATGGCTTGCATGTAGCTTGGCTAATTTTCATGAGAAGGGATTTTGAATTTATGTGACAGTTTGGGACATTTTTGGTGAAGTTTTGCATGATTTTTTATTTTTAATAATTTTATCATGAATTTAAAACTTAGGGAGTGATTTTGATTAAATGGATGATGGGGAGGAAAATCATTGGAGGAAAATCATCACGTGGGCTTTTGATTGAAATTGGGCTTTTGGAATTAAACATGGGAGGAAAATCATCACGTGGGCTTCTGATTGAAATTGGGCTTTTGGAATTAAACATGATGGGCTTGGGCTTTTTTAAAGGTTGAATTTGTAATAAAATTTGGATCAATTGAATGTTTAATTTGGCATAGTAATATGTCATGAAGGGTTTGGAAGTGATTTTGAAATGATTTGAATTGAATTTGAAGGCCAATTTGGTGGATTTAGACACATGGTCAAAATTGATGCTTTTTAATTTGGGTGAAATTAGGCTTGCAATTGGGTCAAATTGAGCTTGTATTTTATTGATATTGGGATTGGGGATACTTAATTTTAGTTTGGAATTGAAATTGGAGTTTGGAATTGAAATTGGGTAGTTTGGAATTGAAATTGGGCAAGATTGGGGTCAATTGGGCCAAGATTGAGGCTATTTTGGGGAAATTGGGCCCTTAGGGGTAAATTTGGGGCTTTTGGTCAAATTGGGTAAAATTAGTAAAATTGGGTTAATACAACAGCTAAAAATTGAAAAGTGGAATATTTAGGATGATTTTTGGAATTTTGGAATTTTTAAAATTTTTGGGTCATGAGGGGCATTTTGGCAAATTTCGGCAAAATTGGGGGTATTTTGCAAATTTAGTGATTCAGGTGAATTTTAGTCATTTTAGGTAGTGATGAGTGGTTTGAAATGATTTTAGGGCAAATTTGAGTATTTTGGGTAATTTTGGGATTTTTGGAAAAAATTAGGGTTGTAGAGGCATTTTGGTAATTTTGGGCTAGAATGGGCAAGTAAGCCATGAAGCCATGCCAAAACCAATAGGAGCCATATGATGACTCATTTTGGATACTCAATGTGCTGGTTCTAACCCTCTTAGCCAAAGACTAGGGGTATAGGTTCATTCATATGAGCTTTCCAAAAGGAATTATGAGACCAAATCAAGGGGTCTTAGGGTTTGGCTATGTAAGAAAGTTTAGTGTGTGCAAGCCACCGCAACAATCACTAGACCACCTAGAGTTATTCCTAAGGTCTTACAATCCTATGGGAGGCTCCCCTTGAGTTCTTCCCATACTAACCCCACCTACTAAGTGCTAGAGCTTAGGACAAATATGTGGAACTTCAAGTTGAGCAAAGAAGAATTTCTAATGGTGAGGGTTCTTTTTCTAGTCCTCTAGGAATAGTTAACAGGAAAATCCTATGGCTATACCCTAGGCTATTAAAGAGAAAAAAATAGACCTCAACCAAAAATGAGGTCAAAAAATTGACCCCCAATAGGTGTAGTGTGTCGGGCAAGCGCACCGCACGTATTGGCATTGACTGACAAGATCAACAAAACCTACACAGATTTTCTAAGTCAACTGACCTAGAATAAAGAGTAGGTTTGAGTGAGCATTGTTTCTGCTGGGGAATTAGCAAGTGAATATCCAATCAGAATGAGAACTCGGAACTCCCGCTAGGGATTTAGAAGGTAGATTTCAAATTATCAGTCTTTGAGTATATTGGAGGATAAGAATTAGCTTTCAGGTATTGACACCAAAATGGGAATTGAAATTCCGGTGTTAATCCCAGAGGAAGAATTGGATGCCTTGCTCATTTAAGGTTGTCTTAAACTGATCTCAAAGGATGAGAATAGGATGTCTTACTCTATTTAAGGTGGTCTTAAACCTATCTCGAAGATATAGGTAGAGAATTAGATGTCTTATAGATGTCTTACTCGTCTTAAACCGATCTCAAAAGGATGAGAATAGGATGGTATACTCCATTTAAGGTGGTCTTAAACCTATCTCAAAGATATGGGTAGAGAATTGGATGTCTTACTCTATTTAAGGTGGTCTTAATTACTCCATTTAAGGTTGTCTTAAACCTATCTCAAAAATATGAGTAGGGAATCAGATGCCTTACTCCATTTAAGGTGGTCTTTAACCCATCTCAAAGAATGAGAATAGGATGCCTTACTCCATTTATGGTGGTCTTAAAGCTATCTTCAAGATATGTGCCATCTCCAAGATATGTGCCACATTAGGGAGGAAAGCTTCATGACTCATATCCAACCCAAATGGTGACAAAGGAAATATCTGCTATGTTAGGGAGGAAAGCACTGAGACTCATATCCAACCCAAGGGGTAGCGAGAAAAGATTAGCGTCTCGGTACTATCCCTGAGAATAATATGAAAATAGTGTAGAGAATTTGTGGTGTTGAACTCATAGATATGTGTCATGTGAAGATTAGTATTGGTGAGAAAATTTTGTAAAATTTTGTGAAATTTTGTAAGATTTTGTGCAGAATGTGAAGTTCCACGGGGATGACCAAAGTGAAGAAAACTGGTGCTGACCAGGATAGTTGCATTACACAAGCAAAGAGAAAGAAACCTCGAACTTGAGATACAGATACTCAAGTAATTTTATCACTTTCTTTTCTTGTTGTTTTTAACATATTTAATTATCAAAATATATTTTCAAAAGTTAATTTTTGTTGATTGATTTTCAAAAATATTTTAACTTTAATATCAGGCTTTTGTTGTGTCGTTCTTTGTTCATTATAATTCTTTAATGTCAGGCTTTTGTTGTGTCATTCTTTGTTCATTATAATTTAGAACCAATGTAAGGTTCCTTGGCTCTTTATCAATCGCATGAAGAGGGCAATTTGACAAGCAAGTTGAAATCTGAAAGAAATTTCTTTAATCTGCTTCAAATACAAGTTACAGACTGAGTACATGTTGAAGTATCAAAGACAACATGCTGAATATATCTAAAACATCATATACTGAATACATATCATAAGGTGAACATATCTGACACATGTCTCATCATATCTGCTGCATCAAAACACGGTACAAAAAGGAGTCCACTGACTTTCCATCCTCGGCAGGGTGAGTTCCTGATCAAGTTGACCTACTAAGCCACGCTCCAGGACAAGAACTCCCTTTGCATGTACTTAGAGGTACAACCTTCTTGTAGCTCATAAGGGTGTAGTTCTTCCAATTCTTGGTCCACATGGAACCCCCGTGGTATTTTGTTGTCTTGCATTCTTTAGAATGTTACAGATACTCTGGGATATCGCACTCCTGGGATGCAATGTTTGGCCAAATCAACCTCATTTCCTTTTAAGACCAGTACCGATCCCATCAACAATGGAATCTCAATGGACCCTCTGAATTCCCCAGGGCCAATGATGTTGATTTCTCTTCTAAAGAGTATGTTGCTTCTGCTCATGAAAGACACTATGCAAAAAGGTCTGACAAAGTCATGGTGGTTAATATGGGGAGGAATGCAATCCCCCTTCTCATAAATGTTAATTATGCAGCTGTTTGGGAAGCAGTCGGGTGGCAGTATACTCAATCGAATCAGCCTCTTGACCATTCTCTTTATTTCATAAGGCATTGGATCCACCTCATCATATCTTAAGATCCCAAGGGGATTCCCACACCTATCTTCAATAAAATTATAACAACAATCACATTGAGTGGTTATTCTTCCTTTTCCGCACATCCATTTCCTCAAATTGAAAAATAACGCAATCGTGTTGTGTTATTTTTCCTTTTCCATCCTCGGCAGGGTGGTTATTCTTCCTTTTCCGCACATCCATTTCCTCAAATTCTCTGAGTAAGTTAATGGCCTCAATTAACCAGCTCGACCTTTGTCCCTCAAATCGAATACACAATCTAAAATTCTTTTTTCATCACTTTCTGAGAATACCCTGGTATGTGATGCCAGGCCTTCCAAGATGTTAACAATTCTACCTTGAACTTCTTTGTAGAACTCGAACTCTCTTCTTTTGACTCTGCACATTCTTTCTAATTCTACTGTGGAAATCTCCTCAAATTGTAGGGGCCGTCCCCTCACCTGAACATGTGCAGAAATCCACGTCTAATATGGTTCTATAGGCAATGGGATGTACGACTCTGAATCTAGATATGTTGCCTCCTGGGCTCCCACACTTATGACTATGAACTCTTGAAAAGAATCATTGCAATCCAAATGTAGAACGTTGCATCCCAAACATTCAATGAACACTCCTCCGGTAGATGCTCCCACGGGAATTTCAACATTTTGTAGCGGGCAACCCTTGTAAGATTCAACGGGGTGCTTCTGTCTGCATTAGCTATGTGGCCAGTTCCAACTCATCCTCTATAGCAAGTGGGATAGAAGAGGTCTCCTTCATGCATGGTTCATAAATCTTCCCCTTAGGAATAGAGGTGAGTAGACCTGTTGCTTCTTTCTTCTTACAAGAAGGCTTTATGTTTACGTTGCTTGGCAATATGACACTACGTTCTTCTGAGAGGTACGTCCGACACTCTCTCTTCATCGGCACCTACTAAATCCCCTGTCGGAGTAGTTATCAGAGACTATAGACGACTGATTCCTTCGATTGGATATTGCTATTGAGTGATTACATTCTTCCTCTTTCATGAGGAGTCTTCTCTGGTGCCCATCTTTAACAGAGATGGTAATCCTTCCTTTTCCCGGTGACTAATGACACCCATCAAGGGATTCTCATATTCTACATTAACTTGACTGAAGTCTAAGTCCAAGTCTATAACACCACCCTGAGCAGCCCTTTCTTCATTCATTGTAAGATTAAGGCCATCTCGAAAAGAGAAAATCAGCTTACATTCCAACATTTCTTTTGCAGAAGATAGAAAAACATCAGTGCGTTGACATTCATCATGAGTAAGAACAAGAATGAAGCACTTACAAAAAATTTGTTTATTATTATTTGCAAAATTTATTTATTCAATTTAATTTAAATTTAATTAGGTTTTGAAAATTATAAATAGAAGAAGAGAAACAAAGTGAACAAATTTCAATTTTTTTTCATTTTATTGAGGTCAATTTATTACAAAACTTGGGACCCAGTCACATGCGCCTGGCCAAATAGATAACCCCAGAACAATCAAAATTTTAAGAGCAAATGTTTATTTCAAGCAGTGTCACGTTGGGTAATATATCTTTAAGTAGTGGCCATTGACCGACAACATAAGTCTTTTGCCCCATAAATCCACTAGTTGGTAAGATCCTCCTAATTAAACTCATTCTATGACAAATGGTCCCTCCCAAGTTGGTTCAAATTTTCACCTACCTTACGATGTGTAAGAATAGTCCTTTTGAGAATGAGGACAAGATCACCAAATTTAAACGTTCTCAGGCGGACAAATTTGTCATGAGCCTGCACCATCCTTGCTTGGTAGAGCTCCAAGTGCTATTGTGCTTCTAATCTTTTTTCCTTAAGACTTTCTAATTCTTCAAGTGTGAGTTTTTCACTTTTTTCAGTTGTGATTTGGTTGGTGATGGCGACCTACCTTACGATGTGTAAGAATAGGCCTTTTGAGAACGAGGACAAGATCACCAAATTTAAACGTCCTCAGGCGGACAAATTTGTCATGAGCCTGCACCATCCTTGCTTGGTAGAGCTCTAAGTGCTATTGTGCTTCTAATCGTTTTTCCTTAAGACTTTCTAATTCTTCAAGTGTGAGTTTTTCACTTTTTTCAGTTGTGATTTGGTTGGTGATGGCGACTATGAGAGACAGTGTCTGAACTTCTAGCAGTAGTACGACCTTGGACCCGTACACAAGCGCGTAAGGTGTACATTGAGTGGGAGTATTTAACGTCATTCTGAACTTCTTCTTTTTTGAGCTTATGTATAATTTCAAGGTTGATTCAAGACAAAACTCATCTTCCTTACATTGTGATATCAATGGAATCCTCCGGTAGACATACCAGCTCCTTAGCAAGTTTTTCTAAAGTGTCGATATGGGCATTATCTCCCCAAGGAATCTTATATAAAGTCATATTAGGGATCTGTTCAAGTAGCTTCATTGTATACCAGTGTTATTCTGCTAGCCTCAGTTTCAAAATCTTGTATTGTATAACGACTTGTTGAATGACGAGTAGAGAATCACCATAAATGGTAAGGTCTGTTATATCCATTGAGATCGCCAACTCCAAACCGGCGATTAACGCTTCAAATTCTGCTTCATTATTTGTACATGAAATTTTTAGGTGGTAGTAGAATCTTAGCATACCTTTATCTGGAGTGATGAAAATCATACCAATCCCAGCTTTGTCCGGTATAACCATTTCTGATCCTTTATCTTTCCAGGCTGATGAAGCCCCATCGAAGTACATTTCCCAATGTCTAGCTTTGGAGGGTTCAATTTGCAATATTTGCTCATCAGACAGTTCATCGTTGAGAGGGGACCTAGTTGGGATTGGGTGTGCTGTGAGAAAATATGCTAAAATCTGCCCCTTGATAGCACGAAGTGGAATAAAAGTTATACCAAATTGCAATAAAACCATCGACCAACTTGCAAGACGTCCGAAAAGTGTTGGTTGGGCCATTAAATTTTGCAATGGATTAACTTTTGAGATGAGGGTAATTTTATGAGAAAGCATGTAATGCATGTAATGGAGAAAGCATGTAATGTCTGAGCTTCTAGGCGGCAAAAATTAAAGCTAGACAATGCTTCTCAATAGGTGGATATTTTATCTCCGTCGGTATTAGATAGTGACTCAAGTAGTAGAGTGCATTTTTCTTACCTTCGTTATTGACTTAGGCTAATAGGGCTCTGAGAGAGTCGTCTAAAGCCGTAGTATAAGGTATCAACAGTTTTCCCGGGATAGCGGCTACCAAAATAGGAGGTGTAATTAAATATCGCTTAACATCCTTGAAGGCCTATTGGCATTTCTCTTCCTAAATAAATTTAGTGTCCTTTTTAATTAATGTGGAGAAGGGCTGACACCTACCTTAGAGATTAGAAATAAAACAACTTAGATATGCCAACTTTCCTTGGAAGGAACGTAGCTATTTCAAAGTTTTGGGAGGAGGCATTTCTAAGATAGCTTTAATCTTATCCGGGTCAATCTCAATTCCCCGATGACGGACAACGAATCCTAGAAATTTCTCAGAGGTAACACCGAAGGTATAATTTAAGGGATTCATCTTAAGATTATATTATCATAATCAATTTAAGGGATTCATCTCAAGATTATATTATCGTAATCATTCAAACGCAATCCTAAAATCATACAAATATTCTATTTTATGTTTACTTTTGATGACCAAATCATCCACATAGCACTCCACTTTGTTGTGAATGAGGTCATAAAAAATTTTCATCATTACTCGTTGATATGTTGCTCTGGCATTCCTTAACCTGAATGACATCACTATGTAGCAAAATATCCCAATCGGCGTTCTGAAAGCTGTGAGTGGTGCATCTTCTGGAGCCATCTTTATTTGGTTTTATCTTAACGATCCATCCATAAAGGAGAAAATTTCATGCGTTGAAGCGAAGTCTACCATTAACTCTGGTATTGGTAATGGAAATTCATATTTTGGACACACCTTATTTAGATCCCTGAAATCAAAACATACACGGATTTGTTCATTTTTCTTCTTAACTGGAACAATGTTGTCCAGCCATGAGGGGTATTGCTCTTCCAGCACAAAGTTAACATCTATTAATTTCTTTACTTTGCAATGACTTGTTGCTCTATTTTGAGGTGCATTCTTCTGGGGCTTATTTTACTTGGGTCTTATTTTTGTCCACCCCGAGCTTATGTACTGTAACTTCTGCTGACAGTCCTAACATTTCATCATAACTCCAGGCAAAGAAATCTTTAAATTCTGATAATAATCTCATAAACTCTATGGATTCTTCCTCACCAAGTAAAGAAATTATAAAGGTTGGTTAATGTTGCTCCTCAGTCCTGAGGTTGATTTCTTTTAACTCATCAACCGTTGACTTCATTTCTTCTTTAAATTCTGATGGAGCGTCATCTATTAACTGACCTTGAGAGTCATTCTCTATATCGAGGCAACCCTCCTCCAATCTGCTAGTAACAACCATGCAAAATTTTAAATCATCAATCGGTCCTATAGTACCAAATTTGAGACCTTTCAAATTAGGAGTTCGACTTTTAACATTCCACAATTTTTCAAAAAATTATAACTTATCTTTTGGCATTTGCTTTGCCACATATCCCTATTGAATTAATTTTTTTACACAAGGAGAAAAGTAACCAAAAGGTAATTCCATTAATTCATTAGAATCCTCTTCTAAAATTACATAATTTTCAAGAATGGTAGAAGGGAAAGCACGATAAAACTTGATCAGCTTCAAACCAACACTACGGACTTTCTTGACCTCTAAACTCTCAACCTTTTGAGGGTAGATTGGAGTAAGGATCTTAGCATTCACACAGTGGTTGATCCGATCATACATCGACTTGTATTCATCTTTCTTTACGTCTTCCAAGGAGATCTTGTATTGAGGTTTCTTCTATTTTATCATCATCATTTCTTCCTTAAAATTTTCTTCATCGGAGCTTTCTTCCATGTCAATGTTGATGGTCGACCTAGTCCGTTCAACAATCGTATTGGTTCTTCCTCATCCACGTCCCCGGCCTCGATCTCGGGTGTACAGGATAAAAGAACCTCTACCACCTCATTGTGAAGAGAAGATGGTAGATTTTTGCAGTGCAGTTGAATGGTCTCTTCTTTGTGATTCTTCTGAGTTTTCCACTTCATTTAATATAACTTCACGAGAAAAGACTATTTTCTTTGGAGGTGTGTAGTAGGCGGCCTCTTTATGAATGCCTACTTCATGAACTTAGAATGGTTATAAATCCTCTTTAATAAAATGCTCTTATCCTTCTTTAAAATATTTGATGCATTAATGTAAGGATGATGGAACCATATTATGCTCATGACTCCATGGTCTTCTGAGTAGAGCATTGAAAGAAGTTTATGTGTCAAATGATATGGAATTTTGTGGTTGTTACTAGTTCTCCAGCTTTCATTAACAATGTAATCGATCTAAGGGCTCTTTCTCCTTTTTGATTAAATTCTCTTAACATCATTTTATAAGTTGTAAACTCTTGAGCCTCAATGTCCAAATATGTCAATGTCCGTAGACTCATTAAGTTTAGTGATGCTCCCGGATCTACTAAGACTCTGGACAATACAAATATGTCGATATTTACGGAGATGTAGAGCAGTCTGTTGTGGTCGGTGGTACCAAGCAACAGGGCTTCATCTATGAAACATCTATGAATGTTATCACAGGCTATTCTTTTAACGAACAAACTTTATCTGAAGATGTGCTAGCCAACTCTGCCAAGCAAATCTCTGGGTAGAGCAAGGCTGTAACCAGAAACTCTCTCATTTCCTTTGATAGGATTATAGTGTCGTAGATGATTAATTTGGTCGGTAACCTTCTAAGATGAGCTAGCATGTTATAATCAACTTTGTATAATCCTCATATTTTCACTTGACTATGTGGCTCTTCCACTGGCGGAGGTGGAGGTAGCTCTTCCTGAGTGACTATTTGTTTTCTTTTATCCAAAAGCTGACCTTGGGGGTAATACTTTCCTGCTCCTTAGATTTACTTATGTAATTTCTTCTTCTTCAGATGTCGTAGTCAGTAAGTAAAATTTCAAGTGTCTCTTCTTCATCAGAGAGATCCAAGCTGATGACAAGTGGTGCGCCATGGCACTTGAGGAATGGTCCCTCACTCTCGGTGTTATCGTAATTGACATTGTCAAAGTCTTCTTCATTTTCATTAATAGGCTCATCGGACTTAAGTACGATTTGAGGATCGGTTTGGAAATCAATATCGGAGTTAGATTGAACAAAATCAAGTAAATTATCATTAGAAACAATCAAAATGTAGCTGAAATCATAATCATTATATTCATAATACCCTAGTGGGGCAAAAAGATAACCATATAGTGTCAGATTTTCGTCCTCGAGTTTGAGATAATAAATCTAACAAAGGTAGCCCCTATCCTACCCCCCGCGATATTGGTCTTTACAACGTTATTCTTTTCTTTCTTTTCTGGTTGCGATGACTTTTCTGGTGAAATCTTTAACTTGGGCTGAGCAGGTTGTAGATTCTGAACAGTTGTTTGAGCTGAAGCGGTATGAATCTGATCCAGTATCCTCTTGAATGACTTGCTCCAAACTGGGCTCCATCCATCTTTTTCTGCATATGGATCTATCAGAATGATTGGCTCGGCCGAAATCATATTTACAGAATCTTTTTCAGGCTCTTTTATATATTCCTTCGGGATTGTTATATTTCCTTCTTTAAAGTTTCTCTTAAGCCAGCCCTTGAAGACAAAACAACCTTCTATTGTATGTCCCAACATCTTGTGGTAGGGGCAAAAATTGGGATATTCTTTCTTATCAACTTCTTTCAGCTTCTTCGACTCTAGCAATCTGAACTCTGGCTTTTTCATTGAATTTCTGAACATTTTCGACACAGCCTCCTCTTTAAAAGAATACACTCTTCTCTTTCACTCTGCAAGATTTGGACCCGCTCTACCTTTTGCTCGGTATAGTCCTCCCTGGTATGACTGTTGGCTGAATTGGTCATACTGTTGTATTTGTTGTTGAGCTTGCTTTAATGATTGTTAAGAGTTTTAGTAAGAATGCTCTGTCTGTATCTTCATCGGCTATTTTACCTTATCGATCGTTGTTACTGTCTCGGGCTTCTTTTCAAATATTCTAGTTGTTCTGGACTTCTCCATTTTCTCTTAGGAATCCATATGTTTAACTTCCTCCTAATAAAATGTTCCTCCTATAAAATGTTGGCTTTTCTTAATAGCTTCTTGAAGGATTTGATGGTGAGTCCCTTGAGCATGAGAGCTACTGGTCCATGTATGCTTTGGAGTAGAATCTCAATTGCATGTTGTTCCTGTTGTTGAGGTTCACAGAGGTTCACATTTCATCCAAAGGTTTCTCCACCTCAAGATATAATCCACTAGAGGCTCGGTGGGTCTTTGCTTCTCCAGCAGTAAGAGATCTCCAATAGAAACATGGTGTTATGCTCCAGAAAATTTCTTTACAAATATCTGTTCTAACTCAACAAACTTTTTAATTGATATGTTAGGTAACTCGGCATACCAATCAAAAGCAATCCCTGATAGGCTGCTGACAAAAAGCCGGAAGAGTAAGGCTTCATTTCCTCCAGTGTTGCCACAACTGCCTCGGAAATGTGCCACAACTGCCTCGAAAATGTATTATATGTTGCCTGGGATTTCTGGTCCCATCAATTGTCTTATAGTTTGGTGACGCAGAACCCTTGGGGTAGGGTATGACATCAAACTCCTCTAGGTAAGGTCTACCCCTTAAAATCAATGCACCACCCTTATATTGGGCTAAGGCCTCCCAAACTTGTTGTTTGACCAATCGTTTAATATCTTTCTCGGGTATGGTGTTTGGTGAGGAATCATTCTTTTGCTGAACTTCTCCAGTAGCGGAAGCAACTTCTCTTTGTTCATCAGTAATATGGATTATTTTAGGTTGGTTAACTCCTGAAGAAGCTACCTGTTGTGACTAGGATTGCCCTTTAATTGTAGCCATGGCGGCCATGGTGGCAGCCATCTCATCCATTCTCTTTTCTATTTGGCAGATCTGTTCATCTCGCAAGAAAATGGCTCTTTGTAAGTCATCCACGGCATTCCCTTCAACGAGAGGTTAGGCAGTGCACGAAGATGAGGCAGCTCTAGTCTCAAAAACTTGAATATCCATGAAAACTTCATCTAGGTAATCATTGAAATCAAAATCCTCATTATCATCATTAATGGCTACATCATATTCTTTAGCTAACTCGGAAATCTCAGCTCTGAGCTTTTCAACTTTCTCTTCAATTATCGCCTCTTGAATCTTCTTGAGATCTGGAGGACTTTCTTGGATATCCTTCATTTGTTCATCAAATTTTGGAGCAATAGTTGCAACGATATCGGATACTTCGGACTTTTGCTTCATTCTGTCATTCTGCTCTGCGGGCTTACTAGACCGTATGGTATGGTGACTTTGGGTAACCACACTTTCTTTCTCAATGATGATGACTTGAGACAGGGTGTCTCAACAAAGGCATCAACATGTCGGAGAGAAGTATGCTCCCCGCGGTGCGATCCAAACACAATATCGGGTAACTTCTTTATTTTTTTTCCTTTTTCGGGGCATGCTTATGAGTAACAATTGGTTAAGTCCTCGGACCCGGACGTGACTTAATCGGTCAACGTCTTGCATACTTTGGAGCGGTAGAGGTAACAAAATCTGTAGTAGTAACGGCGTAACGACAGTATCAATTCAGCTTCCCAGACGGAATCTGACAACGGCAGTATCAATTCAGCTTCCCAGACGGAATCTGACAAGAATACAGACTGTCAAAGCTTCAGCTGACTTGTGGGATTATCGGGCAACCCTGGAATCTTTCAAAATTTCTTTCTTCATTTGAGAGAATATTACACATCCCACTCGTTTAAATAGTTTGACCATTAAACACCCTTCTTTAGTGGCCAATCTCTGGAACACTGTGTGGACTTTAGGGATCGGGGTAGTGATAGGGGCTCCTCACTACGATATTGAAATGATAGCAGCAATCCTTTGAATACTGTCATGTCCATTAGTATTCATTAGTGGGTGAAATTTAATCCCTCGTAGAAGTGGAGAGCTCTCCTGTAATCGAAGTTTCTCCTCGTCTGGAAACTCATCATCTGGTACTTTTTCTAAAATTTTGGCCTTTGCTGTCATCCGAGCTTTTCGGCTGCGGTTCTTTCTTTGTGATCGAGTTAGTGACACAGACTTTGAACTCAAGCCAATCTCAAACACTGACGGAGAGACGGTAAATTCTTCAATTTCATCTTCTACGATCGTAATCTCCTTTTCTTTAGTAGAAAAGGGAACAACAGACTTGGCAGGTACCGGGGGAGTAGCAATTTTCACCTTCTTGCAAGAAGGGAATTCCTAGGGACAGTACAAGTTAAATTTAGTGGAGGGCTTCTAAATTTCTAGAGCGTTGACTTTCATTACGACGAACGGAGCCTTTCTGAGTACGACTTCAACTTCATCAAACCCGGTTCTAAACTTAATGGTGGGGGCAATATTGCGAGCGTTGTGGCTGGTTGGCAAATTGCAGGAAAAGGTTAGCATAGGGAACGCCATTGCAGCAGCTTCAAAAAAAAAACCCTGGGGTTAGTTTTATTTGGCCATTTGGCCAACGTCTTGTAATTCTAGTGTGAACACTAAAAGATTAACAAAAGTTGATCTGTAGATTGGGCAAATCTTTTTATTTTATTTTTAGTTTGTGAAGGTTTTAAATTTAGTAGAAATAATTTGAAAGTGGAAGAATTTACTTAATTAAATAATAAAGATTAAAGAGCAAGCGTAGTGTGACACAGTTCGATTTAATTTGCAAAGTAGTAAACCAAGCTTGAAGGGGAAAGTGAAGTTTAGAATCAAGTGTGGGACCGACTTCACAATGCACAATGCCCGGGTAGAACTAGTCCACCAATACATCTATTGGGGGTCCGACAACAAATACCACACAAAGACAAACTCCTAGTGAACTCCTGAACCTCTCTGCTCAAAGGTGATTAAACAGACGATTTTGAAGTCTGAAGAAGTTGATCGTACTTCCTTAAGAAAGAAATGGGTTAAGCATGCCAACAAAAGAAGGGTAATTTGGTCTGTAAGGGACATGGACACATTATCGATGTATGAAGATAATATCGATTAATATGATGAGAGAAGCAAGTCCCCAGCGGATTCGCCAGACGATTAATGTGATGAGAGAAGCAAGTCCCCAGCGGATTCGCCAGAATTTGTCGGCCGCTAAAGGGGTAAGGTAGTTTGAGGGTTATCGATTGCTAGGGATATCCCAACACTCATTTTAATTTAATTTAATATATATAATTTGGAAAAAAATAGTATTTTATATTTTTTAAAATACAAAACCAGACCAATTTCATATCTCCAATAGTTTCTATGAAACCTTTTTTTATTATAAGCTGACAAGTTCTCCTATTTAGCATGAAGGATTAAATAGGGTTTATATTAAGCTGAGTTCAGAAATTCTTCCTATAAGGGCTAACCCCTATAGTTAATTACATCCTAGACAACCGAAGTCGCCTATGAAAACTCTCGATAAAAATCAGGGAATATTATCTTCAAGGAGTTCAAAGGAATAGGACTTCTCAACGAAATTGGATAAAGAGGTATGAAAGGGTAATGACTCAAACTTAGAATATTTTATAGTAGAATTGAAAGGAAGAAAGACAGAGATGCCACAGATTTTGAGGAGAACCTCAGTGACTTCCCAAAACTATCCTACTGTTTAGCTTCAGTTTTGGAGATTAGAATTATTGAATATTTCATCCTACTAATTTTATTAATTAGGGCTTACATTTTTTTGAGACACCCACACAAATAGCCTAGAAGATATGAGGATTTAGGTCGTGACAAACGACAACCTCGGAATCCTAAGACGAGTTAGGGCTTATATTGTATAGCACAACCATACAAAGGCCTAAAGATAAGTTGAGGATTTATGTTGCATAGGTAAATGACATCGAAGTCCTATATATGTTATTGTCAATCCTCTTACTGTTGTAGATTGTTGTCGTAGAATGCTGCCCATAGGAAAGCTCCAAGCTCCTCAATGAAGTAGCAAATTTTAGTTTTGGAAATGTCAATTGAGGAGATGAGAAAAATATCATGTTTTAGAAGTCATGTTTTCTAGTGTGTCAGGTCATATTGTCAAATCAATTATTTCTTCAGGTTATGGTTATTTAAATTTTATGGGGGATATTATAGTTGATTAGAGCGACACCGGTTAGGATCTCACGGTTCCCTCATTCTGGCACCACTATTTTCTGTCAGATTTACTTAGTCTAAATGAATTTACTAAACTCAACTTAATGAGTTTCATACTTTCATTTAGACCATGGGAAATCTCGTTAGCAACCGTAGGTTACCTCCTCCGAGGGATTCCCGATCATCCGATAGGTGATTTATTTTTTATTTTGTAATGTTTGTGATTAAATTTTGAGTAGTAGTAAATTTTGATTATTGTAGTGGTGAATTTTATCTTATTTGATTTTTAAATTTTTTTTGGTTTTAATTTTGTGGCTATCTTAGCAATTTTTGTTTTCATGCAGGGTGACATTGTTGTTTAACATGCAAGCTTTGGGAGAGAAGTACAAAAAGGTAAATGCATTAATTTAAAAGCGTACCAATCGATTCTTCTTGTAGCTTGTAGAAAAAGTAGGAAGTACAAGTTCAAGTTGTGTCTACCAGATCCTATGTCATATCCTAATGGGTCATATTCATTTAAATGTATAGATGATTTCTTACACAAGACATAATGAGTTTAATCATACTTTAAGAAATCCAAAAGAGTATGAGAAGGGTCTAGGGACCAGGACCCAGGTATCTCACAATCTCCTGAAAAGTCTCGAGTTTATTCAAACTCATTATGTTGCTTAATATTTCATCCTCGTCATACCCTTATGCTCAATGAACTGATGTTCTAGCCAACCCTAAGGATGGGGTAATTATCACTTGATGTTTTATTTGTAAATTATATAAGTAAAAACTCTTAATGGCAATTTGGTTTAATTAAGGAGCTTAGCACTTTGATTTTAAAGATGGGCTTGTAGTGTTTAAAAAAAATTAAATTAGTTATTAATTATTTTCTAGATCTCATTAAACAAGATTTGAATTAAGCCTAGTTCACTAATAAGCCCCTTAAAACCTTAATGGGTAGATTTGTAATTTTAGAAAAAGATTTAAATGTTTATACCTTTAATCCTTATCATGAATTATAAGTCATTTCAAAACCATTAATTGGGACTTAAAATCAGTGAGTTATGATCTTCCAAAAATCAAACCCCTCACCTTAATATCTTTTTTTATTTAAATATTCTTCTGAGTTTCATCAATTTCAAGAAAATTAAAAATTTATCATTTACAAGACCAAAGTGAGGTTGGCTACTATCATTTATCACTTTCATATTTCAGTCATCAAAACATATCAATTAAGATCATTTGTTGTCGATTTAGCTCTTTAGTTAAGCCTAAATATTAATTAAGTCTTAATACCCTATAATTCATTACATTAAACTTAAATGACTTGAAAGTTTTAAGTAGCCCCACTCATGGGTTAATTAAAACATCAGAGAAGAAAATGTGATTTTTTTCTAAATTTATTTAATTTTATAATAATTTCTATTACAAAAATAGGGATTTTGACCACTTGGGCCAATTTTCATAATTTTTAGAGGTTTAATTTAATTATTAGAGTTCTTTGTTTAGTTTGTTCTTTGTTTATTTTGAGCATTAAATAAATATAAAATATTATTTAAGTAGAAAATTAAGTTTTATATTTTTATTAAATCTCTGTGAGTCCATGGAATTTGAAGAAACAAATTTCATATTTTTGTGATTTACATTTTAATTATTGGAATTATTTTAGTGAAAAATTAAAGAAAATTCATTTTTAGCCTTTAGATTGGGAAAATTATTTTAATTGGTTCTAGGTGATCAACAAGTTAAAAATGATATTTTAGTGTGCTTCCACAATTTTGTAATTTTATAATTTTTAACTAATTTTTAATTATTTAAATACCCAAAAATAGCTAAAAAATGAAGTATTTATTTTAATTCTAATTTTATTTTTTTTAGGTTTCTATAGTCATAAGGAGCTCCCAAAACTAATTTGGTGAATTTTTTTAGTTTTATTTTAATTATTATAATTATTTTAATGCCAAAAATGTGATTTCACTTGATTAATCCATTTGAGTGGTCAAATTAACTCCTATTGAGTTGAAATTTTTATGGGGAGCTCCTCTGACATTAAACCATAGTGCAGAATGATTTTTATGTCATTTAAATTTATAATCACTTCAAATTATATTTATTTCATTTTTTAGGGTTGGCGATAATTAGGATTATTTTTAATGAGTTAAACCAAGTTTATATTTTACCTAGGGTCCTCTGACCACAATGAACCTAACAAAATATTTTTTTAATTTTTTTAATTATTTCACCAAAATCGAGACCATTAACTTGAAAATTAGATCTCTAGTTAGAGATGTCGTCTGATCCTGGAAAAATTAGAGGAGATACCTAACAACAAATACATTAAAAGTCCCATGGTCCCATGCCATGGTGAAATGTCTATGCAAATGGAGAATCTAAATAAGCAAAACACCATTTAATTAATTAAAAATAATACATGTATCAAAAAAAATATGAAACCATTTCCACATTATTCTCCTTTGTTTACTGAGCAAGTGAGTATTTTTATTTTATTCTTGTGATTTTTCTACACAAAGATATGTTTTTTTGAAGTTCTGACATTTAATTAAATAAGAAAAAGCCCCTAATTTTTTACTTATCCAACTCATCCTCATACGCGTTGAAAGACCACATGTCGCCACAAAATTGGGCGCCGCCAGCTGCGTTAGCCAGCTTTTCGAACCCCCCATCCATCCGACGCAATCAAAACCCTCCATTTAATAAACGCGTGATCCAATGGTTGTGGGTCATCGTCTTGAAAGCCCCTAGCCCCAGAACCATCCACATTCAAACCCTAATGTCTCTCTTTATACTTAAACAAATTAAGTGTGGTTTGTTCCTTTAGACTCGTCTTGACTAGGAGAACATATCTATACGGTTAATTAATTCTTAAATCAACTCTATAAGCATGAAGAATTAATTGAAGCTCGATTTAGGGTTGTGATTCAATACCTTTGCCCAAGAGGTGTGGCCTTGATTGGGTGCTTCCAAAAGCTTGCCTTGAGTCCAAAGAGCTCCTAGATGAAGCCTCAAGCAATGGTGAAATGCCTAGACCCAAATTTGACTAAGATTGATTTGAGGTGTTGATCAAAGTCCATCCTAGGGTGGTTGGGTGATTGGGCTTTGGTGGGGGATTTTCCTCTCTCACTGTGGGGATGGTGTGAGTGCAATTAATTTAAATTTGGTGGATTTTTTTGGGGTGTCCTATTTCATCCTTGAATTTGAGCTCCACTCAGACAATGGGATTGAGTGGCTAAGGATGGGGGGATTGAACTCAAAAAGTCTTAAGGAAGCTCTGGAAGCAATTTGGTAGAGTCTCCCCAATGAATTTCAAACTCTCCCCTCTTGACCATGGAGCGTGGGTTTAAATAGAGGGGGTAGGAGAGGCTATCAGGGCAATTGGTGGGTGCCCTAAGTTGCTTATGTGGAGGGCAAAAATGTACAATAATTCGGTTGGAATGAGGCAGCTTGTATGGGTTTAATTTTGGGTTTTAGCCTCAGTGGAGCATTTGGGTTTGGATTTTCCAACAACCAAGGTGGTCGGCCGACCAGGGAGGGGTCACCATCTGACTCAAGGAGGTCAGGGCTTGGTTTTGGTGAAGTCAATTGGGGTTGGCCATGTGTAAAGGTCTTGGATTGAAATAGTAAGGGGTAAGGGTCATTTTGGGTTACTTTGGGTCAAAGCATGGGTTTGGGCTTGGTTCACCCCTCAAAGAAGGTTTGGGTGCTGAAGAAAATCAGGAGGTTCAGCTTAATCATTAGGGATGAGTCACCATCCAAAGAGATTTGGCTAAACATGGGTTAGAGTGATTCATTAAAAGGGTTAAAAACTTTTTTAAAGAGGCTTAAAAGTGGGATGTCCTCTTTCCATTAATAGTTTGATGAGGTGGCAAAGCTCGTATGGCTCACCTATGGCTTGAGAGTGGCTTCATGGCTTGCATGTGGCATGGCTAATTTTCATGAGAAGGGATTTTGGATTTATTTCATATTTTTTGTGAAGTTTGGCATGATGCTTGATTTAGAATAATTTGATCATAGATTTATAACTTAGGTAATGATTTTGATTAAAGGGGCTAAATGGATGATGAGGAGGAAAATCATCATGTGGGCATTTGATTGAAATTGAGCTTTTGGAATTAAACATGGTGGGCTTGGGCTTTTCTTAAAGGTTGAATTTGGGATAAAATTTGGATCAATTGAATGTTGAATTTGGTGTAGGAATATTTCATGAAGGGTTTGAAAGTTATTTCAAATGATTTGAATTGAATTTGAAAGCCAATTTGGAGTTAGACACATTGTCAAAATTGGGGTTTTTGATTTGGGTAAAATTGGGCATGCAATTGGGTCAAATTGAGCTTGTATTTTATTGATATTGGGATTGGGGATACTTAATTTTAGTTTGGAATTGAAAGTTTGGAATTGAAATTGGGCAATATTGGGGTCAATTGGGCCATGATTGAGGCTAATCTGGGGAAATTGGGCCCTTAAGGGTAAATTTGGGGCTTTTGGTCAAATTGAGTAAAATTGGTCAAATTGGGTCAATGTGATGGCTAAAAATTGAAATTGGGAATATTTGGGATGATTTTGGAATTTTTGTGAATTTTTGAAATTCTTGGGTCATGAGGGACATTTTGATAATTTTGGGCAATTTTGGGGGTATTTTGGGAATTTGGTGATTTATGTGAATTTCGGTCAATTTAGGTAGTGGTGAGTGTCTTCAGTGTTATTCTGTGTTATTAAGATATTATTGTAAGGGCAAATTTTGGTATTTTGGGTAATTTGTGGAAAAAAATTAGGGTTGTAGGGGCATTTTGGTAATTTTGATGATTTTGGGCTATAATGGGCAAGTAAACCATGAAGCCATGTCAAACCAATAGGAGCCATGTGAGGACTCATTTTGGATGCTCAACATGCTGGTTCTAACCCTCTTAGCCAAATACTATGGGTATATGTTCATTTATATGAGCTTTCTAAAAGGAATCATGAGACCAAATCAAGGGGTCTTAGGGTTTGGGCTATGTAAGAAAGTTTAGTGTGTGTAAGTCACCTCAACCATCACTAGACAACCTAGGGTTAGTCCTAAGGTCTGACCATCCTATGGGAGACTCCCCTTGAGTTCCCCCCATACTAACCCCACCTACTAAGTGCTAGAGGTTAGGACCAATATGTGGAACTTCAAGTTGAGCAAAGAAGAGTTTAGATATTCTAATGGTGAGGGTTCCTTTTCTAGTCCTATAGGAATAGTCAACAGGAAAATCCTATGGCTAGCTTAGGCTATTAAAGAGAAAAAAAAACTAGACCTCAACCAAAATTGAGGTCAACAACTATACAGTAAAACATAACCAAATTCATAAGTAGTTTCAATGCATGCTAGTATTATGGAAAGCATAACATCATCTTAAAGAATTAAAAACAAAAGAAACATGAACAAGATAAAAGTAAATGGATGGTGTCATTGAAGTCAATCATGAAACATTGAAACTTAGCATGAGAAATCTAATAAAAATATGAGGTTGAACCTATAAGGGTCTTTTCATTCTTTTTGTTATAGAAAATCTAATGATAAATTACTACTTATAAAATTATGATAAAATGTTCTTTGTTGATGATAAATACTTAAAAATTTTGGTTATTAGATATATGACAATCAATGCACTAAATAAAAGTACTTGGAAATTGTATAAAGTTAGACACACCTCTATCTAGAGATCAATTATTTGTAATAGGAGGACATGCCACTTTTCTTTTTGATAACATGACGCCTTTGTTATTGATATTTAAGAATTGAGAAAATGTATCTTATGATAGCTTATACTTTACCTAAAATGTGGGTGATATCAAAGTTTTAGTTTATTTTTAAATAAATAGATTATTATAATTTATCTTCTAAATAAATGTTGTATGAATTCATAAGAAAAAGTGGGAAAAGAGGTCAAAGCATAAAAAAAAAATCAGCCTATTATGAAATTACAAGAAATATATATATATATATATAATGCATATATGAAAATCAGCCTCAGTAAAATATTTGATTCAAATATAATTTTTTTATGGCCAAGATAAACTATTTAACCTAAAAGAATAAGCTTTTAAAGTTAATTGCATCATAGAAATGTATAAAAAATTTATCAGTTATAAAGTTATTGTATTCTAATTTGACTTTGGATGAATTTAGATTGATTATGAATTGAAGGATGAAGATGAATGGTCCCAATATGTTAATGGGTGTAGCCAAAAAAATCCAATAAAAGAAAGAAAAACCAATAGGAGGGGTTTTTTTCTAATCATTTCAGGTTATTATGCTTTGTGTCAACATAATTATGAAGGCAGTAAAAAAAAATCTATCTAAAGTTTTTTGTTATCAATTATGTATTGCATCACCTAAAAAAAAAAATAGATAATGACAAAAAAAAAAGTTTAGGTCCTTGACTCCAGACAATGGAAGCAAATGATGTATGACTTACTCTTCTAACATGAAATAAATAGACAAATTTGATAATAAAAAATTAAAATAATTAAAAGATAGCCTTGCAATTATATTTGTATCGGACATATCTATTGATCTATTTTGGTATACTAGACTTATGCTTAAATTGGTTTAAATATCATATTGCCATGTCAAGCATAAAGTGGGATCATAATATCCAATAAAACATATATGCAATGTGCATTACTTGCTCTTTAATAAATGATTTTATTTAGACATAGAAATGTTATGTTATGCTTATGAATCAGCTATACCTACATTGACCAACAAAATATTGAAATCCAAATCTTTGAAACGACTTTGAGAGAAAGGAGGAGAGATGCTTAGGATTTGGATAGCTCACAAGTTGGAGAAGGGGAGATATTCAAAGTGGATGACATAGGCCTAATAAGGGATTGTTTTTGAGGTATTAAAACAAATTTGGGTGTCTTATATGTTGGCAAACTAATTTAGATGTGATATATCTAAATAATAATATTTTGAGTGATACATATTTGAATCCCCTAATTATTTAAACATTTTTGATGATATTTAAGGATTAACCTATTATTAAATACATATAAATTCTTTGATATGCATGTAAAATATATTTTATTTAAAATTTTCTTAGGTGATAGTCAAATTTATGAATTATATCCTTTAATTTTTATTATTTTACATATTTAATGTGCTAATTTTAGTATTTATTTATATCACATCAAACTGTTGAAATCATAAAAAATTATATATAAAAAATAATAATGTATTTTAAAAAAATATATTTGGATATAGTTTACATTGGATGTTGCATGTCAAAATAAAATATAAAATATTATAAAATTCTCTTTTATCTTTTCGGAAATTTACCTACATAGCACCTAATTCTTAAGCATTTACATATCTCACGAAAAATTATTGCATACGGACACTACATGCAGAAATGTATGCGGTGTCCGATTTATACCGTAGATCACAGTGATCTACGGTGATGATGTATTTCGGTTGGCCCCACTTTAAATTTTTTATTTTTTTTAAAAAAATTAATTGCATCCTCACCGTCATCGTCATCGTAGATCACCGTGACCTACGGGATCTACACCGCATATTTTTTATTTTTTTAAAAAAAATTAATTGCATCCTCACCGTCATCGTCACCGTAGATCACCGTGACCTACGGGATCTACACCGCATGCAAAATTTTTTGCATAATTTTTACTCTCAAAATCTGATTTCTTACTTCCCAAATACCTTTTAATTTGATAAATTCACCTTATTATACATAAAATAAAATAAAAAAAAATTGCTTGAATTGTACCGTTGTGAGATTTGTAAATGCATAAGAATTAATAAATTCCCCTTATTTTTTTTCCCCAATTTTCTTTACATTGCTATCGCGCCTTCTACCTCGCTCCGGATGATCCTAGGGTTTGGGCCCTAATGGATTTGGAATCTAAGTACGAAATCCTCCGGACTGCGAATTTCATCCGCAGTAACAACTTCTCCAGAGTCGCGTTGCAGGTTTCCCCTCTCCCCAATGCCAATTTCATTCCGCTCCTGCTTTAACTTTTTTTTTTTTTTCCCCGATTTCCTTTACCTTGTACCATTGAATCCTGGATTATTTTACAGAAGGATTTCTTCGTTGCAGTTTCCAGACGAGCTCCTCAGAGACTCGACGAGCGTGGCGAGGGCTCTGAGGAATGAGCTGGGGCGAGGCGTGCGCCTGTTCGTCATGGCCGACACGGCATACGGCAGTTGCTGTGTGGACGAAATCGGTGCCGCGCACATTGACGCTGACTGCGTCGTCCATTTTGGCCACGCCTGTATGAGTCCGTGAGTTCTAGCAATCACCACCATTAAATTTTTGGATTCATTTTTCTCTTTTGTAGCATTTGTTTGGTAATTGTAAATTTTATGGTTTTTGGTATTTGCGGTTGTTTAGGATGCTTTTACTAATGCAAGAGTATTTGTTAGTTCAACGATTATTGTTTATTTTCATGTGCTTGAAAAATGTTTTGTGTCACTCAGAAAATTGTTTCATGAAAGTTTGGGTAGCTGTATTTCTTAATTACGTGTTTTTACTGACAGTATGGTTGAAGTCAGTTAATTCGACTATTTTGATTTATGTGTCACATGCCATTTAAAATTTTCATTCATGCTGAAGAATACTGTACTATAATGATTTGACTCTTTATTTGTTTTTGTTTTCGTTTTTAGGGGTGTTTGGCAGCAGCTAAGATTTAATTTAAATAGGATTTAGTAAATTTGGTAAATCCATATTTATCAAATCCAGATGCTGTTAAATCCAGAATAGTGTTTAGTTCGATGAAGATTAAAATCTTGTTCAATCCATTTGACACGTTTGGCATGTTTTCTCAGAATTTAACAACAATTGATTTTCAAAGAATTTAAATATGAAATACAAGGTTCACGCCATCAACTTTTAAAATGCTAAAATAATTAATGTGATATTGATATGCTCAAAATTAAAAAATAACTTGTAAAAAATTTTAAAATGGCTAAAAATTAAATGTTTCAAGAACCTAAAATCTACTATAACTTCCATACTTGTTTGCACCTCAACCATCTTATAACTTACTTTCCTCGAGGTTTCAAGTGGCTCCCATCATGCTGGCATGAGATCCCACGATATGGTTGGCTGCTCTTCCTCCCATTCCTGAATTTGCCACGCGATGCTGAGGAACTCTTTGCCCGCTGTATAATCATCTTTTTCCTCAAAACTCCATTTCTTTACCTTGGCTCTGCCTCTAATGCCTTTCTTCTCTATTGGGAATTCCCATGCAAAGTCCTGGCACAGATTGCTTACATACTAGTGGCTTCGCCTTCATAGCTTTCCTGCTTTTTCTTCTCGCGTTTAGACCGCTCTCATAAATGACCTTTGGGCTTTGAAAATTAGACGCCCTGACCTCCCTCAAAAATAAAGAAATGATGAATGTGATGAGGGAGTTTACTGTTGAGGTTTTGGGATTTCGGAAGACAGATAATCTAGTAGATAAGACACTACCGAAGATTTCACTCTCCTTTTTTGTGGTCTTTAAGATTTGGGGTTCGAGGTTTCCCATAAGCGCGAACCCCTATGGTTAATTACCCCTCCTAAAAACGGGAGAATATTTTCTATTAATGCTAGTTATTAGGCGCTTATTATTTAGATTTAACATATAATATCAACAAATTTAAATTTAAAATTAAGAAATTATAACCGTTAGCTTACAGCGGATGATGGTGGGGGGAATAATGATGAACTTGATCAATATTCCATAGTATTATTATCCCGAGTTGCCTTGATCACTTGTCTCCTTAGAAGAGATAGTCAATCCAAACTGATAGAAAAATCCTTGATAGCAAGGATAAGTTGCTTTGTTTAATAGAGTCTATTTGTGGCACCTGCAGTTTATCAATAATTTACTAATAAGCAGTTGATCCAGATGAGCTGTTGATCAGCAACTGATTCGGATAAGCTGGCTGTCTGTTTGGTTTGTGCGTTTTAAAAATAATTGATTTGCAGCCATTTCTGGATAAATGACCATTATGTCCATGTTCTGTAATGTTGTTTACAACATAACTGCTATAGCTGTAAATTTGATACTTTATAAGCAAAAAATCACTACACAACAGTACAAAAAATTGATCTATATTTGACCCTAAATTGACAAAAATTAACCCCCAACAACCCAAAATTGACATATATTTGACCCTAAATTGACCCAAATAGTTGTTATGACTTATATTAAACTGGTTACATGGGTCAAGTTCGATTCAGTGAGTTGAAGATGGGTTTGGTTCGGGTTGAAATTTCTGACCAATTTAATATTCTGGTTGATTTCAGGTCAAGTAGTTTCGGGTCAGGTCAATTTCAACTCTGCGAACCCGATCCGTGAACCCAATTTGTCTCCCCTAATGAAAAACAAGACCCCAAGCTCCAATTTTTATGCCACAAAAAGAGACATGAACTTTTCATCAAACCTATAGAATGGTAAATAGTGATTCTTCATTTGTTGCTTTTTTTTTTGTTTCCATGCAGGATAATTTTTTAATTTTCATGTTAAATTTTGTATGATGAAATTTGTGTCCATTTGGGGTACCAAGATGATTGGGTCATACAAGGATAAGCATGCATCACACTGTTTCTTTTATCAATTATTTATGATGCTTTTCCCATAATACCTTCTGCGCATGTTTAATGGGCAGTTGATAAAAAATTTGGGGATTTCAGAGGTCTTTGCACACCAATCTCATCTATCCTTCCCAAAACCAAACTGTTTCGTGAGTCTTGATTCATTTGTCTTCGCCCATCGACTTGCCAAGAGAACCAGAGAAGGGAAGTGCTCAAGAGGAGAGAAGCTGAGCATCGCTAAGAAGATGAGGAGTTTGAGAAATCGTGCAGCTGTTCAATTAACCTAATCGCGATTCGCGAGCCAAAACGGGGAGGTAGGGAGGATGGATCAGGGTGCTTAGGTACCGTTTGGAGTGATGCTTAAAGGGACTAGGCGACCGTTCTTCGAAGGAGTGCCTCCTCCATGTTTCCACCATGCTTTTGCGAGAGGGATAAGGGAGTAAAGTTTTCTCTACTAACGCTGGCCACGTGGTCGGACCCGCGGCCGACGTTTAATATAAATGGATTCCAACTTATCGCGAAACACATCCCAGACATGGGAAACAAACACCTTTGGCTGGGTTTTGAAAATGCTCTACAACGAATAAGCTGTGCTGAACGGACCCATAATCTTGTAGACCTAGGATTAATTTTGTCTAAGAGGGTAAATTTAAGTCACTTGAGCTAACAAAAGTGTTTTATTTCTTATCAGGTATACTCTACCGTTTACAATTCAAATATGTAATACCATTGGGGAATATATGCGCCATAACTATCATCGTAATATAGTCAAGCCTCATTGGCCAAACCACCTGATGGATTCTACTGGCCAAACCACCTGATGGAGGAGCATGTTGACAATACAACCTGGTTGAGCCTACTGGCCAAACTATCAGACGAAGCCTATTGAACAAATCACTTGGTCCAAAGGTTCTTGTTGCAACCACTTCTATGTGGAGTTGTTAGACCAAACAATACAGACTGAGGACACTGACCATGGTCTTACTAACATGAGATTATTTTGAGTGTGAATTTAGTAGTATAATTGATATAACATTTGTTATTTGTGAGCTTAGATTAATATTAAATTTGTCGTACTTGACAAAAAGTTACAGAGAGTGATGAGATTTTTCTTAACATCTCAGTGATATTTTTTTTATTTAAAAATTTTTAGATTTTCTTTTTTTATTTCAAAATTTTTTATTTTTAATATAAATCTCTTCGGTTAAAATTTACTTTGAATACGACCATCATTAGGGAGTAATTGGTTGCTTTGAACTTTGTTAACTTTGTCCTACTTATAGAGGATCATGTTTGAAAATTAACATATGATTGAATTTATGTGGATTTGCATACATACTGCTCAAAACATATCTTTTTTACATATCTAACACCTAAAGTTACTATTTACTTTTCTAACACCCAAAACATTTTTACACCCCAAAAATATCACTCCATAAAATCTAGCTATCTCCCCGTTTCCTCTTCGATAATGCTGCCTTCATCCATCACTGACATGCGAAGTCCACCAAAATCCTACTCTACAAGAACTTTGCCGCCAGCCTTCAACTTTGGGATTTCCGGTTTGGGGCCATCATTCATAGAGACTAATGTCATCACTGTTGATTCAACCTCAGGTAATTGAAGTGAATCAGATGAAGATGAACTAGCAGACCGACAACCCAAGTTTTCAAATCTTCGACAAGGACTTTTGAAATTTTTTGCTTAACCGAGATGAAGGGTGCTCACCCATTCTTTTCTTTCTTAATCTCCATATCTTCTTTCTGATGCTAGAAATCCCAATTGTTCATCTCAAGCACAAAAAAAAATATTTCAAATTTCCAATTTGTTATTCTAAACTCTCTGCTCTAATAGATTTCCTATACTCTCCATTCTGCTTTTGTTATGAAGAAAATTCTTGTTCTGTGTTTTTGTGTGACTTTGTATCTCGCACATTCATGTTCAATTTTTTCTGTTTTCTTCTTTTCTTTAGCATCCCAGCTTCTATTGTGCAATTATCATGTATCCTGTATTTGGGGAATTTAATATTTATGTTTTAGCAATTTTTATCAACAGAGTTTAGCCTTTCAAATCAATTTTGAAAGGGAAAAGTAACCGATTCTTGGGAAAGAATGATCTTATTTAGACTGGAACATTTTGTTTTTCACAAAACGATACAACGATATAAAAAACTTGATCCATTTTAACCTTTCCATTGCCTTTGTTCAGCCACCAGCTTCTTGATGCCGAAGTTCATCGTGTGAAATGGCATAAGATGCTGGAACATTTTGTTTTTCACAAAACGATACAACGTTATAAAAAACATGATCAAATCCCAGCTTCTCGATGCCGAAGTTCATCGTGTGAAATGGCATAAGATGAATGCGAGGCTGCGGAGGGTTTCGAAGTGATATTTTTGCGGTGTTATAATGTTTTAGGTGCTAGAAAAGTGAATAGTAATTTTTATGAGTTAGACATATAATAAGATATGTTTGGATTGGTATGTATGTAAGACCCCCATGAATTTTTGTCAATAATTTGTTGTGCAGATAACCCCTGTCAACTCTACTTAAGCATAGAGGATGGAGCCTACGGATTATAACTTGATTTTGAGTTAAAAGTTTAGAGTTTTCATTTGAAATATTCATTTTTAAAATGAACCCTGCCCCAGTTAAGATATCCCTAGAATGCGTTCATCATTCCAGATCTTTTCATGATAAGACCTTGAACTCTAAGTTTGCTTGATTTTCTTTCAGGATCTTTCAACGGTGACTTTATGGACAAGTGGTTCAAGTTTCAAGTGTCAATTCTCACTAAATAGAGCCTATGTGACCTGATTTTGAGCTATCATGAAAGATGAAAGATAAGAGATTTCTGATTGGAGCCTTGTTAGTCTCAATCACCATAACCTTTTAAAATTTTCTTTTCATTAAGCCCCTTTCTTTTGCAACTTTCAAGATGTTGTGCACTCTAGCAGACAAAATTGCAGGCTATTTCTTTTTTCAGAAATAGGAGCTTAATATTATTGAGCCTAAAAAATTCGTTCAATGTCACGAGTAAAGTTATTCTTTTTAAATCATTTCAAGAATTTGAATTGACAGCATGTAGGAATACTCGCTTCTGAGACTGAGCTTATTAGACGAGCCAGTTACTTAGGGAACAATTATTGTGCCCTTAGTTCAATGTCCATTTTTCTCCTTTGCCTTCAAAATAAATTTCTTCATGGTAAAAAAAAATTTCAGCATTGTTGAATCTTGATATGAAAGGCTCAATATGTAGGGTAAGTATATTCATAAACACCAATAGAATAATCTGCCTAGTTAAAAATTTCTTCATAGCTATAAAAATCTTCATAGCTGAGAGGTGCAACTTGAATGTACTTCATAAAATAACTTCAACAAATTGCGGCTTCTTGATGTAGCTTTGAATCAATAAACAATAATGCTATAATCAGACATCAGCGTTGGGAATCTTCAAATCCTTCGAGCTAGATAACGGCCATACATAGTGGGATTCCCTTGGAGAAACTATTTTTCTTTTCAATATAAGACTTCTTAGTGTGTTAACCACTATAGCAATTTATGTCATTAAAATCTTCTTTATGAATCAAACCTTAACAAATTGTTGAGGTTGAAAATTATATGTGGCAATCTTTAACTTGCTGGCATGAAATTTTGGAACAAGTAGCAATCACCTTTGGACATGCATGCCTTTTTACTGGGACTTTTCAATAGTAAGTGTTTAAATTTGAAGCTCAAATATCACACTATGATATTCACCTTGTAAAGCTTATCTCTCTTATACGACCTTCCAATATCAATTTTAGGTTGACATCCACATGTCATGCTATGATGCCCATCATAAAAAGTTCATCTTTCTGTCGGGACATTTTGACGTTAGATTCATGGATTGAGATCCATGTTTCTACTTCGATGCTCGGTAGATTGAGTTTATCTTTATGTTGGAACATTTCGGTGGTAGATTTTGGGATTTGGATAACATATCATATCTCAATGCTTACAAAAAAAAGTAGTTTAAGTTTGGGACCTTTCAGTTGCCAATTCATTAACTAGAATCTAAGCATCATATTATGGTGTTCACAAGACAAAATTTACTCAAATTTATAATTATTGAAAGTAATTTTCATTTAACTTTTATCATTTTTAAGCTACTACCTATATCAAATATAATACTTGTCAAATATGTAAAGAGAAGTCATCCCTAACGGAGTCGCTAGAAATTTGTGTGCTCTAAAAGTTTGATGCCCCAACCTCCCTCGTAAATAAAGAAATGATGAATGTGATGAGGGAGTCTGCCATGAGGTTCTGGGTCAAATTTTGATATGACAGATAAGATAGTATGAGTTTCTGGGTCAAATTTTGATATGACAGATAAGATAGTAGATAAAATACTATCTAGAGATTTCACCCTCATTTTGCAAGAACTCTAAGATCCGGGGTTTGATATTTCCCATATATGCAAACCTCTATAGTTAATTACCCTTGCCGAAAATGGGAGATTACTTTCAGTTAAGGCTGGTTATTAGGTGGTAATTATTTTGACTTAGCATATAGTAGTAGTAAATTTAACTTTAAATTTACAAAAGTATCTCTGTTAGCTTATAGCGGATGGTGGGAGAAATGATGACTAACCCGATCAAAATCATAGGGTTTCATCATTCTGGGTTTTTTTGGTCTCTAGTCAACATAGTCAGAGGAGGTAGTCTACCTAATATGATAGATCATTGTTAGCAACTATGAGTTACTTCGTCGAAAAGAATCTTATAAACCTGGAGTTAATGTTTGTCTGAGGGTACAAATTTAATCCACCTTAGCTAACCTTATTATGTATATCATATTGTTCACAAATTAAATAACTAGTCACTGGGAAACATATGAACTATAATCATGATCGCAAGTTGTTGGAGCCTGATTGACCAAACCACATGGGGTCTATTGACTAAACCACCTGATAAAGCCTACTAGCCAAACCATCAGACGCAGTCTGAACAGTTGTGGAGGGCGAATGAGGTTTTCCTTAAACATTTAGTGAGATATTTTGTTTAAATATTCTTAGATTTTCATTTTTAATTTAAAAACTTTTTATTTTTAAATGGATCCCTCTGGTTAAAATTCACTTTCAATGCAACCATCATTGGGGAGTGATCGAGTGTTTTGAACTTTGTCAACTCCGTTTTGCTTATGGAGAATCAGGTTTAGAAATTTACATATGATTGAATTTTTCATTAAAAATTTGTTGTGGAAATAACATCGGAGACTCTACTTTAAGCATAGAGGATTGGGCCTACGGATTATAATTTTATTTTGAGTTCAAGTTTAAAATTTTTATATGAAATCCTTATTTATAAAATGAACACATTTTGTTAAAATGTGTGGGGAATGTGCCTATCATTGGGGATCTCTTTACGATAATACCTCAAAACTCCAAATTTGATTGATGTTCCATCAGGATCATTCGTCGGTGAATTTCTGGAGAAGTGGTTCGGGTTTCAAGTCTTGATGCTCATCGAGTACTTGTCTTGATTTTAAGCTATCTTAAAAGATGAAAGATAATAGATTTCTGATTGGAGCCTTGTTAGTCTTAATATCCATAAGCTTTTAACTTTTTTCTTTTCATTAAGCCCTTCTTTGGCAACCTTAAAGATCTTTGCACTCTAGCAGACAAAATTGCAGGCTACTTTTTTAGAAGAGCTTAATATTTTTGAACCCAAAAGATCATTCAATGTCACTGTTAGAGCTATTTCTTTTAGTTCATTTCAAAATTTTGAATTGATTGCATGTAGGAATATAGTTGCTTTCGGGACTGAGCTTGTTAGACGAGTTGGTTACTGAGGGAGCAATTATTGAGCTTGTAGTTCAATGTTCATTTTTATTCTTTGCTTTCTAAATAATTTTTTTCTTGGTAAAAATACTTCAACATCATTGCTTCTTGGTATGAAAGACTTAATATGTTGGATAATTATATTTATAAGCATCAATAGAAGCTTCTGCCTAGTGATAAATATCTTCATAGTTGAGACTTTCTTCGAGGTGCAACTTCCAATGTACTTCATATATATACTTCAATGAACTGAGGCTTCTTAACGTAGCTTTGAATAGTTACAACAGTAAACCTGGCATGAGCGATGGGAATCTCCAAACCACTGAGCGATACATAGTGGTATTTGCTCGGAGAGACTATTTATATTTTCAGTATAGAACTTTCTAGGGAGTCAACCACTATAGCAATTACTATCAATAAAATTTTCTTTGAGAATCAAATCTTGACAAATTTCTGAAGTTGAACATCATATGTCACAATATTTAACTTGCTGACATGAAATTTTGCCACAAGAAGCAATGATCTTTAAACATGAATGCCACTTTACTGAGACATTTCGTTAGTGAAGGCTCAGATTTGAAACTCAATATCTAGATTTGAAACTCAAATATCACAACATGATGTTCACCTTATAAAATCCATCTCTATGATAAAACCTTTTAGCATCAGTTTTAGGTTTAGATTAACATGTCATGCTATGATGCTCGCCAAACAAAGTTCATTTTTCTGTTGGAACTTTTCAACATTAGATTCATGGATTGGGATCCATGGGTCCTACCCCGATGCTAATCAAACAGAGTTTAACTTTCCGTTGGGACCTTTCGATGGTAGATTCCTGGATTGTGATTCAATAGTCCTACCCTGATGCTTGCTACAGGTAGAGCTTAAGTTTTTGTTGGGAACTTTCAATTGCAAATTCTTTGATTGGAATCTTAGAGACATGGCTTGATGTTAACCTGACAAAATTTACTCAAATTTATGAGTTTTGAAAGCATTTTCTCATTTAAGCTTTATCATTTTTAAGCTATTACTATATCAAATATAATTAGCCAAATATGGACAGGGAAATTTTCCCAAGCAGTGTTTGCCAGAAACTAGTGGGCTCGAAAATTCAACGCCTTGACCTCCGTCGATAGTAAAAAAATGATGAATGTTATGAGAGAGTTTTACTGTGGGACTCAATATCAATAACAAGGTGCTATCAAAGATTTCAACTTCATTACAAGGACTTAAAGATATGTTGTTTGAGGTTTTCCTTAGGCACAAGCCTTTTATGGTTAATTACCTCTCCCGATACCGAAAAACATTTTAGATTGAAGCTAGTCATTGGGCGCTAAGTACTCAAACATAGATTTTAGTAGCAACAGATTTAAAACTTGAAATTAAAATTATCATTATCTTAAGAGCAAATGGTAACAACTCGACCAATATCTCATGATTCTGTCATCTTGGGTTGATGTGGTCTCTAGCCACTTAGTTAAAGGAGGTAGTCCACTCAACCTGCAAAACATCATTGTTAACACCATTAGTTGGTTTGTATCAGGTAGGCTTGTAGACCTAAGGTGAATGTTTGTCTAAGGGATCTATGAAGCATGGACACGGGGACACAAACACATCATTATGGATATTACAACACGATATAATTGCAAAAAATAGGACATGACACGATATGGAAATATTTTTTATATTTAATAAATTTATGAATCTATACATATATTTTTAATATTTTATGCTAAAAACATTACAAAGCAATAAATGCAATCATTAAGAAAATTTTATAATGATAAATATTTTATTGGCAATATTAAAATTACATTCAATATATCAAAAAAATGTCATAACACTTACTACCAATAACATTCATAATAAAATGAAGCAAAATATAGCAAAATGTTAAAATATAACAACATAATTATCACCAAGTCAAGTTAATCTCTTCAACATTGATATCATCATTAGTTCTAGCTCCATTGCCCCCATCAATGAAACGCTTACTCTCATTAGCGAAAAACACTGTTTCTAAGCATGGCTCATCAAAAGAAAGGTTAGCAACCTCAAGAATTCTAATTTCATCATTTGTAGCTATGACATCTCCACCAATATCTCATAATTTTTGTACCCCCCTTTGGACTCCTCCAAGATAGAAGACGGAGATGAATATGAACAAATACCAATTTTGATCTCGTTGTAAAGTTATTTTGCTCCTCTGAAATGAATTGATAAAAGAAAATGTACTCCGGTTTCTTTTACAATAAGAAGATGAACACGATTGAGCCAACAATTTGAAAGCTAAATTTTGCAGTTATGGGGAACTTACTCCATAAACCATCCACCATGTCTCTCCATCCACCGTAGCTCTAGAAGTTATAGACTCATGATCCAGGAAAGTTCCACGAAATCCAATGATTAGCAAATTCCAAATTAATAATTGATCTTTAATATTTAGGAAAATCTGTTTTAAGCATTTATTTTTTTCAATTGATATCTCCATATCCTTATGTGGAGCAGCACGATTTTCAGCTTTACTTACCTAAACACGACTATAAAACCTAATAAAAATGTACTTCTAAGTGACAATTAATACAAGTTAGGATTATAAAAAAGAATAAACATCAAATCAAATAATACTTTGAATTGAGAGAATGAGCTAAATGCTAAAGAGGGGAGATGCTTTTTTTCCATTTTTCTACTAACATCTTTTAAACAATTTTATAAAAATTGAAGTCTTAATTCTCCCTCTTTTTCTTGTGTCGATATATAATAACTTTCACATTTTCTTTCATAGAATCCTACATATTTTAGACAAGTTGGTGAAAATATTTAATTGTATTAGCCAATATGAGCATGTCATTTACAAGTTTTTTAAAATCATTAATAAAATTAATTTGCACTTTTTTTAAATCAATAATATAATTAATTTTGTTCTATGAGACATCATCCAAGATTTTTTTTTCTTCACAAATTTTGCCTTGTTTATATGATCTTCATGATAAATATTTCACTTTCCACTAATCAACATTATTTCAAACATGATTATACTTGATGCAAAATAGGTCTTTGTAATGACCAACATTTTCAACTTTACAAACTCATTGAACATTGATAATCTCATTGAATGATTCATTATGAATTTTTTTATAAAAGTGGCATCACCTATAATGCTAATTATCTAGCTGCATATCTCATAAGTTGTCTCATTTAATGCTATATTCTTTGGAGCACATGTATTCTTCAAACAACTAATTTCAATGTATGAACAACACAAGGAGTCAAAAAAATATGAGGATATTGAGCCTCAATCAATGCTCCTGCAATTCTGAACATATGTGCATAATCAGTGATTAGTTGAACCAATTTATTTGAACCTACGCCCAAAATTACTTAATTTAATTGGGATAGTAATATTTTTTTATATGCCCCTTCACAGTTAATAGCTTTTATAAACATTGGTCCAGATTATGTATCGCCCATGAAATTAATGAGAGACATTCTTTGTGCATTTTTGCAACCATCACAAACTATGATAAAATATTTCTTTTTCCAAGTCCTTTTTATAAGCTCAAGCATTCTCTCAACACGTGTTGTCTCTTGTTAAAGAAAGTTTGTTTTTAATAGATTATAACTAGGAGGAATATATCCAATGATTGTGTTAGTTGCATATGAGAGAAAATTAGAATAATATGTATTTCTTGCCAAATAAAATTGAAGTGTTGCAAGATAAAACATTTGAGTAATTTTTTCATGTAAATGATCACTAGCTTGCAAATTAAAAGCTCTTTCAATAATACTATAGTCCGACATTTTTCTATTCCTATGATCATAATCATAAACTTTGCCCCAATTAAATGCCCACTTAACTGAAAGCTACAAAACTGAATATAATCACTTTGCCTAGAAGGAAGTGAAACCTTCATAATGCAACATTTTTTTTCTGCTTTGGAGCAGCATCCAATTTCTGAATTTTTTGATTATGTATCCTAGTTATTTTAGGATATACTCAAATATTTACTCCAAAATGTCGAAACAAGTGTGTTCTAGCCCTAGGATGTGTTCTCTTAAATGTTCCTTGCCAAAAATGACACTGATATTGTACTTTATCTCCGGCTTCGATTGATCTCAATTCTTCTAATTTGGTAACATATGCCCTAAAGGCTTTCTCTTGTTCTCTATGGGGTTGTTAGTCACTTACAGTAGCCAATTATCATGTTAATCAATTGCAAAAAATATACAACAAGAACAACAACAACAAAGCCTTAATCCCACTACGTGGGGTCGGCTACATGAATCTTTTTTCTCCATTGCATCCTATTTAGTGTCATATTTTCATTTAGTTCTAGTAAATTAAGATCATTTTTAATACAATAAGCCCAAGTCTTCCTAGGTCTACCTCTGCCTTTCTTAACACAAGTCGAATCTAAAACATCTACTCTCCTAATCGGATCAT
>NW_018164444.1:15762232-15815356 GCF_001263595.1 Phalaenopsis equestris
TATATATATATATATATATATATAGAAAATACTACTTAACAGAATATATCACATAGATGAACATATTTGAAGAGAGTATTCATGAAGAATCTCATGACCACATCTTATATTGTCAATTTATCTTAATGTTTGCAAGCAACTCGTGTTCAACTTAGTAATTGCTCAAGTTTGAGAAATTACCAAATTAAACTTTGTAGTAAAAGAATAATGGGGCATTTATATGCATATCACACATTTATTTATTATTTAACATTGAAAAGATAAATAAAGGATGAAATTCTAACCACTAAACCCTCACGCGTGGATTGTGCTCTTGATCATATCGATGCTCTGGATTATTCCTTAGCTCACATCAAAGCTTTGGATCGTATGGAAGCTCTGTATCGTGCTTTAGATTGTGCCCTAGCTTGAGTCGATGCTCTTGATCGTGCCCTAGCTAATGTCAAAGCTCTGGATTGCGACTCCCTCGCTTCAATCAGGGCTGCTCTACGACTCCATTGCTTCGATCAGGGCTTCTTGACAACTCTCTTTCTTCGATCGGGGCTGATTGACGACTCTTTTGTGTCAATTAGGGCTACTGGACAACTCACTTGCTTCGATTAGTGATGCTCGATGATGGCTTGCTTGTCACTTACTTCGGCAGGGCTGCGAAGAAAGATTGTGAGGTGACACAAAGATCAACAAAGTACCGCAACTTTGATTTTGTGTTGCTACTTTGAATTTTTCTTTGATGCCACTCAAATTTAAGTTCCCATGTCAGTGTCGAGCCGTGTCAAGTAGCCGTGTCGAGTGGTGTTCGAAATGTGTGGAGCGGTGTTCAAAAAGTGTCGAATTAAATGAAAAGCACGATACGATTAATAGAGTGTCTGATATGTATTGGCTCTTGTCGGAGCCGTGTCCGTGTCAGACACAAGTATGACATGTATTGGAGTTGTTAGTGCTTCATAGAAGGGGAATAATTTAAGTCAATCTTAGCTTACATAGGGCTTCATGCCCTATCAAATATACTATATAATGCACAACCCAAATAAGCAGTCATTTGGGAACCAGCGGGCTGGATCTGTGACCATAATATAGTGGAGCCTTATCGGCCAAACTACTGTATGGATCATACTAGCCTAAGCACCAGATAGAGTATACTGACCAAATCATCTGATGGAGTCTATTAGCCACATCACCATGTGTAGCTTATTGGCCAAACCATCCACTCAGAAGACTTTGGTCGTATCCGCTTCACTGTGGAGTCATTGGGCCAAACCACACAAGCAAATGACACAAGCCACCTCCTTACTGATGTAAATTTAGTAGTATCATTTATATGATACTTGCTCTTTTTTGAGTTTAAGTTAATTTGGATCTATTACCCTTCATAAACAGTTGCAGTGGGCAGTTGTATTTTTTTTCTTAAGGACTAGTAGATTTCACATAATAACTTTAAATTATCGAATCATACAGAATAAAATTTAAGAATATATTCATCCGATTTGAATCTCCTATCAACACGATCATTATTATGGTATTTATGTTATTTTGAAGTTCGTCGATTTTATTTAACTTTAGAGGATCACATTCATAAATTGAATTATTTGAATAAATTTTGGAACTTAATTCTAAAAAAGAATCTCTTTGGTTAAAATCTTCTATGAACTCGGCTATCATCGATGATATGATATTAAAATGCTTATTTAATAAGTAAATTTAGTGGCTTGAGCATTCAAAGAAAATATCAATTCTGTTAAATCCAATTCTTCTTAGGAGGTCAGTTTTGTTAACTCCAGTCTTTGTTAAGGAAAAAGATCAAACCTTGCACTATAGACAAGATGGTCTGCTCAAGAATGTACATTTATTAATAATTTTTAAATTGACTTTTGAAAAAGAGATTTTGCAAAGGTTTTGAAAATGCGCACAATTCTCAATATGGAGTACAATTTATCTTAATTTAATTTTTTGTGTGTAGCATTCTTAAATCACGTCTATAAGCATTTAACACATCGGTCGGAGTACATGCAAGCATTTTGTTATGTGCACGCATCACAATGCATTTGAAAAATTAGCTCATAGTATGCATGGATTTTTTAAATTACTTAAATCTGATCGAGAATATATGCTTTTAAGATCGATGCATGGTCTCAATTCAAATTACATTTTAACTTAAATTTATTTTCTGCATGCGTAACATTCTCAGACCATATGATTAAGCAACTTGCATATTGATCAGAGCACATGTAGGCTAGTTTTTTAATGTGCATATATTTTGAAGTGGTCACACATTTTTTTTAAGAGATGCATTTAAGTTGAAGGTAGCCTCAAGAGATGTGGAGATCCTAAAGTATTTTCAAAATTTGAAAGCTTGCTACAACATATTTTGCTTTGAGATGAGTGCAAGATTTTACTTTAAGCCTCTTAAATATCGTATTTTGTCCTCTCATATAGAGGTTGTGGATCCTGTGGCGAGTAGGAGACAAATGATAACCTCTTAAGTGCATAGTTGAATATTGTCTTTTTTCTTATAGCGTTTAAAGTTTAATCAAGTGGGCCCCACAAGAAATTATCTCTCTCCTATAAATAAGGTGGGACGTGTTATGATTTGCTTTACAATATTTGAGTTTGTTCATTTTCGTGTTCGGAGACTATTGGTGAGCAAGTTGAGTAGGAGGGAGGACGTCGCTTTGGAGGAGATGAGGGAGCTTGTTGGGCCATGATTCAGCTTAAGAGGAGGGAATGAGGGAAGACCAAGTAGTTTTGGTGTTTTTGCGTATGAGGGAGGACTTGGGTGTGATATTAAAAGCGGAGTGGGGTAGTATTAGGCTATGTCTTTTTTTTCTGTTTGGCTCTGATAGATGATGGGACGAGGTAGCAATCTCGATAGTGTACCAAGTGAAAATTCTGGAATTTTAACGCAGTATATACAAAGATTTCAAATTTCATGTTTTATTTATTATTATTGTTATTTTTATAAAGTTTAATTATGAAAACTGATTTATGTATTTATTTTAAGTAATTTCAATGCAATTAAATTAAATTACATATTAACCGTGATTCTTTTTAATTTTATTAAATTATTTTTACGTAACTTATATATATATATATACGTGTGTGTGTGTGTGTGTGATTACTTGCAAGATTCGTTATTGCTCATCTCAGGTTGCATTTGTTTCTCGTTCGTGCAGATACACGGGCATAATGTGCATCTATTTTATGTATGTTCGATAATATGGATGCATCAGAGCAGTCCATTTTACGATTGGAGAATGTTTGGATTATGTCAGCAGTCATCAAAATGATTTAGGCCGGAATTGCATGTGTCGCATTCATAACATGCTCCTTTTAATTATAAAAAGTCTTGTCATAAATAAATTTTGATGTTCCGCACATCCTCGTGTAGTCTGTTTCATGATAAGATGCTTGCATGTGTCGCATTCATAACATGCTCCTTTCAATTATAGAAAGTCTTGTCATAAATAAATTTTGATGTTTCGCACATCCTCGTGTAGTCTGTTTCATGATAAGATGATATTTGGGCACAACCAGCGGTCGTCGAGGCAAAGCTCAAATCGCACATTATCACACATTGTTGGCCATTTTGATCATATTTTCTCATGTTGATTTCTGGAGCAGGTATAGGGGTCAACATGACCTCGAAAAGCTTTCTCCCATGACAAAAGAAAAAATTAATTACTTGTAGGACTTGTGTAGAAAAAACAAAATTGTGTAAGGGATGATGTCAGATTTCGAAGAACTGGAACAATCCATTGGAAGTCGACGATGTATAGTGAGGTGATCGCGTCAAATTCCTCTCTTTGGGGCATTTTGCGATCAAGGAAGCGACAACGGGAGCCACAGACGTGTTTTTCTTCGTAAGATAAATCCGTTAAATCCTTTTACAAATCAGAGTGTTTCCTTCACGTTTGCTCTTTTCATTTATAGAAAGTCTTATCTTAAATAAATTTTGATTGTCTGAACATACTCGCGCAGTCTGGCTCACAATAAGATGATATTTGGGCAGAGTCGGAGGCTGTCGAGGCTAAGCTTGAAACCCACATTATCACACTCATTGTCGACCATTTTCATTATGTTTTCTCATGTTGACTCCCAGAGCAGGTATACATGTCAACTTGACCTCAGAAAGCTTTCTCCCATTGCGAAAGAAAAAAAATTCGTTCTTAGGTTTTGTATAGAAATTTTGAAATGTTGTGAGGGATGATGTCAGATTCATATGAATTAGAACAATTCGTTGGAAGTAGACGATGGACGGTGAGGTAATCGTTTTGAATTCCTCCCTTTGGGGCATCGTACAACCAGGGACGCACCAACGGGAGCCATAGAGGTGTGTTTTTTTTCCTGTGATAAAACTATTAAATCCACCTACAAATCAGATTTAATAAATGTAGATTTTCGTCACAACGAAAAGCAAAATTGGATTTAGCGGATCACTGGATTTAACTTCCTTCTTTTACATGTTTGGTTAGATTTACGTTAAATCCAGCTGGAAATCTTATTAAAAGTATGCTAGCGAACACCCTCTTAAAGTCTTAATTGCTAGGATGAATTATTCCTGTTTTCTTGATTAATTTTTTTCTATGTTAGTTTTTTAGAGTTGAGCATATTGTACCATTTGATTATGATTGCCCAACAGACCCTGCAGGGCTCCATCCACCATTAACAAGGTTTCAAAGTTTCTAAATTTCATTTTTTTTTACTCGCAGATTAACAACACTGCCTGCCTTCTTTGTCTTTGGGAAATCCTCGATTGATGTACTTGTTTGTGTGCAATCCTTACATCACAACCTATCATCAAACAATAAGCCGATTTTGGTATGTATCCTTCTTTCTAGGGCCATTTACATACATTGCACACAATTCTTATACAGTTACATATCTAATAGCTAAATTTTAATATTTGCGTGCAAATCACTCAAATCTTTAACATCACATCAAAGTACCACTATTACTAACTTTGCAAAAGTGAAATAGACCTTTTATGCATAGATTTATAGCACTAAAGTGTCATAAATGTAAAGATCACACTTTAGGTTTTAGATATGTGAATACATAAGAATTGTGCTGTATGTTTGTAAATTTGCTTTTTTTTATAATTGCTTTGTATGGATGATGAATGATTTTCACCTATTGATGACCTTCACGTTTTGATGTATTAGATTAGCAAATTGAGCAAAAACAATGATTTCCTATTGGCCTTGCCCCCTTTAAATTGTCTCCTCCCTCATCATAATAACATCCCGTCATGGATTTGATTATTTCTCAGTCATTTGTCATAGAATTTCTGCCATTTTCTTAGTTGATATATAATGCGAAGAACCTTTGCTGCTAGACTGTGAACATGTAAAACCTGTTTTTTTCAATCCTGTAAATTCTCCCATTAACTATGCCACTTGTAACCTCGGCACATCAAGGGGAATGAAAGCCCAACACGGAACATTTACACATGAAAATTGCTTTTTTAATTAAGATGTGGAATCTATACTATTATGAAAAGAAAACTTGGGATTCCACTAATACTCTTATCTTAACCTTTTGATTTTGTTAAATTCAATATAGTTGCTCATTTAGATGAAACTCACCTGACTGCCAAATCGTATTGTAAGAGTGCTAGTCATGCTTGTAATATCATTTTGGTCTTATTTAACTGTATGAGATCAAAATAGTGCCAAAATTTGTTGTATTTATCTTCTTTTTCTTGATAGACTTGGAAGGCTATGTGAGTTTCAAAATTTGTGTTTGTTATCCATCCTTGACTTCTTAAAATTTTATTTGCTATTGTTTTGTTTGTTACAATTGTTAAGGCTGTAGCCTGTAGGCCTAAATATGGCAAGCCCGTTGGAAAGTTCATAGCTAATTTTATATTTCCGGTTGATCAGTAGCATCTTAGAAGCTAATAAACTGCATGTGTTTTTCAAAGCAGATGTTATGTAGGTGATCTTTAATTTTCCAATAATGGTTGTGTGAGATTGTTCACAACCAATCTGTGAGGTTCAGAACAATCACACAAAATGAGACCTTGGAAGATCAGAGAAGCACTGTTAATTTTATTAAGAGAAAAGTGTCAAAATGGTCTCTTGACTTTTTTGATGGGGATCATTTTAGGCCAGAAGTCTATTAAAGTGCCAATTTAGACCCCGTACTCTTTTAATATGGGATTAGTCCCCATGGAGAAGTAATACAGCCCCGATTTAAAAAGTCCAGGCGCTAATTTGATACTTTTATATAATATGGGACTAAAATGGCCCCATGCATACAATCCGGTGACTGTTTTGACATTTTGCTCTTTTTTTTTAACATTCATACCTGCAATTTTCTGTGCTTATAGATATAGTTTATTTTTATTTTCCTATTTGAAGAAGATTGATCTCATTGTTATGAAAAATAAAGGATTTATTGTCTTCTTGATATTCATATTATTGTTTCTTTCTCTTCCTGAGAGCAGATCCTATTTGGATTGGAATATGCGCATGCTTTAGAGGACATAAAAGCAAAAATGGTGAGTTCATTGCCATCAGCTGGGTTTAGTCAAATAGTTCGATATGCAGAGGTTACTTCTTCGATCATAAATCCGTCTGATGATAATGATGGAATAAATGGACGCAACACGAAAGTTGTAGTTTTAAATTGTGGTCATAAGGAGAAAACTTTGAAGTCGGAGAAATGTAGTAAATTAGTCACTGGTACCAGATATGGTCTTGGAGGTCTAGAATGGAGTATTCCAGTGGATAAGAAGATTGATGATTACATTATGGTTTGGATTGGATCTGCAGATTCTGCTTTTGCAAATGTTGTTCTTACATTCAACAGTTGTGAAATAGGTGAAATAAGCTGTTGATTGTTTTATGAGAAAAGTGTTAAAATGATCTCTGACTTAACTGCAGGGGCCCATTTTAGTGCCGGAGTTTATGAAATGCTACTTTGCTCCCAAAATCTTTTAAATGGGGCTAAATAGTTCCCATGGAGGACTATTTCAGCCCATATTAAAGAAGTCTAGGAATCAATATAGTTTTTTTATTGACTTTGACACTAAAATGACCCATATATGAATAGTTGGGAGATGATTTTTGAAACTCTATTCGTTTTTTTATTATAATAATTTTGATTTATGCATGATTTGAAGCTTTTTGTTGGAACATTTTCTCATGCAATTACGCTTCTTGATATTTCCATATGACTTGATACTTCAGTTAGATATGACCCTGAGAGAAGCCAGTTTCTACGTGACTTCTCTGGCCAGAGAAAAACTCTGAAACGCAGGTATATTTCCTCCACATTTTCTCTGTGAATGAAAGTATAGTTAGTTTTTCCTTGTTTGTCTTCATACTTTTGGCGTGTTTGAACAGATATTATCTTGTCGAGAAGGCAAAGGATGCTAATATTGTTGGCATTTTGGTGGGAACTCTAGCTATTGGTATGTTAAAAGCAATTTTTTTACAAATCTTACTTTCAGTATTTTTGTTCAATTTTGAAAACCTCATAGAATATGCTGTCAGTGGAGCATAAACATTTCTGTGTGTGATAGTTTACCGAGACATTTACATACATATCACCCAATTCCTATATATCTAACACCTAAACTTTACTTTTTTACATAAATACCACTATTTTAACTTTTTAAAAGTCAAATACATATTTTTTATCTACAGGCAAGGTGGCATCTATGTAAAAATTAAAGTTTAGGTGTTAGATATGCAAATACATAAGAATTCGGTGGTTTGTATGGAAATCTATCTCGGTATTCCTTTATTTACGAATTATATTTCTGCTTAATCTGACTACAACTAGAATTAGTTCCATCTGCGTTGTTTTTTACAGAATGATTACTATGTATCATCTACCTAAACTGATTAATCTGCAACCTGCATTTGCAGCTGGTTATCTTAGGATGATTAATCAGATGAAAGAATTGATTGAAGGAGCTGGGAAGAAATCTTACACCTTAGTCATGGGAAGACCTAACACTGCCAAACTCGCCAACTTTCCTGAGGTAATGAGAGATTAAAACCAAATAATGTCTTTCAATCAAATATTTATTGATATTTTTTTTAATTTTGGAAGATTTACATACATACCACTCAAGTTTTCTTTATTTATATATCTAACACCTAAACTTCAATTTTTACATTCATGCCATCTTACTTGTGCATGAGAAGGTTTATTTTACGTTTAAAAGTAAAAATAGTGGCATTTTTTATGTGATATGAAAGACTTGTGTGAAATAAATGTAATAAGCAAAGTTTGGGTGTTAGATATATGAATACATAAACATTGGATGGTGTATATGTAAATGTCCCTTTTATTTACAGTGTGATGTTTTTGTCTACGTCTCTTGTGCTCAAACTGCTCTCTTGGATAGCAAAGATTTTCTGGCTCCAGTTATAACTCCTTTTGAAGCAACGTTAGCTTTTGGCAGGTTTGGTTATTTCTCATAAGGAAAACTTTTCAGAATCGTATTTTCACTCTTCACCATTTGTGTGTTTAAACTTTTTTTTTTTTTTTGGGAAATTTACATACGCAGCACACAATTCTTATATATTTACATGTCTCACAACAAAACCTTCATATTTACATACATAGTAGTTTGGTGTTTTAAGCCTATTCATGAATTGGTGTACATAACTTGTAAAATGTGGTAATAGTGCTATTTGGTGTTAAAGATTTAAATGAATATGTGTATAAATATGAAAGTTTTGGTGCGGAATATGTAAATACATAAGAATTGTGTGCTATGTTTGTTAATGCCCCCCGCCACAATGCCCTCTTGTCTGCATGTAACCTTGGTGGATTTTCTTGCTTGACAAATTTTATATGATCAATGTCAAAAAGTTGATCAAGGTTGGTTTTATTCGAGGGGAGAATTATCCTTTTAGTTGGCTAACATTGTGTCAGTTAAGAAACAATGATTAAAGTGCATATTCGTCAACTTTGGGTTCTGTACAAGGCGTGATGAAATTGCTTATTTCATTTTAAATGAATGATGTTCTACAGGATTTTAAATGTTTTAAGAACATTTGATTTAAAACTTTCAAGTTCAATTTCTCCCTCATTCTAATCTTTGGCTCCAAATCTCCTTAAACTTTTGCAGGGGGAAAGATTGGACTGGAGAATATGTGGTGGAGTTTGGCGACTTGATGATCTCTTCACCGGGAGATTTCAATCACTTTCATGAAGCTCGGTTTTCATTTTTCAAAGGTGGCTACATAGAAGATGTTCAGCCTCATGGTATTTCCTTCATTTTATATATTTATTTGTTCTTTCTTTTCTTTTTTTTTCTTTCTTTTTTTTGGGAGCATTTACATACATACCAAACAATTCTTATGTATTTACATAGCTTACATCTAAACATTCATATTTACATGCATACCATTCAAATCTTTAACATTACATAAATAAATACTACCATCACTGCATTTGTAAAAGTGAAATGCACCATTTCATGCATAGGTTTATGCCACAAGGGTGCTATAAGTGTAAATAACAAACTTAGGGGGTTAGATATGTGAATACATAGGAATAGTGTGGTGCGTACGTAAATTTCCTGTTTTTTTATATTCTTATTGTTAATGTTTTGAAGATTTATCATTTGATTCTTGTTGGTTAATATGTACATTTGTCACCTGAGAAGATTGTTAAAATGGTTCCCCGACTCTTTGCAGGGATAAATTTAGTCTTGAAGTCCATAAGAGTCAATTACTGAAAATTGTTTTAATAGGAGCTGAGATAGATTTCTCTTGGGACTATTTTAGCCTATTATAAAAGAATTTGTGGACTAATTTAATACTCTTATGGACTCTGGATTAAAATAGCCCCATGTAAATTCAGGGGATTATTTAGACACTTTACCCTTTTATCCTGTCACAAGCTATTTATTAAAGGAGGACATGTCTTTTTTGGCAGAAAATGAAGGACAAAGAAATGATGAATCAGTTGGGTTGGAGTTGTCAAAGGCAGCTATGAACTCAATCGACCGACCGTCTGATTCGATTTTATTCAATGGATCGGCTCAATCGGGGGTTGATTTTTTTGTTGCCCGTAGCTTCAAAGGTCTCAATATACAGTATAATAATCCTTCTCCCCCTTCATACATCATTGGTAGGAGAGGCAGAGCAGCTGGCTATGATGATGAGAGAAAGGCAATATATAGTTCAGAAGTTTGACGGTACTGAGGACTTCTGTGCAAATGAATTTGATTTGTTCTTTGAGGTGAAGAAATTGGTGGTTTCTAACATGTAAAATATGAGCTGTTAGGATTATTTGAAAGCCCAATGTTGTAGTTTATGAATAAATTATTTTATAAAGATTGCATTAGGGGCTGTTTGGTTGTAGTTCTGTGTTGTAATGAAATTATCTTGATCATCACTAAAATATTTTGTTTCTTTCAGTGTTATTATTATTATTATTATTATTTTGTTTTGTTTTTTTCTCTTGTTTTTAAAGATATATGTATGCATTTTTAGGATTGTGACAATTTGATTTAGTGCTATTTTATAGTTCATTATTGCTTGTGGAAATATCTGTTAGATTCCCCTGGTTTTGGTTGCATTGATCATTTATGAAATTTATTATTTTGAAGATCTAATATTGTACATTAAAAAAAGGTGAGCATGAATCAAAAATAAATCTTGCTGACAGGAGTGATGTGGCCCAGCGGGGCCTAACAAGTACGATCTGGGACTAAACGATTGACAATCAACCCACACTTTCGGAAGAATGTTATGCCTCGAGAAAATAAAAAGCATACTGTGCCTGAAAAATTCATAGGACTAGAAGCATCTAAACGGACAAATCACCTTCTAACTCAGATAGGTCGAGAGAGTAAAGACGAACCTCATAGTCTTTGGGTGGGAGTCGTGTATCCTTTGCAAATAGCAGCTCAGGCGGACAATCACCCTGCCTGGTAGCCGCTTGTCCTAGTAACAGCTCGACCATGCTCATGGGTCCAGTGGGCCACATTTATGTACGGACTAAAATGCTCCTATTGTACCTACATATTGGGGCTACAGTGTGTAAATGTACAATGACTCGTTCTTATAAATAGGGGGTCCTTTTCATGAATAATGAATACACAAATGTATGTTCATTATTGTGTCATTACTCCCCCCTCGCTTTTCCTCCAGCATTCTATTCATTGGGCAGGCCTCCTGGATTGATTTGAATTCAACATCCTTAAAGATGTAGTGAGCGTGGAGTTATGTTGTTAACAAGAAAATGAGTACAACAATCACAGAGAGAAGAAACAACCAAAGAGCTGTAGCCAACTTGGATCCCCCGCAGGATGAGATTTAGGAACACATGTAAAGAGAAATAGAAGAGATGAGAGCAGGTGTCGAATCAAATTGCTGAAATCCTGAGGTCCATCACATCCCTGATGAGAAATTGGACCCCATAAGAGTAGAACTAGCCACAGGTGGTAGTGCCCGTGCAAAACGGTAGGAGAGCGAACCACTGTCCTTAGGTGGCCGATGACACACAGTGCAAAGACAATGCAGGATCGTATGATGCTCGCATAGAATATTTCAAAATTTCATTTTCAAATTCACCTTCATGATTACTTTGTCTTGTTGTCATGTTATAGCCAATTTTTCTTTATACCCATGGAATGAATATTTTAAAGGAAGCAGCTGATTCACTTTTATGACTTACAATTTCATCTATGTGAACTATATGAAACCATTTACAATTAAAATTGCATAAAAATTTTCTCCAAATCGTGTGGAGTTGATTGGTCCAAACCAGTCCATATGTAAGATTTCTATGGTCCTAGATGTAACTAAATCCTTGGTGGATGAAAAGATGCACTAAATTATTTTCCAAGTTTGCAAGCTTCACAAAGATGTTCATTGGTAAATTATATTTTAGTTATCCCTCTAATTAAGTTTTGAGTGTGAGATTTTCATAAGAGTTTTCATACTAGCATGATATAGTCTCTTATGCCACAACCATAGCTCTTCTAATATTATCTTAAGACAACAAAACTATTTTGTGCTTTTCATATTATCCAAATCTATCATATTCATATTATTAATATTTGTGCCTAAAAAATAGTTTTATCATACAAGTTCGTTAAAGCATTAATTAAATGTTTATTGTTTTGTTGTATAGTTGTTTGATACTTAACAAATTATGTTGGATGCAATTAACTAAAAGGATATTTTCATTAATAATTAAATTACTTTTGTTAACAATACCAAAAACAATTACTTTCAATTTATTATAGTTACAAAGAGTCACCATTCAACCCTTTCTAGGTTCAAGTGCTAGGAACTTATTTTTGTCACTAATAATATGTCTAGATCACCCACTATCTTGACATCATATGCATTCACTAACATTCTGTGAAGGCATACTTGTTCATACAACTAGTTGGTAACCTTAAAAAATAGATCATTTTGGGTCCCTTCAATAAAGTAGGATAAAGCATACAATGATGAATTTTAATCTTTTTTTTTTCTCCAGCTTAATGGTGTTTTCACATGGGTTCTATAAAGGCATAATGAGTTATGCATCCACAAGAATAACATGTGCTAGGAAATTCTTATATAATTTTTTTAGATTTAAATGTTTTTTTGTTATAGTGGAATGTTCGCCTAGGTGGTCCAGATGATTTTGTTAGATTAGTGACAAATTTTCAAAGTATTGAAAATTCTTTTCTAAGATCTTATTTTGCGCTTTTAGTTATACTTATATCAACCCTTAAATTGTGTTCTTATCATTCATAACAATCTAATTTTTTTTCTAACTCTTGTTGTGCTTCCTTAGTTTAAAAAAGTTTATGATTCCTATTTTCAAGTTCATTTTTAATCTTAGTGAATTATATTTCAAGGTATTGTGTTCTTCATGTAGTGTGCAAAATTATTTATTCAAAATTGTATATTTCATTTTTACTTTCTTAAATTATGTTTATATTTTTTCAACAAATGTAGATAGTTCATCTTATGTAACGTTTAATACCTCTTAGATATTTGATTTGCCCAGTTTTTCATCAGTCATTAAGCAGGGATTTGTAATTTCCTCCTCTATTTTGTCTCTAACATTTTTGAATCTAAGTTGAGCTCAAAAGCTCATAACTTGATGTGACTTTGCCTATTATAATTATACTCAAAGAAAATGCCATAAGTAGATGATTTACATTTACTTTTACCTTTATCTTATCCATTTTCCTACAAAAATATTTTCTCTTTTATTTTTTGAAGTAGAGACAAATTGCTTTGTTCTCTCCATCCTTAGACTATCTTTGTTTTGTGTCTTTAGTTTTTAGCATGATCTTCTGTCATTCCACCAAGTTTGTTTGTCTATGTGAACTTTTTCTTCAGAAGTTTTATGAAAACCAAGTAGATGATCAAATGAATAAGTGGATAAAAATTTTGATTTATAAATTACCATAACCTTAGCATCCCATGATTCATGCATATATCTTAGAATTTTATTCTCTTTTTGCATTAGATAAAACTATATCAAGTGCATACAAGGATGTAACATTTTTTGTAAAACAAGTGTACATTTCAAAATTCTTTCATTAGATAGCATTTGGAAGATTTCATATTCATGGAGCATAATATATATACAAGACTGTATGACTTCATTTGTTGCTTCATAAGTTTCTTTCTTGAAAGTCAAATATAAGCAAAGATTGGAATAAAACATATAATAATAATAATAATAATAATAATAATAATAATAATATCCAAAGTAATGTAAAAATTATTTAAATCACTATCAAACATGTCTTAAAGCCTTAATTAACCACTAGTAGTTACTTAGAGTAAAGAGTAAATGTCCTTTAGTTAATTAAATTAAATAAAAAACAACATTTGTAAGAAAATAATTCAAGTGAAAAAACACAAATTTAAAAACCTCAAAAGGCTTTTAATATTAAAAATTTCATCAAAGAAACCATATAACAAAAACTAAATATTAAAAATAATTTCAAGCCATTTTGATAAAAAAAACTTAATTTTAAATAACTAAATTACATAAGAAATAAATAAATTAAGATAAATATATTTATCCTCAAATTAATTTGCAATTTTTAGATTAATTGAAACTAAAAGCCTAACATTTTGGCTCACCATACAAACCACACACACATTAGATGATTTTATTAGATTGCTGACTCTAGCATTACGTTAGGGCAATTAAGATTATGATTATTTTTATAATTGTGATGATTTTTAATTTTTCTTATTAGACTTGATATTGAGGTGGTTTGTGGTTAGATTGGATGTTAGGGTATCTAATCTAGTAATCCTGACACTTATTTTTTGTAATTGCATGCACTTAGTAGGACAATCATTAAAATAATGAAATGCAATTCTATGCCTTTTCTGTAGGTGCTAAAATTTTGCTCCTAAGCATGGTTCTGGTAGGATAGGAGGTAATAAGTCAATTAAAGCATTTATGTCTATTATACTTATATTTTGCTCCTTTTGTGATAAGCTTTATGTTTTCGAACCATAGTCAATATAGGATTTATTTACTTTCAATCAAATCTATAAATAGAGTTAGGTTAGTTTATATCGGTGTCCAGTCACACAAGCCTTTCATAAGTTTTTCTTTAGCCATATTGGCTTATTTATTTTATTTGATTATTATTTTCTTCATTGTGTTTACTTTTATAATTGCATGATTAGAACTCTACGCTTTTTAAGTTTATTAGTGGTGTGCTTTGCTTAAATCATTGTGTGGGTTGGCTCTTAGAATAGCTTTTCTACCCAAACTAATAATTTATAATATTGTTTTTCAATTAAGCTAAGAAATAGTAATATAAATAATAAATTAAAATTAAACCACATCCCTAGTATTGTGTAACATATAAATGATATTTAAAATTGAGTAGAAACTAATAAGGTCTGCCTTATAATCCGGACAGGTAGATCATATGCATCATATTAGTTCTTCCTCTATATTTTTAGCACTCACCCATTACATCATAAGAGGAGAATCTGACTAGTGAGAATCACTTCTCTTATACTGTGAATTCTACCTTTTGTACTTTACATGACATTAAGACTTTTCATGCATGTATATTTAGGATTGCATACCTTCTTACATAGCCTTTTAAGCACAAAATATAACATCAAATTGAACCAAATCAAGCAAGATTCTTCAGCTAGTCAATTTCTTTAAACATCTTCAATAAGTCAAAAAAATATTAAATTTAAAATGTAATTTTTTTTGCATTAGCTAGATGCATTACATACTAGATTAGGCTACTTTATTTTTTATGATCAAAGTATAAGACATGCTGTGATTATAAGACGGTAGTGAGACCTGCAATGCTATATGGCGCTGACTGTTAGCCTTTAAAAGAGAAGTATAATAATAAGTTAAGTGTTGCCGAGATGAAAATGATTAGGTGGATGAGTGGCTTTACACTTAGAGACAAAACTGTGAAATGAATATATCCGTGATAGGGTTGGTGTAGCTCCTGTGACAGACAAAATTAGAGAAAGTCGTCTTAGATGGTTTGGTCACATTAAACGTCGACCATCTGATGATCCGATTAGGAGAGTAGATGTTTTAGATTTGACTTGTGTTAAGAAAGGCAAAGGTAGACCTAGGAAGACTTGGGCTTATTTTATAAAAAATCATCTTAATTTACTAGAACTAAATGAAAATTTGACACTAAATAGGATGCAATGGAGAAAAAGGATTCATGTAGCCGACCCCAAGTAGTGGGATTAAGTCTTTGCTGTTGTTATTGTTGTTGTAAAGTATAAGACATGCTTCTCTTTTTATAATAAACAATAACCCTACCTCTCATCCATTTCATATGACCGGGTCACATGATTTTGAGACATTTAGGTGGGTTTAGCTAGCAGTCATTCCAAGGTAAGATCGTATGTATAGTAGAGTTGGACTTCATTCAATTTTTTATGGAATTAAATTATAAATCCTTTGCACTTTGTTAAACTAGGTTTAAGGCTCCACTTAGTTAATAGAACTCACGTTTCGTCTTATGTTCTAAGGCTATTCATTTTCTTATAATATAAACCCTTATCTCCTAAACTTTCTCATGATCTAATGCAATTGAAAACTTAATAAAACTATCAACTCAAACAAAAAAAAAAAATTTTATTTTAAAATCACTAAAACCCAATCAATGAAGGCAAAGGGTTGCCGACAACAATGGCCAAGATACATCAATGAGACAGAAGCCAGAGGGTGAGCACCACTAGTAGTCTTTTTAAAATGTTGAAAATAATTAAAAACTATTTTAAATATTTTTATAAATAAGTTCATTTATTTTGAAAAACAAAAATAAAAATATGTAAGAAAATATTGCACAAGATATTTTTAAAAACAAAAAATAAAAAACAAATTTTAATTCAAAATGATCTCTAAATCAGTAAATCTTCCCAAAACTACTGGCATAAAAATTTTTTATCACTTAATCTTGTGGTCGTCTTCATAATTAAAAGCAATGCGTCGGGGCGGGGGGGTCGTCAACTTTTACAAAGTCTAGTCAACTTTTACAAAGTCAATGAAAAGTCAATGAAAACAAAAATAAGAAAAACTCCAAAAATAATAAAAAATTGGAGTTTATTAACTTGAGTTTGAAATTATCAAACTCAAGTTGACTTTCAAGCGATTCGAGCTAAATATATTAGTTGAAAAGGTATATATATATATAAATATTTATATCAAAGAGGACTAATGTCATGTTTCAATGAATTTATTTTGGCTCGAACCTTTTTTTTAAATGAAAATAAGCCAGCCTATACTTTGAGCAATTTAAAACATGGTCAATTATCAAACAAGATCCAAACTCTAGTTAAGAGCTAACTGCCCTAATTAGAAGCAGAGCATTTTAAATTAACATATCCAATAGAGAACTTGTGATCTAGATTGGCACTTATCAATGCTAGAATCCAATTTCTCTAGTATACTTGTATTAAAGCGAATGCTAAAGAATAGAGGCAATATTAGTCATGGTGGCAGAAGTGTAATTTCGATAAACTTAAAATAAGAAAAAATGGGAATGTAGGAGAGTAATTATAATATAAACCCTCACGAAGGCCAACGCCCTTAACATACACAATTTCTCTCAAGAAATGTGCACACACACAAGTGCATTTAACATTCTGAAACTTCAATGATTTCATAAATAGAAGAAAATATTGTTTCCGGAGTCCGGATATCATTGTATCCGTACTCCAATAATAAGACATCATTTGTAAAGTCGTGAGACTCAATTTCATAAATTAACAAAATATAAAAAATATATTTTTTTAAGGACTCGAATCAAAATCTGTCTGGTACATCGAAAAAAAATGAATTATATTATTATGATATTTGGTAGAATTATGGTGGTATTCTAATGATATTCTGATGGTATTATAGTGATATACTTGTGATATTTTGGTTGTATTATGGTGATTTTTTTTTTTTTTTGTATTCTAGTCATATTCATGTGACATTTTGTGACATTCTTATGATATTATAATGATATCCGATTGTACTTTGGTAATATTTTTGTAATATTCTAATGGTAATTTCGTAGTATACTAGTGATATTTTAGTAGTATTTAGTGGTATTATGATGGTATACTTGTCATATTCTTGTGATATCTTTGTGATATTCTGATAGTATATTAATAATATTCTAATAATATATAGTGATATTCTTTATGGTGACATATTTGTGATAATTTGTTGGTATACTTGTGGCGTTCTGAGTGTATAGTAGTGGTATTATGATTGTAAACTAGTGGTATTCTTGTGATATTCTGATCATATTCTGTTGGTATTCTTGTAGTATTGTAGTTGTATCCTGGTGGTATATTAATAGTATTCTGGTCATTAACCTACAGTATTATGGGTATTATGATGGTATACTTGTGACATTTTACTGATATACCAGAATACCACCAGAATACAATCAAAATATCACAAATATATAATCATAATACCACTAGAATATTACTAACATACTAACAATATACCATCATAATATCGTCAGAATACCACAAGAATATCATCATAATACAACTAGACTGCCACTTGCCTACAACTAATGCCACGAGAAACCACTAATACACTATCAAAATACCACAATATACGGGCAAAATACCACACATATTACTAGAATATCATCGAAATACTAGCATACTACCAAAATATCACTAAAACATCATAATAAAACATCCAAAATATCACCAAAATATTAACATAATACAACTAGAATACTACAAGTATATCACCAAACTGCCACAAGAAAATCATAAGAATAATGCAAGAATGCCACCAAAACACCACTAAAATACCACAATAATACAACCAGAATATCATCAGAATACCACAAAAATACGACCAAAATACTACCAAAATACAACCAGAATACCACAATTATACAGCCAGAATATCACTAGTATACTGCCAGAATATCACCAGAATACCACTAAAATACCGCCAAAATATCATCATAATACAACTCATAGTCTTCAGGCCGGGTCACAAAAAAAAAATAGTTTCTTTCATAATTTTTAAATTCGTGAAAACAGGTACCACCACTTCACAAATGGCGCTGTATTATTGGAGTTTTGCGTCCAAACTCAAATCTCAATTTATGTTCATCTACAATACACAAAACTCAATAAATATTTATTTAAGATATGCGTGTATGCAGTTACTAATTTTTTTACCTCATGAGCTCTATGTAGTTCAGTACTTCAACAAATGCTAAAAACTGCGATTTATTGTACAAAATCAAATTCAAATGAGCTGCAATCTTCCCCTTTAAGTAGGACCTGCTCCATTAGAATTTAGAGGTAAAGCAGCACGGAGCTCCTAAAATAACTTTGTTCCATTCTGGCTACAGGAAATTGCTTAGGATCTCATTTGGTTGCTTGTCAATAAGAAGCTTAACGGCACATTTGGTTGCTTTTAGATTAAAAACATGTTTAAAAATATTATGATTCGATTTTCACTAGTTAGAGAGAAATTTATATCATTACTATGAAGAGAGTTTTGAAGTACCTAGAGGAGTGATAAATCAATCCTTGCATCTAATCGCATTTAATTAAAAAGATGAATTTAGGAAACTTCAAAACTTTCACAACACAATGAGAACTGTTAGCAAACAAATCAGACCTTAGAAAAAAGTGAGTTTGTTTTCCCTCATCTTAAGTGAATAAAATCATCAGTTTTGGGGGATGTTTTGAGAATGCCTCTGAATTTTTTAATTAATGCCTGTGTCTATTTACATCCAGACAAATTATGGATTTACCAAAAATGATAATTTTTGTAAATCATTATTTCTAACATCAAGTAACCAAATAAGCTTACAAGGCAAAAATATTGGCTCCAGGTGAATTCAGCGGTTTACAAGGCCTTCAATTGCCTTCTTCCAGTGCCAAGCAAGTTGTTTCTTATCCTCAAACGTTGAGACCTTCATTGGCTGAATATGTAAAGCAGTTAAATGCTATTTAGTAAAACAAATTTCACAAAGTTGCCCAGAAAAATACATACCGTGCAAACCTTGAAGTGTGAAGAATTCAAGACCTGGACGCCAATGTCATTAGGGTTATCCGACCATAGAATCTTCATACTTTCTATTGACTTGGAAGGATCAACATAAAATAATCTGGGTTTGTTGGTGAGGATGAGCTGCACTTTTTTGCTTGTGAGCAGACGCAGTTTTTTGAGCTTAGAAGCCAAAACAACAGTCTCCCCATACTCCAGAAACTCTTTCCTGATACCAAGACAGTGAGTGAAGTAAAAAATGAATGAATGAATCTTGCATTGGTGGACAATGAATGGCATCATACAGCAAAATCTATTCCAGCAGTGATGGCTGAAGAAACTTATGTTTCATTATCAAGATGCATGCAATCATTAAAGCAGAATGGTATTGCTATCACAGTAAGAAATGAAGAGATGTTATTGCTTAATTTATAGCATAAATATACTGACCATCTAGAATCAAAAGAGTCCACTGAAGCCAACAAAGCAGTATGAAATTCTAATGACGGTGATGTATTAGAACCAAACTCTGAAGCTAAATTCTTATAAAGGACAACAGCTGATTTATTTTTCTTCAAGACCCTCCTGGAATCCTGACCAAGAAAATGTAAACTGATAAAAATACTATTAAACTTCTTTTTTTTAAAAAAAAAGGAAATAATTTTCACATTTTGGATTAAAACATTCGAGTTCAGAGCGATCTTCGGGGCTGACAACTGTCTTAACTTGCTCCATTCAATGCCCTTAAAGAAAGGATGCATCTTTAGGGCAGGATAACCCCCTGGGCCAGCGCCCAATCTTCCTCCAGGATCAATATCCTGCAGCAGAACTATGGTTGGAATAACAGTAACATAAACACACGATTATCAAGATCAGCATGATTATTCTTAAAGCTTGGTTTCCAGTTTTTATTACAAAGAAAGCATAACACATTTAGAATGTAATGGAAAATATAAAACAAAATTCATTTACCTTTATATTGTTCTGAACAAGAATAGATTTTCAAGGCAAGTACATTCAAAAAATAATATTTAACAAAAAATATCGGATAATCTATGTTAACTTTAAATTACATTCAATTTCAAAATATTATAATCATCTTAAATCTAACATAAAAATTCTATTAAATCTATAGCCAAATAGAAACAAAAAAATGTAAAATTTTGTCATTACAAAATAATAAATGAAGTATTCGAATTAAATGAAATTTATTGTTAGTTAAGCACTAAAAAGGATACTTTATTTGGGTATTCAGAAACTAAGAAAATTTGGCTTGACACTCATGAATAACATATTTACTAATGATTAATAGGATAAATCATTACAGTAATTTTTTTTTTTTGGCAAAGTTGAGTGTCCAACCACACAAATTGATGAGGTGGGTTTGATCCCATGATTTCTTAATACTTCAAAAATCTTTACCAACAATGCTAAATGCCACAAACCATTGTAACAATAATCAGATAGTTTTACTAATTTAATTAATTTAGGAATTTAAAATTTTGAGTTTATGGGCTTAGATACCTCCTATGAGAAATAGTGAGATACCTTCTATGAGGCTTAGATACCTCCTATAAGGAATAGTGAGAACAGCGTTTTAAGGTGAAGCTTCCAAGAATGTCAAGTATGCAACCCCATTTCCCTCTGGTATCTTCTCATATTAGTCAAATATTTCTCTTCCTCCAAGATGCTTTAGAAGATAGGATTCGGGATGCCTTGCCTAAGATGGTAGGAACGCTGTCATCTGCTTCAGTTGCAAGAATATTCGAGACACATCCAAATCATGCCCTTACCCTCTGAGGAAGGCAGCATTTTATCTACATATGCCTTTCAAGGAAGATGATGAAGATAGCAAAATATATGCCTTTCTTGCATGACATGGAAAATAAATCATTTTTACAACGCCATGATTTTCTTTATATCTCTGATATTAAAATAAAAAAAATTTGATCTCTTGGAAGCCTCAATTGCTATTAAAATAATAATTGCTTTAACTATAACACCATCATTAAGCTCGATCTTTCTTTGTTCATTTAGTTTTAAAGTTCTTAAAATTACTTAGGATAAAGGCATTAAAACTTAGCAGTTGTAAAATTCTGGTGAAAGAATGGGTGAAAGTTTAGGTTGTCCTAATTTTTCTGCTTTGAGGAAGATATAAATTGGGTTGCACAATCTTCCATATTGTTAATGTAATTGGTCTGCTCTTGACAATCACACTATATCGAGAATGGTCCTTCATAAAGCATCAGTTTTCGTTGAAATCAAGAATCTGTTGCATTGGCATCCAAGGGTAAATTTGTCTTTTATTAGCCTACAGGCAATTTAATCATTTGTCATTTATTATGGTTTAGTAGAAATAGGGCTAATATGTTTGGGGTTAGAGATATGCATGAGATTGTCGTTGAGTCTTGAGTTTAGGGTTTGAGAAAGATCCCATCTCTCGGATTGTAGGAATTGAAAGAGATCGCCTACCTATCAAATTGTAGGTGTTTATATTTGTGTTCGTCTTGAGTGTTTGATGTTGTTGCAATTAAATATTATTTGTCCTAATTTCTGTGTGAACAATTGATTTGGTTCCAATTGAATGGTATGGGAGCATTGATTTGGGAAAAAAAAGGAAAATCGGCTCACGGAGGATTGATCGGGCTAGTAGGGTAAGGACGATGGGATGGGATCACATCACTAGCAGGAAAACGATGACGGATTGCGGCGTGAGATACAATCACGATTACAGCTCACAGAGAAGCAATAGTCTGATTGCGGCATACATAAGATTGCAGGAGCCCTAGAGATACAACTGCGATTTAAGCTTGTTGGAGACAATTGCAGCTATAGAGGTTGTAACTCCATCTTTCTCCTCCCACTCCTTCACGTATAGTCGCAATCGGAGTTAGTTGGAAAGGCTCCGATAGGATTGCAACCTGCAGAGGCTTTTTAACTCCCATCTTCTTCCTATTTCCATCCCGTCTCGCGACATAGTCGCAATTAGAGCTAGTTGAAGAAGGCCACGCGGGGATATGTGCGAGAACAAAGAAGCATACCCTGGATTTGGTGCGCCCTGGTAGTGATACAGTAACGATTCAGGCAATTTGGGGAGCCGATGGAAGATCACGGCTTACTACCTAGCAGGGTAAAAACTGAAAGAAAGTCGAAGGATCACAAGTGTACAGGAGTTCAGCGCCACTCTTGATCAAAAATGAAAATAGGGAATGCAACGTAAATGAGTTATGTGTTGCTTATAATGGAAACTCATGATCGAGATCTGCAAAGTACAAAAATTTGGATTACGGCTTCCGGAGTTCCGCGCAACTTCCAATAGTTCCCACCAAACCCTATACAAGAATTTCGGGATCGCAGTATCCAGAGTTCCACCCACACCGAACCCGTGCTTAGAAATTTTGAATCTCGTGATTTTGGTGTAAAGGGGTTTCAAAACCATCCAAGAGTAATGGTTGTCAATAAAATGGATGCTTGGAGGAAAAAGTAGCAAAATAGGTCAGTCAAATCAAATCTAAAATAGAGGAGTGTTCCACGGCAATGGAAAAGAGGTTAGAGGGGAGGTTCATAGCCTTAAAAAAATTATACAGAATATTATGGATTCCTAGCCAATCCCTACACTACCAGCAACAGGATCGAGTGACGGCGTATGGAATGGACATGAGCGACCGCAATCAGAATAATTCAAGCGACATCAGGGCACCGTCGTTGTCTCAAATTGATCTGGAGCAACAGGACCGAGTGTAGGAATGGGAAGCAAACTCGAGCATCAGAACTCGGAAGAAATGACATGACATCAGAACAGATAGAATGAGAAGTAGCAGGCAGAAGGGGACGAGAAGAACAATTTAAAGGATTTTGACCCAAAATAGAGAATCAGGGTGGCACCAGTGATTTTGTTGCAGCAACCTTCCAAGCAAAGGGCAGTTCTGAAGCTTGTAGGTATGGAAAAGCTGATTATAAGGCACACCAGACTTATGGAAAAAGAGAAATCATTATGAGTCGAGGAAGAGAACCCAACCCCCACTTTATTGGATGGTGGGGGTTGGGGGGAAAGAGATTGGTGAGGACACTCGCACAAAAGGAAGCTGAAGATGTCAATCTTTGAAAGATGGTATGCCAACGGTTTGGTCTATTGCGTGGAGAGAAACTTTGTTGTTAATGTTCTGACAGAGGAAGAATAACTAATAGTAGCGTACCTTTGTTTAGAAGCAAAAGCTATAGCATTATCAAAGGAGAAAATAATGTCAACCAATTACAACTTGGGAAGAATTTAAGAATTGCTTTTTGGAACGTTTCTGAGTCATTCAGGAAAGAGATATATATGAATAATTCTATGCATTGACTAAAGAAGGGACTATTATGGAGTATGGAAGAGAGATTCAAGCTATAATCGGGAAAGATGAGGGAGATTTCTAAAGCAGTATTGGAGAACTTCATGAAGAGTCTAAAGTCCGACATACATGCAGCATTTAATCTATTGAGATAACGAGACTTGGCAAAAGTTATGGAATTAGTGTAGTTAGTTTAGTTAGTTGAAGATCATAATGCAATGAAACAGACTAATAAAAGCCGCACAGGTGGAGCATCATACTAAACTGCGATAACCACGACGACACCAAAGACTTAAATAGTAAAAATCCATACAGAGGCTTCATAAGACAAATCATGGTCCACAACTGAGGGCGACACTCAAGCACCTTATAGAAATAGAGATACAGGAAAAGCGAGCCCAAGGGATATATCTTCGATGTGATGAGAAGTTTAGAAAAGAACTCCATTACAAAAATCGAACATTACAAATTCTCACAATTTTTGACGAGGAGGCAGGGGACGAAGAGATAAATGAAGATTTGGTGGAGGAGCAACACCATCATTTTTTCACCTTAAGGGCAAAATATCTTTTTGAGAGAGGAGTAATGTTAGACCGACACCTAAAACCAAATGTCTTTTATTGGCGGGCAATTTAGTCTTTTGTCATTTACAATGGTTTAGTATAAATAGGGCTAATATGTTTAATGTTAGGGGTATGCATGAGTTTGCTATTGTGAGTCTTAGGTTTAGGGTTTGGGAGATTTCCTGCCTCTCAAATCGTAAGAATTGGGAGAGATCGCTTACCTCTCGGATTATAGGTGTTTATCTTTGTACTCGTCTTGAGTGTTTGATATTATTCTAATAAAATATTATTTTTCCTAATTTCTGTGTGAAAAATCGATTTGGTCTCTATCAGAAGCTTGATGTGTCCCCAAGGTTGATTTGTTAAATATTTTTGAGTTCCCCTGATTCATTGTTACATCGCAGGACCATATTGAAGAATTCTCATACACTAGCTTGCATCCCACTCCTCTCCATTAGTTGGTATCTCGTCCAAGGTCGAAGATAACATCTATTTGAGCAAAGAAGCAATCCGTTTCAAATCATTATTAAGTCCTTAATGCCATTAATTCTATGAAAATTTCTCCTTTCACTATGCCCAATTCAATTCCAACAGCTCTCAAGGGACTTTGGATCCCTCTATTTTTTATAAGCAAATAGAGGCTATAAATGTTAATTCTTAATTCAATTCAAAGGATACTATCATTAAGCCATTTTATCATATTGTCGGTACTATTGAAAAAACATTTGAACAACAACTAGTGAAGCCAAATTCAATGACAAATATCTTGTAATCAAAAGAGATTAGAAAAAACCATCAGTGACAAGGCTACAAAGACTACTAGAATAGCAAGCTAACTTCCATATAGGAAAAGGATAGTGTGGTTCTTTCTATTAAACAAATAATAAAGAAAATCTCAAATATCTATTTTAGCTTGTTAGAATTCTATTATGCAAGTAGTAAAAGTGTCCATCATTAAATGCTCTCGTGGAAATGATTTTAGGGAAAATGATAATAACACTTGATGGCGGAGAAAAATGGGAATGCAAAAAATTATTTCTAAATTTTATTGTTTTCTTTATTTTCCTAAGCTTCATTCTTATCTGTTATCCCTCTACTTGGAGTCTCCAACAAAGCTTGAAGTTGTCCTTGATCCCCATTCTCAGCTTTTGCTCATAGTGGCTCATAAATTTGGTGCTCTTGTCCAGCCTCGTCTGCGATAACCACGACAACATCAAAAGCTCAAAAAGTGAAAATCCAGATGAAGGCATCACGAGACAAGAATCATGGGCCACAACTGAGGGTGACATTCAAGTGCCTTACAGAAACAAAGATTTAGGATAAGCAAGCCCAGGGGTTATATTTTCGATGTAATGAGAAGTTTATACGAGAACACCAATGCAAAAAATTAAACATTACATGTTCTCACTATTGGTGAAGAGGAGGCGGGGGATGAAATAGAAGATGTGGTGGAGAACACCATCATTTTTTTCAGCTTTAGGACAAAGTGTTTTTTTTTGGAGGTGAGTAATTTCACGTCGACACCTAAAGGTAATTTTATTTTTTAGTAGCTTACAAGCAATTTAGTCTTTCGTCATTTATTATGGTTTAGTATAAATATGGTTAGTATGTTTAGGATATGGGTATGCATGAGATTGTTGTTTTAAGTCTTATGTTTAGGATTTGGGAGATTCCTATCTCTCAAATTGTATGGATTGAGAGAGATCACCTACCTCAAGGATTTTAAGTGTTTATTTTTGTGTTCGTCTCGAGTGTTTGATGTTCTTGCAATAAAATATTATTTATCCTAATTTTTGCGTGAAAAAAATGATTCATTTTCTATCAAAATCTTAGTGTTATCTCCAAAGATGTTTTGTTGCATATTATTGAGTTCGTCTAATCTATCTCCACCATTGTTAAATCCTAGGACTCTCGTGAGGAATTCTCAAGCACTAGCCTACATCCCGGTCCTCTCCATTAGCTGGTTAATAATTTTCATCCAAGGCTAAAGATGACGTCTATTTTAGCAAGAAGCAATCCGTCTCAAGTCATTATAAAGTCCATAATGCCATTAATTCTACAAAAATTTCCCCTTTCTCTATGCCCACTCCAATACCTGCAGCTCTCAAGGGACTCTTTATACCTCTATTTTTTATAAGCAAATAGAGGCTATAAATGTTAATTCTTAATTCAATTCAAGTATGGATATGATCATTAAGCCGCTTTATCATATTATCAGTACTATCGACATAAGTATTGAACAACAACCACTGAAAGCTAAATCCAATGACAAATATTTCGTAACCAATAGAGAATACAAGAAACCATCAACGACAAGGCTACCGGCAAGGCAAGCTAACTTCCACATGGGGAAAGGATAGAGTGGTTATTTCTATTAAAAATATAATAATAAAAATCTCAAATGTCTATTTTAGATTGTTAGAATTCTATTTTGCAAGTTGTAAAAGTGTCCATCATTAATTGCTCTAGTGGAAATGATGTTTGGGAAAATGATAATAATGTTTGATGGCCGAGAAAAATTGGCATGCAAATTTTTTTTTAAAATTCTACTGTTTTTCTTAACATTGTCATTGATGGTCCCAAGCCCGGATGTGAAAAGTCGAGAGTTGCGTTAGGTGGCCAACAACCAACGTAAAATTTGTCCAAAAAATCATGAAATGAATCATTTTGATCATTGTGTAAGTGCTAGAGCGTTCCCTGGAAGCGACGCGTTGTATGACCTGAATACAGTGAAAAGTGTGCAAGGGTCACTATACCGTCCGAGTGTAGTGTCAAATAAGCAAAGATTCTCGTATTACGGATGGATGAGAGCAAAGAAGTTAGTCCAAGAAACTAATAAAACTAATATTAAGTTAGGATCTTGAAATATATGCACTCTCAATGATAAATTAATGAAATTAGTTGATATTATGATTTACAGAAAAATTAATATTTTATGTATTCCAGAAACTAAATGGGTTGGAAAAAAGGCTAAGGAGATTGATAACTTAAGTTTTAAATTTTGGTATTCTGGTAAGAGTCGCACTAAAAATGGTGTAGGTGTAATTATATATAAGAGTTTGAAAGATAATGTTGTAAAAATTAATATTATTGGAGATAAAATTATAGCTCTTAAAATTATTATTGACACTAAGATTTTTAATATTATAAGTGCTTATGCTCCTCAAGTAGGTTCAGATATAGGGTCTAAAGATAAATTCTAGAATGACTTAGATGACTTAATACAAATGATATCTCATGAAGAAAGAATTTTTGTTGGAGGAGATTTAAATGGACATGTCAGTAGAGTAGTAGAAGATTTCAGAAATATTAATGGTGGCTACGGATTGGAGCGATTAATGAAGATGAAACCATATTAAATTTTGCTTTAGCTTATGCTTCTTTAGCGTATAATTTGTTATTACTAATATTTTATTCAAGAAAAAAGACGAGCATCTTATTACTTATAAAAATGGATCTAATAAAAGACAAGTTGATTATTTTCTTATGAGAAAAATAGATCGTCAAGATTGTACAGATTGTAAGGTCATTCCAAGTGAAGATTTAAACACCCAACATAGATTATTAGCTCTAAATTTTAAGATAAAAAGTTGTAAAATAAAGAATACTTAGACTAATCATCGTAGAATTATATGGGGAAACCTAAAAGACATAAAATTATTTTTATGAGTAAAATTCAAGATTTTAAAATTTAGGATGTTCAAGAAGAATCAAATGTTATGTGGGATAAAGTAACAAACGCTATTAAACAAGTAGCAAAAGATGTACTTGAAGAATCAAAATAAAAAGTTTCTATAAATAAAAATAGTTGGTTGTGAATAATAATGTGCAAAAAAAGATAAAATATAAGAAATTATTTTATAAAAATTGAATGAATTAAATATAAAAACTTAGAGAACTGAGAAAAATATCAAACGACCCTTAGAGAGTTTAAGAAAATAATTTATGACACAAAAAATTCTATTTTTATTGATCTTTATAATAGTATCTTTATATTAGATTAGATACTAAGGAAGGTGAAATATATATGTATAAATTAGCCAAACAAAAAGAAAGAAAAAGTAAAAATTTAACTCAAGTAAAGTGTATTAAAGATGAAATCAAAAAGTGTTTTTCTTAGAAAAAGATATTCGTTTTTCTTAGAAAAATCAAAAAGTGTTTTTCTTAGAAAAAGATATTCAACATAGGTCGGTAAGTTATTTTGATGAACTTTTTAATGAAGTTTATAAAATATTATCGACCTTAGTGATATTAATATCATTAATAATAATAACACATTTCATTTTTACAGTCGTATTAGTAAAAAAGAAGTTGATGAGGCTTCAAAGAAAACCAAGGGTGGAAAATCTGTAGGACTTGATGATATCTCAATTAAAGTGTGGAAATATTTAGGATATTTGAGAGTCTCTTGGCTTACTAAATTCTTTAATATTATTTTAAAAACTAAAAAGATGCCTGAGGAGTGGAGGAAGAGTATTTTGGTCCCCATTTTTAAGAATAACGGGGAAGCACAAGAGTGTGCAAATTATAGAGGAATTAAGTTGATGTGTCATACTTTAAAATTATGGGAGAGGGTAACTGAACATAGGTTAAGACGGATTACAAAGATTTCACATAATCAATTTGGATTTATGTTGGGCAGGTCTACTATAGAAGCTATACATTTATTGAGAGGTTTGATGGAGAAGTTGAAAGAAAATAAGGAGGATCTACATTTGATTTTCATTGATTTAGAAAAAACTTACGATAAAGTTCCAAGAGATATCCATTGGAGAGTTCTATTGGAGAGTTCTTGAGAATCTTGAGAAAAAAGGCATTGATATGACTTATATTCAAGTCATTAAAGATACATATACTAGAGTTGTTACTTGTGTTCGAACTAAAGGAGGACTGACCAATTATTTTCCTATTTCAGCTGGATTGAATCAGAGATCGACTTTAAGCCCATATCTTTTATATCTTTTTGCTTTAGTCATAAATGGTTTTACTGGACATTTAAAGGAGGATGTACCTTGGTGTATGCTTTTTGTTGATGATATCTTTCTCGTGGACTCGTGGATAAAACAAGAGAGAAAGCCTAGGAAAAACTTGAATTATGGAGGTCTAAATTGGAGTCTAAAGGCATTCAGTTGAGTAGAAATAAAATTGAATACATGGAATGTAATTTTAGTAGTAGTAGCTCTAGTGATATAAGTGTAACTTTGGGTGATCAAATTATTAAAAGTGTGAACGATTTAGATATCTCAGGTTTGTTGTTCAAAGCGATGGTGATATAGATGGGGATGCTAATAGTAGAATTCATGTTGGTTGGTTGAACTGGAGGAATGCTTTGGGTCTTTTGTGTGATAGAAAAGTATCGCTTAAACTGAAAGAAAAATTTTATAAGATGATAGTGAGACCTACAATGCTCTACGACACTGAATGTTGGCCTTTAAAGAGAAGCATAGTACTAAGTTAAGTGTTGTCTAGATGATAATGATTAGGTGGATGAGTGGCTTTACACTTCGAGAAAAAATGTGCCATGAGTATATCTGTGATAGGGTTGGTGTAGCTCTAGTGACAGACAAAATTAGAGTCGTCTTAGATGGGTTGGTTACATTAAACGTCGATCATCTGATGATCCGATTAGGAGTGTAAATGTTTTAGATTCGACTTATGTTAAGAAAGGCAGAGATAAACCTAGGAAGACTTTGGCTTATTGTATAAAAAATGATCTTAATTTATAAGAACTAAATGAAAATGACACTAAATAGGATGCAATGGAGAAAAAGGATTCATATACCGACCCCACGTAGTGGGATTAAGGCTTTGTTGTTGTTGTTGTTATTGTCAGTTGTTTTCCTTATTTTCCTAAGCTTCATTCTTCTCTCTTACCAGTCTAATTGGAGGCCTCCAACAAGGCTTGAAGTTTTCCTTGATCCTCATTCCAAGCTTTTGCTCATAGTGGCTCATAAATTTGGTGATTTTGAACAGCCTCGTTCAACCCCACCCACCCGCCCTCAACTATAGAAGCTTGTTGAAATGATGACAGCCATCCAATTAATTGTCAAAACACCAAAAATGAAACCAAAACAAATCTTATTGACGCCATCTCAAAATAAAACCCAAAATCTAAAGCAACTAGGTGAAACCACCATCAAAGCCATCAAAAGTGGCAAACCATTTAAGATAATTTCTATCTAAATTTTTCATTATTTTGAAAGAAACCCCAAGCCAAGGATTCAAATAATAGAATAATACTCTGCCTTCCACAAAATGATCGAGGAACAAAAACTTATGTTAATTTCATGCCATATTGACGATGCAATTGAGGGATGATTCCTATTGCTATTAAACATAAACTGATTACACTCGTGACAGAACTTGCTCACTACCCTATGGGATCATTTTGAAACAGTAATAAACAACGACCTTTGGGGCCAGTTGGCTAAGCTCACCCAAAGATCGACAATTGCAAAATATCAACTCTAAATTGAGTAATTTTCAAATCAAATTAATCATCAACGAGCTATTTTTTTGGAGTTCCTTTGAACCGGGTCATTCTTCCAACATCGGTGAAGAATCAAGACCTGTCACATTGATCAAGTAATTAGACTTGTCATGCTGATGGAAAACAAGTTAAATAAAGGGTAGTCCATCTTAGGCTCAACACCCACGCCTCCAAAACTATAACCATCAACACCACTCCACCATTACTATCATCCCCAACCACGAGCAATCCTAAATCCAACAATAGAATTCATTCCTTGTCCACCACCAAAATGATGGCAAGCCATAAGAAGGTCCAATGTTACAATTGTGAAAAAATTTACTCATGATCACCTTTGCAGAAGTAAAATGTTTGCTCTAATGACACGAATGAAGAGATAGTATTCTGATCAAATACCTATAACATTCTCTCCTTCAACACAATAATATCCATCATAAATCCTACCTAGTTATCATGCCCCGCTAGCAAGCTAACAATTATGGAACAGATTACAGGGCAATAGGCAAATTATAGTATGCCAAGGTTCGACTTATCCTTGGTGACTCTAGTTATAATTTTTCCAACAACATTTTTTCACACTTTGTCATTCAACTGACTCAACCATTGCAAGTATTAGTCAAAAATGATGTATCCTTACTCTATCAATAAAAATGTGTGGATACAACCCTTCAAATGCTACATCATAACATGGTTCTTGAACTTTATGTCCTCCCAAATCCAGGTGTTACAAGTTGTATTGAGTGTTCAACTTCTAAACCCTCTAGGGAATCTAACCACGAACTAAAATACTTTATCTATTAATTCATTTGGTTGGAAAATAATGTTAATCTTTGAGGTATGATCACTTCCCCTTCAAGATCTAGCTCACGGCATCATTAGCTGAACCCAAGAATTTAGCAAGCAGACATTTCCAACCAAAACCTCGATAAAACTTCTTCCTTAATTTCCTAATCACCCACTCAACTCTCCCATTCTCATCCAAACAATTCATTAGATTTTCTTACAGTTAGGACCACTCCAATCAACATAAAACCTTATTGCTACCAACATTTCTTAAAAGCTTCCCTTGAAACTATGCTTAGCGATCTGCTCAATTTAGGCTTAATCCGACCCAACACAAACCCATTCTCCTCTCACATTCTATTGGTCAAAAGAAAGAGGGCACTTCGCACTTTTGTGCCGACTAGTGAAAATTGAACTAACATAACTCAAAATCAATTCCCATTCCCCATAGTAGATGAATTACTTAATGAATTACATTGCATAACAGCAAAACAAACTTAGAAACCAACTATCATCAAATCCAATGGCTTAATAAAAAAAGTACAAAAATCGACTTTAAACATACAAAGACCATCACTAATTCATAGTCATGTTCATTGGCCTTACAAATGCACGACCACCTTCCAAAATGTTATGAATTAAACAATAAAACTGGATCTCCACAAATTTATATTTTTTAATTAATAATTATGTATAACAATTCTGTAGTTGACCATCTATGCATTCTACTTAACATCACCTTTGAAACACTATCTATCTCAAACACTCAAATGCCTATTCAAGAATCATCAATTGAATATTTGAGCCACATGGTTGATGACATGAGCATTAGTCTGCACGAAAAAAAAAAAATTGCAATCAAGAATTGGCCACAAACACAGATAAAAACAGCTGCAGGGATTCCTTGGCCTTGCCAACTAATTATTGTAGGTCCGTTAAACAATTTGCTCAAATGCATATCACCTAGCAAATTTTCTTCAAACTATTACTTTTCAGTGGAGCACACAAGTAGAGAGAGCATTCATCTGATTAAATATGGCACTAGCAATGCCACCACTTTTGCTCTTCCCAATTTAACCAAACCATTCACAGTCGATACAAATGCCTCCAATTAGGGCATTGGTGCAGTATTATCCCAATACACTGCATAAAAAAAATACAATAGGCATCAACTTACATTTGCAAGATGTTCGCCATCATAGAATTCACTCGCCAGCATCCCATGCCTACATGGCACTAAATTCACCATTGGAAGTAACCATCAAAGAATTCAAGAGCTCATAAGAAACAAATGCATCCCATGCCTACGTGGCACTAAATTCACCATTGGAAGTAACCATCAAAGAATTCAAGAGCTCATAAGAAACAAATGCATATCACCTAGCACTGACCTTGAATTCAAAGTTTATCTTCAACGAGGGGAAATTGTTAAAATAGCAACTAACAAAACTAAAGCAACAAGAATCTAATAAGAAACAAAGAAAATGAGGTAATGAGGTAGCATCGGTGACAGGGCTGTGAAGACAGCCCAGCTAACCTCCACATGAAATAAGGATCTAGGGGTTTCCATTTTGCTAACGGCAGAAGCCTTCATCGTTAATTTTTCAAGCAAAAATGTTAATAAAAGAGATGTTAAGGCGCAATCGCCTAGAATATGGGAATATAGAAAATTATTCTACAATTCCCTGATTTCCTTCTTCTTCCTAAGCTTCTTTAATCTCTCTTATATCTCTTCTTGGGACCCTCAAACAAGGCTTAAAGTTGTCATTTATCCAACGTCTATCCACCACTCATCGTGACTCATCAATAACTCCCTTCAATTGTCTTCTTTTACCCGTTACTAGCTAAGCTATTTCTAGTATATAAAATTGTAGTTAGTTTCGTTAGATAAACATTTTTCAGTTACTGAGGGAAGAAATATCACCTCAATTATTTCCACCAATATTTTTTAAAATGTTTGACATAATGAGACTAATTTGATAATAATCCATGATGAAAATGTGCCAAACAGTGAAGGCTTGATGAAGAAGTGAATTCAAAGAATACGGCTATGGCCAAATGCAAATCTAGAATAATTCTTCTCATATATTACTATTATTTAATTAAAATGACTGGTGGCCCAAGAAGAAAAGATTCAGCTTGGAACGATGGGACTTAAGTTCATGTGCCAAGAGAAAGTGCAAAGAAAATATATGTTTATTTGAAACGTGAATTTTTTGACAAGCAAATTATTGTTGGTGTTAAGAGACTAGATCAATTAGCTTGCACACATGTAAATATTAGAGCATGGGAGAGTGCTATATGAAGTCAAGAAGAAATGTGTTGAATATTTCAAAAAGTATGCCACCTCAAAATGAGCAGCGCAAAGAAATATATAAGAGATGATAGAGAATAGTTTACATTTTGGTTCTCAATATGATGGTTCTAGTAGTCGAATTCATTTATTTTCTTCTAATAGAGGAACTCGATTACTAATGAATAGATTTATTGTGAATCTGGATAAAAATAAGAATATCAACTCTCAAATGATTCCTCCAACTTAAACGAAAGAACACGGAAATAGAGTGCGTTAAAATATTGCAAGATTTTTTATGAGAATGGAGTTTCATTATGTGATGAGTTATTCATGGATCAATTTACATCATGAAAGGAGAGATGGGGGAAAAGAGAAGCAAGTGAATATTCTAGAGTTGAGATGTCAAACTAAAAAAATTATGATTAAATATAAAAATTTTAACTCAAATATCCAAATTCACAATAAAACTACCACACATTTTTATTTTTTATGAAATTTCAACGATTTGATCGTGACACGCATAAATAAATCGGTTCAGTAGTTCAAAAAAATCACATAAATGCTAGTTTTGTAAATAACAATAATTCATGTGTAATTGCCCTAATTAAATAATAATAATAATGATAATAATAATAATAATAATAATAATAATAAACAGCTCATAAGGCCGAATCTATCTCACCTGGGCTCTAAAATTGGCTTAAAATTTTGATCGTTTGAGTTGATTTTAAGTGAGCTTGATTCAAAATTAATGAGCGGATTTATGAGTTAATTCTGATTTTTTTAAAAAAAATATTAAGTGGAATTTTGTTCAAAATGAGCTGGCTAAGGGATATGTTCTGATTGTTTATTTATTACGATGCAATAGTTGCCATGTATTTATTAATATAAGGATAAATTAGTATGAATATTGTCATTATCCTTCAAATTAGAGATTATATATGGGTGTTCAAAATTTATTTGAAAGTTTCTTATATATGCAATAAACCTAAAAAAATGGCACTCCAAAATAAGTAAGGCCATCTGAGCATAAAAAATTTCATGATTTCCATTGGGGAACTCGATATAACTTTCATATACACATGCTAAGAGACCAATTTTGAAAACATAAAGTTCAAAGAGAATCATTTACAAAGAAGGTACACATGAATATATATATGCATACCACACTAAACAGGTATTTTAATGTAGAAATCAAAAGATATTACTTACATCATCTAGGTCTTTTGCCATTCAAGTAAAGTCAAGGAACATCTCGTCATATCATCTTGTATCTAAGAAAGGTTCAACCATTTACATTGTCAATGAGGCCTCCAAGTCGGTGTTTCGCTCACAAAAAGAGAAGCAATTCAGAAAATTCTTTTTCAGAGTCCCTCTGACTCAACAAGTGAACTCTCCAAGAATTTCATTTTAAATAACTAAAAAATACACATATCAAACAATGTCCTTAGCGTTATTGTGTCTTCCTCAATCCTTGCATGTAAAATACTGTCAGCTTTTTTGGCATATTCAGCAAAGGCCAGCTCAATCAACTTAAATTTATAAAAAGAATAAGTTTATATTGAGCAACTAGTCCAACTCGCTCTCTAGCTGGTTAATTTTCATACAACCTCAAATAAGGCCCGACATAATTTTCGACTTTCCGAAATCCTCTTCCCTTCTAACTAGTCGTTTTGTCTTCAATATAGAACTCATGGTAGGGATAGTGTCGTCCATTCCAAATCCCCGAAACTCTCAACGGTTAACGATTCGCCAAGGCTAAGTAACGAAGAAATCTCACCAGAAATCGCAATAGTTGAAAAGCAAATAATAAATTAAGTTGTAAACCAGAAGCAAATAGGTGACTTACAAGGATAGAGGTTCAGTTCTTAATAAAAAGAAAATAGCCTCTTTGACTAGCGACTCCAAAAGTTATTTTGTGCAATCTTAACCGCCTTGGCAAAGAAGGAAATCGAGTTCTTCAGGCATCGCAGTGAATGGAACTTGGCATGAGGTCAAATTAATGGGCTATGAACTAAAAAAAATAAGCTCCATCCTTTTTTTAAAAAAAGCCAATCTGTTCAGCCAAATATGTTCTTTCTCGTGTTCTATTTTCACCAAACATGAATAAAGTTAAAGCAAAGACAACATGACCTAAAAGATCAGGGCAGTTAATATAACTGAAATAACATTAATGTCAACAGGAGGTAAACAACTTTAAATTTCATTTATTTGGATTGATTATTTGATAATGAAGCAAGAAATATTGTTTATGCCAAGCTCTTTCATGCAATTTTACATTTTTTCAGTTGCTTATCAAAATTCGTCAACAAGTTTAATAAGGCTGCCATTTACCAATAATTTATCAATCAGATCAATGGCTTCATCTGAAAAGTAAGCAGGGAACGTGATATCTCTTGCTTTGATTTTCTTAAACATAAGCCATTCACAAGAATCATGGAAGGGAGAAGTTCCAGAAAGCATCTGATACATGGTGCACCCAAGAGCCCAGTGATCATTTCTGAAATTGAAATGTCAGCAATAATTTAATACAAGAAGGATATGATTCTTTACAATTGGAAAAGTGGGGTAGATTTACTTACGCTATACTAGTTGTACATCTGTTAAGTACTTCTGGAGGAACATATGCAGCAGTTCCCTCAAAAGAACCAGTTTCTTCATCTGAATCACCCATATTACAAAAGAGGATAAATTAAAGCAGTTAGTTATCTCGGGACAGGAGTTCTGAGGAAAATCCAGATCACAATATGAACTTACTTGCCGCAAGTGGAGGAAGTAAGATTTGGGCATCTTCAGTTACTTTTACACTGCCAAAATCAGCAACCTTGACATGCCCATCAGCAGTAAGAAGTAAATTCTCTGGCTAACATTTGCAAGAGGATTAGGATAAACAGTGGTGGTACATAATAACAGGTCCATAAGAGTTCAGTCTCATACCTTAATATCACGATGAATTAATCCAACGCCATGCAGATATTCCAAGGCATCAATAATTTCTGCCATATAAAAGCGAGCCTCACCCTCAAAGATACGGCCTTTCTACAAAAGTTGAAATTTAAAATAACATTTTTTTTTTCAAATAGCAAATTCTGAACTTCACAAAAAAAATAATAATAAATATAACTAAAGAAAATTACTAATCATTTAAAAGTCTAGCGATTAGTTATTCAAATATTACCCTGGTTATTTGATCAAATAGCTCTCCTCCTTCACAAGCCTCGAATGCCATGTCTTCATAGTTTATGTTAAGCATAGAAACAAAATCCATCACTCAACGGTGAAACTACTCAAATATTCAAGATGAAACTTGACTTCGGTATTGTTTTAAAAGCATCAATTGTGGTCTCACAACAACGAGTGCATAACACTGACTTAAAGTAATGATTGCTCAGAACACCAGACTTACAAAGGGAATAAGAATCTTGGAATGTGAACAAAAGCTGAACAATCCCAGGATGATTTAGTTGGTCGAGTACAATGCGCTCCCGTTTTACATGGGATACTTTCTGTTGTTTGGTAATAAAAGCCTTGTCCATGATCTTCATAGCATACACTTGTCCCGTATCTTTCTTCTTTACCCTAACTACCTGATGACACAAGAATTGGAGAATAAAGTTGGCTGCTGAATATAGGAGTTGGAGATAAAAACATAATATTAATTTGCATTCATTAGATAGATTTAATAACCAAGAACAAATAGTTAAAGATTACGAAAAAAACCACGTGGAATCTGTTAAATTTTATTTGTGGCTCACATTTATTTTAATAACTTATGAGATTTATTTTCTTAACTCATAACTTATGTCATAATAAATAATAACTTAAGCTATTTATTTTTATAACTCATGATAACTTAAGTTATTTATTTTCTTAATTCATAACTTATGTCATAATAAATGACAACTTAAGTTATTCATTTTATAAGTCATGAAAAATTATGTTATTTATTTAATAACTTATGTCATAACTTATGATAACTTATGATATTTATTTTTGTAACTCATGTAACGCCTAAAATAAATAAAAGTTACTAACTTATGTTATAAAATCAATTAATTTATTAAATTATCATAAATCATATTGATTAGTAATCTCCTTGATGGATGATGATTAAATAGAGCATAATTTAGAGAATGGGTCATCTCTCTTCCTTACACGCCTTGTACATTTTTCTCCATCAGAAAGTACAGAAAGTTCAAGGGATTAGAGAGAGAAACTTCATCTCCTCAAGATCAAAATTTCTTCAAGATCAAATCTTATCATCATGAATACATGTGTGTGTTAATTTATTATAGATATGTAAAAATCATGAATTTAAGAAATCTTGATTATTATGTATTTTTAGAATTTGTGTTATAAATGTCAAACATGAATTTCCAACATGTGGTATCAGAGCCTTGACTGATATAATTTATGATTTTTCATATAATTTTATTTATGTTAATTGTATTAAATTTCCGCTGTGAATTAGATCTTGAATTAGATCACTAAGAATTAGATACTAATACTAAAGTAAATTAATGTGATTGAAATTATTATTTATTTGATGTCCATGTTATGTTTAATTTGTTAGTCACCAATGTGACCAAATTAATAAGTTTAATAGACGTCAAATTAAATAAATTTAATTACTCACGAGTATGTGATATTTGTTATGAAATAATTTAACATTTCATTACGAAAATATTAAAATTCATTGATTATAAAATATTTCTAGATTGCCCAAAGGTTGATCATTTCTTTTATAATCTTTGAATATAATTATAGTTTATTTATATACTTAGTTAAGATATGTTTATACATACCAAAGATAATAGACATGTCTAATTTGAGTATAAACAATTATCAATTATATTAAAATTAAATCAAGTATCAATTATATTTATTATCGTGTATTGTTATATCACCCAAAGGAGATTTCAATATACTATTATTATTATTATTATTATTATTATTATTATTATTATTATTATTATTATTTTAATATGATTTTATATGAATATCTATGTAAGTTTAATGCTCGAAGCATTAATGTACGAGCATGCTTTATTTATTTGCAGTAACTACTCCTGTTTCTCTTCATTTGCAAGCTGCATCTATTCAAACTTTCAATGAGCTTCATTTGTCTGAATGGCGTGAGCAAGTCCGGTTTTACCTTGGTGTTCTGGATCTTGATTTGGCACTCGCGACTAAAAAACTTCCTGCTCTTACTGATTTTAGCAATGCTGAGCAAATATTTTTCTATAAAGTTTGGCAAAAATCGAACAGATTAAGCTTAATGTTTATACGAATGACTGTAGCAAACCACATAAAGTGTACATTGTCTAATACTGAAAGTGTTAAGGAATTTATGAAATTTACTTAGAATTGTTTTCAGTCTGACTCTGCTGATAAGTCTCTTGCTGTGATGCTATTGAGTACGTTAACTAACATGAACTTTGATGGTTATCATACTATGTATGAACTTGTCGTTCGTTCTCGTACTATGCATGAGCTTGTCGTTGAAATGACGAACATTGCAGCAAAACTTAAGACCTTGGAAATGGAAGTGAATGAAAATTTCTTTGTGCAATTTATCATTAACTCCTTGTAACTCCTTGCCTCCTAAGCCTAAGTATGGTCTATTTCACATGAATTACAACACTATGAAAGATAAGAGGAATGTGAATGAACTATAATGTATGCTCATTCAAGAGCATGCAAGGCTTAAAAAAGAAATAAATCACTTCATTAATCTCATGGTTTATCAAAGAAAAGCTGTAAAAAACCTGGAAAGAAGAATGGAAAGGACAAACAATGACCACTAAAGATTAATGTATCATCTGCCCTAATTCACAAAGAACAACATAAAGGAATTAAGTGTCGCTTTTGCAGAAAGTTTGGACACCATCAAAATGAGTGTCAAAAATGCAAAGACTGTTTTGAAAAGAAAGGTAAACCTTGTGTTTCTATATATTTCAAATCAAATTTGGCAGAAGTTTCTTATAATATCTGGTGGATTGATTCTAGTTATACCACTCATGTTTCTAATATGATGCATGGATTCCTTACAACCCAAATGAAAAGTTTGTCTTCATGAGAAACCGAGTCAAAGCACCAGTTGAAGCTATTGAAACATATCGATTGATTTTACGATTGATTTTAGATACATTGATTTTAGATACTGGACATCATTTAGATCTTTTTCAAACACTTTATGTCCCTTATGTTTCTCGTAATTTAATTTCATTGTCCAAACTTGATTCTATTGGATATTTCTTTGAATTTGGAAATGGTTGTTTCAGTTTGTTTAAACACAATTATCTCATAGGTTCTGGTATTCTTTATAATGGCCTATATAAGCTTAAACTTGAAAACATTTTCGCTGAGACTCTAATGACTTTGCATCATAATATTGGTATTAAACGTGGTTTTATGAAAAAAAGTTCAGCTTAATTGTGACATAAACGTTTCGTTCATATATCCAAAGAAAGAATTGAAGGATTAATAAAGAATGAAGTCCTTAATGAATTAAATTTTACTGATCTTGACACCTGTGTGAATCGTATTAAAAGAAAGCACAGAAATCACACACTTAAGAAAACCGCCACAAGAAGCACACAAATCCTTGAAATATTCCTTGAAATTATACACACTGATATTTGTGGATCTTTTGATGTTTCATCTTTTGGTGGAGAGAAGTATTTTATCACCTTTATTGATGATTTTTCACGTTATAGGCATGTCTACTTATTGCATCAAAAATCTCAAGCTATAGATGTCTTAAAAGTGTATATAACTGAGATTGAGAGACAATTAGACAGAAAAGTGAAAATTATCAGGTCTGATAGAGGCGGTGAATATTATATAACTTACAATGAATTTGGATAATGTCCAGGCCTATTTGCTAAATTCCTTCAAAGTAATGGCATATGTGCTCTATACACTATGCCAAAAACACCACAATAAAATAGTGTTGCAGAAAGGCGAAACCATACTTTAATGGAAATGGATAGGAGTATGATAAGTAATTCTTCTTTACCCTCATCATTGTGGATGCATGCTTTAAAGACCGCTGCATATTTGTTAAACAGGGTTCCTAATAAGCAGTTCCAAAGACTTCTTTTGAAATGTGGATAGGAAGGAAACCTAGTTTAAGGCACCTGCGTGTTTGGGGTTGCCCAGCAGAAATAAGGTTATATAATCTACATGAAAAGAAACTAGACTCAAGAACAATCAGTGGTTTCTTCATTGGTTATCCAGAATCTAAAAGGTATATATTTTATTGTCTTAACCACAGTATAAGAATTATTGAAGCTAGAAATGCAAAGTTTATTGAAAATAGTTAAGTTAGTGGGAGTTTGGAGCCACGTAAAGTGAAGATCCAAGAAATTAAGGTTCAAATTCCTTTACCTACCTAAAATTCCTTCTCAACTTGTTATTCCTACAATTGTTGAACAGTTTGATAACTTAAAAGAACAACAGATATATGATCAAATACCCCACAATGAAACTGTCACTAATGAACCTGCATTAGATGAACCAAATGAAGTAGCAACTAGAAAGTCTCAAAGACAAAAACGATCTGCTATTTCTGATGATTATGTAGTTTATCTACATGAGTCTGAATTTGACTTGGGATTCAATAAAGATCCAGTTTCATTTTCATAAGCTATAGAAAGTGTAAATTCTTCTAAATGGTTAGATGCAATGAAAGATAAGTTGAAATCGATGAATCACAACAAAGTTTGGGATGTCGTTGAATTGTCTGAAGGTTGTAAAAAAGTCGAGTATAAATGAGTTTTTAAGACTAAGCGCAACTCAAATGAAAATATTGAACGGTATAAAGTCATACTTGTTGTCAAAGATTTCACTCAGAAAGATGACATCGTTTGTAAAAAAACATTTTCTCCAGTTTTTAAGAAAGATTCATTTAGAATTATCATGACACTAGTAGCTCATTTTGATTTGGAGTTACACCAAATAGATGTGAAAAGTGTCTTTTCTGATTGGGAATTTAGATGAAAAGGTCTACATAAGTCAACTTGATGAATTTTCGATTGAAGGAAAGGAACACTTCATGTGTAAACTTAAAAAATTAATATGCGTGCTTAACAAAGCTTCCCTACAATGGTATTTTAAGTTCAATGATATCATCATGTCCTTTAGATTTAAAGAAAGCACTGTTGATCGGTGTATATATGTAAAGATCAGTGAGAGCAAGATCATATTTCTCATTCTGTATGTTGATGACATTTTGCTGGCTACTAATGATCTTAGTTTATTATATAAAACCAAAAATTTTCTCCCTAAGAACTTTGAAATGAAAGATATGAGTAAGACATCCTATGTGATTGGAATTGAAATATTTCATGATAGATCACAAGGATTGTTAGGGTTGTCTCAGAAAACTTGTCTCAGGATTGTTAGGGTTGTCTCAGAAAACATATATCGAAAGAGTTCTTAAGAGATACAATATCGAAGGGTGCTCAACAAGTGTTTCTTCAATTGAAAAAAGGAGATAAATTCAGCCTTATGCAGTGTCCAAAGAATGATTTGGAACGTAAACAAATGCAAGAAATTCCTTATGCATTTATTGTTGAAAGCTTAATATATGCTCAAACTTGTACCAGACCAGACATTAACTTTATTGTCGGGATGTTGGGCAGGTTTCAAAGTAATCCATGAATAGATCATTAGAAAGCTGCAAAAAAAGTTTTGAAGTATCTACAAGGAACAAAAAATCACATGCTCACTTATAGAAAATCTAAAGTTCTAGAAGTGATAGGGTATTTAGATTCAGATTTTGCTAGATGTGTTGATACTAGAAAATCAACATTTGATTATCTCTTCCTTTTGGCTGAAGGAGCAATCTCATAGAAAAATATGAAGCAGACTATCACAGTTGCTTTCACTATAGAAGCTGAATTTGTGACTTGCTTCGAATCTACAATTCAGGGTTTATGACTGCGAGATTTTATTTCAGGATTTAGAATTGTCGACAGTATTGTCAAGTCGTTGAAATTTTATTGTGATAACTCCGCAGCAGTCTTTTTTTCCAAAAACGACAAGTATTTCAAAGATGCTAAACACATGGAATTAAAATACATTGTCTTTAAGAAGAAATTCAGAAACATAGGGTGTCAATTGAGCATATTAGCACCAATCTCATGATTGCAGATTCTTTAACGAAAGAGTTGTCACTGAAGACATTTAACGAACATGTTGCGACAATAGACATTACCAAAACTCTTTATTAGTTTTATGTTTTTTGTATTTTGACACTTTGGGCTCAATTTTCTTGTTTCTTACATTTATAAATCTAATTTTTATCGTTAGTGTAAATTTTATGTTGCATGATGTTCAACAAGATTTGTCTTTTAATAGACATTATGGGATCATGATGTTAATTCTCATTATGCTAAGCATGTAATTGATATTGTGATACATGAAAGTGAGTGCGTCGTAAATTGATGCATAACCGTCATGATTCATATTAATTTCATACTTATTAAATAATTTATGATGTAACCAATATAAAGAAGAATTTATCTTATATTTTGTGCAATATGTTATGCACTATAAAAATTAAGTGAGTCAAGTGAGAGAATATAATTTTTTTATTTGTGGCTCACATTTATTTTAATAATTTATAAGATTTCTTTTCTTAACTCATAACTTATGTCATAATAAATGATAATTTAAACTATTTATTTTGTATAACTCATGATAACTTAAGTTATTTAGTTTCTTAACTCATAACTTATGTCATAATAAATAATAACTTAAGCTGTTTATTTTTAGTTTATTTTTATAACTCATGATAACTTAAATTATTTATTTTCTTAACTCATAACTTATGTCATAACATATAATAACTTATCCTTAAGTTATTCATTTTATAAGTCTTGAAAATTTATGTTATTTATTTAATAACTTATATCATAACTTATGATATTTATTTTTGTAACTCGTGTAATGCCTAAAATAAATAAAAATTACTAACTTATGTCATTGATTTTAATAATAAAATCAATTAATTTATTAAACTATCATAAATCTTATTGGTTAGTAACCCTCTTGATAGATGATGGTTAAATAGAGCATAATTCAGAGAATGTATCATTTCTCTTCCTAACACATCTCTTACAGTTCTCTCCATCATAAAGTACAAAAAGTTCAAGGGATTAGAGAGAGAAACTCTCTCTCTTCAAGATCAAAATTTTTTAAAGATCAAATTTTTTCATCATGAATACAAGTATGTATTACTTTATTATAGATATGTAAAAATCATGAATTTAAAAGTTATTAGCTATTATGCATTTTTAGAATTTGTGTTATAAATGTCAAACATGAATTTAAAATCCTAAAGATCCGCTCTGTCCACACGGGATCTAACTACTTCAAATACGTGAAATTGACATCTGAAGGAAGCTAATCACGAAGGGGAAGGGACTTGGAAAATCATAAACGATTTAATCCAAACCTTGGAAAAGGAACCAACGCCGAGGACCGGCCCGAGCACAAAATCATCGATGGTGAAGTTTTCCTGCGGTGCCCTAAACGTAAAGTTGCTACTCCTCGGCGGACCGCTGCAGCTGACGACGCTCCGTAGCGACGGGGCCCGCACCTCCACTTCGAACTCGTTCGTCGATTCTTCCCGCCAACCCCGCACCACCGTCATCTCAACCAGTAGATTCTCCTGCGAAAGCGAAAGCGGAGGAAGGAGAGGACGGGGAGGAATGGCAAATACAAAGAGCGCAGCGACTCCAATGAGAGAGAAGGGAGCACGGGGCAAGCTGCATTTTTGGAGGAGGGAAAAAACTGATGCTGTTTTGATTGCGGGGTCTCCCGGTCCGTTCGAAAACGAAAATTTCCCCGACGAAAACGAAAATTTCCCAATTATAGATAATTATTTCTATTTTATTCTTAATTTAAACTTCGAAAACGAAAATTTCCCAATTTTAGATAATTATTTCTATTTTATTCTTAATTTAAACTTTTTTTTTAATTAATAAATATAAAAAACGATCAACACTCCATACTTTATTTTAATAATTAATATTTTTATTTAATTTTTTTTTTTGTAAATTATTATTTCAAAGAAGTATCATAATTATATCTAAAAAAGTATATTTTAAAATGCTAATTTTCCGTGAGGATAAATTCCTAATTAAACACTCACATGCTTTAGTTTAAATAATTTGATCTGTCAAAATTGATTTTAGTATTTTAATTAAAAATATTAGAAGAAATTTCATGCTGAAGTGGAGCGTTACATAAGGAATTAGTTTTTTTAAAGGTTAAAGAGATGCTAGGTAATAGGATTAGAGACGAAATAAATGGGAATAAGAAACAATAGTAAATATCTTCCAGCTTAAAATTTATAATTTTAAATAATGGTATAATGATTGTTAATAAAATTACTCATGAATGTTGATACGCCATCAAAAAATTTCCATTATCCGACATGATTCTCAAACGTGGCATGAATTTCGAGATAATATTTTTAGCATGGAACATTCAAACTTCAATTGAAAATCATTCGAAACTCCGACTTCAGAAAACTTACATTCAATTGACTGGCTTGGCAAGACGAATGCAACGACACCGAAATTATTTCAATCTGAGTTCAATCAAGGCTATTAAAGTGTTTTTAGAAGCTTCTAGTGCTCAATTGGAATGTTCAACAGATTCCAAAGCTAACAAGATTATAGTTAAATTGAGCATCTAGACAAGATGAATCTAAGGAGTCCAATATCACTCAATTCTGATATCACTAAGTCACCCAACAGTTCACAAAATATCATCTGATTCATGGAACCTCTTTAAGGCACTAATGAAATGGTTTGGATTACGTACTTATTTGTAGGGAGGCCTCTCATAGGATATAGATAGAGCTCGACCCCCCTTTTGATATTAAAGCTTGACTCTGAACGAGAGAGACCGGAACTTGGAGGAGAAGGTGTTGAACCCTCGTGTTCTACACCGAGTTTTTAGTGAACGTCACCTGTTTCCACAGTCGTCAACCACTGTTCACCGACCGTCGTCAATCACCATCGATCGTCACCTGCTCCTTGTGGTGAAACCTTATGCAGAGTAGCAATATGTGTTGTAGAATCTTAGCATACATTGTTGAACAGTGATGCACCAGATAGAGGAACATCATGTAATGATGGGCCCTACATACTATGTAGTGACATATTTGGAAGATGATGTAACAACGCAGCCCAAATACACTATAACAATATACATCGAATATGGTGCAATGACGCATCCTAAAGACGATATAATAACACTCTTTGAATTCAAAGTAATGACACACCCCACAACAACTACTTACAACATGTACTCAAAATGTGGTGACTTTCTCCAAACTCTTAAGTCTCTTTCCTTGTTGCTCACCAACATGACTAACTATAGCCCACATGGTCCTCGTGCTTCTCCCAACTCTGATCTTTGCAGTCTATAAATGTTATTACAGCTTGTGCAGATTTCAACTACAACCTCTAGGCCTACAATCATTATCACATCTCTTACAGCTCCCAACGCTGACCTTTATGGGCTACATATATTATCGCAACTCACCACTATAAACTACATGACTAACTACGACCTGCGTGATCCATCGATCATGCATCTCCTAACTCCTACCTTTGTATCCTACAGACATCATTACTGCTCCCTGCTACGGCCTATGTATAGCCTATCTGGTCCACATGTCATACAACTCCCAACTCCAGCCTATGTGGTCTTTGGACATCATAACAACTCCCCACTATGACCTATGTGACCAACTATAGCCGACATGATGTTATCTCACCTCATGTAGCTCGTAACTCTAACCTCTATGCCCTTACGGATGTTATCTCAGCTCATGCAGTTCTCAACTCAAGCCTATGTGGCCTACAATTGTTATTACAACTCCCTATTGTGGCCTATGTGACCAACTACAGCCTACACGATCCAAAGCCCATGTAACTCCCAACTCCGCCTTCTATGGTCTACGGACGTTATCACAATTCATGTAGCTCTCAACTTCAGACTCTAGGGGTCTAAAAATGTTCTCACAACTTCTGCAATTCCTTATTATGGCATCTGTGCCCAATTGATGCTTTTGAAGAACCATCTATGACCTACATGGACAATTATTACCATGGCTTCTAAACATGATCTTTATAATACGTTGGCGCTATAGTCATCACCAACAACATTCATGACGGACTACTGCCTCCATAACAATTGATTATGACCTTCATATCTTGTTATAGTTATTATTGTTGAAATACTATTATAAATAAACCATAAAATTCCACCTTCCCTATCTCAGGAGAGGGTTGGGTTGGTGTCCTCACCAATACATAGTGAATTATTTCAGTGTAACTGGACCCTGTTGTTTTTTCCCCTTTCCACGTTTTCCACAAAAAAATTGAGGTGTCTCATTTAGCTTACTTTTCTTTTACCTTTGTGTGTGCTATATTTTCATGCAATGATAAGATGCAAAATAATCACTTTACTACCATAAACCTTCCGACATGTATTAGTTTGGCATTGTTTATGGGAATCAAAGTCCCGTTCAACATAATGCTCAAGTCAAAGAAGCTCATACCCTACTTCTTTCCCAATGATGTACATCATACAGCTGACTAAGGAACTTCCATTGCACCTCTTGAAGATCACTTCTAAAGCATTCCTTGATTTGGAAGGAAACCTTCACTGCAATCTCAAAACGCCATACATGTAAACATCTGACATGATTGTAGTGAGGTAGTCTTTTCGCATCCCATTTAGACACCAAGTCTTTGAAAATTATATTTAGGTTAGGGGAAATCTTCATTAAAATATCATTTCCCTATGATAATTTAACTTTTAAAGAAAATTAAATTATAAATATTTTGAATTTAGGATCTAATTTGAATAAAACTTAATGAACCAAATCTCTTTAAATTCACACAAAACTCAATTAAACTCACTTAAATTTCATCAAACTTAATCAAATTTCATTGAACTCACTTAAATTCCAAATTTTGAAATTTAAAAACTCAATAATCTTTTGACCCAATTTGAAAATACTCAAACTCTGACTCATAAACTCTTTCAATTCACTGATGCTAAAGATTAATATTTTAATTGAGGATTAAAATATTAAAACTTAAAGTTGTGTTTGAGCTCTGGTTAACATTTAACTTTTTATTGTTGTTGCAAAAAATGTCCATCGAAAAGCTCATTTCCTTCTTTTAAAGACAATGTCGAGGTGGCAGTTGATCAAAGTCACCTAATGAACAACCCAATTATCTAGATTGACACCAGATTCAAAGATCAAGATATGTTTTACAATAATACAACTGTGATAGTACCTGAGCCAGAGGATTTACCTTAAGGAAAACCATTTATTGAGTTCTAAGTACGAGGAGCAGAAGTCCCCTCATCTTGTGCTAAGTGATACACAAAAAAAAGTGCAATTTTATATATACATTTTATGCTTAAATTTGGTGATATTGTACTTTAAAGAAGGGTATTTTCATGTTTTGTTGCAGGTATATTGATTTTAGGCATTTGGAGCAAAAAGGAGCAAAAAGAAGGAAATTTAGAGTCAAAATAAAGTTTTCAGTATTCTAGCGCCAGAGACGCCAGAATCCAGAGAACATCACGAAACTTCAGTACATTAGTGCCAAAGACACCAGAGACAAATTATGATGGAGTAAGACAGTTATTGACTATTTTCGAGCGGTTATAGAAGGCTTCAATCAATTTAAATGCCCCATGGAGTGGTTAAATGCAAACACATTGGAAAAGCTCTTAAATGAAGAGATATATCTTTTGGATGAAGGGACTCGTCTCTTGATGTGAAGAGGTGTGTCTTTTGGGAAAAGAGGGAATTTTGAATTCTTTTTGAAAGGAAGGTTGGCCCTAACTAAAAAGAGGAGTCTAGTGAGTCTTGCGAGAGGCTTTAGAGGAGGAGAAGTCTAAGGGTGGTGTGAGAAAGAATTATGGAGAAGAGTTTGTTTTTTCTTCTATAGTTGCAAGAGGAGAGGGAAGATGAGAAATTTCTTTTTCATTATATTTCTAAGAGAGAATTGAGTGTGACTATAAAGAAAGAAAGTGCTTAAAAGGAACTTCAAGAGATTTGCTTGAGAAGGAGTGTGAGATAAGTTGTGTTCTTTGCTTTATTTATTTTGTAAACTTGTTTTTGTATATAAAATCTATGTTTTGTTGTATCCTTCTCATGAATTCTGAGTAGTTTTCTTTATCCTTCTCCCTACAATTTGATATGGTTTTGTGAAGAATTAATTTTGTTATGAAAGGTTTTAAATGCAATAAATTTTGATGATTCGAACTCTGATCTTCATTTACTTTTCAATGGCTAATTGAAATGTTAAAATTTATTGAGAAACGCAAGGTCTTAAAGGGCTATGCTTTCTGCAACAAGGTGAGAGTCACATTCAATTTCATGGGTGAGAATGTAGCACATGGGGTTGAGTGCAAATAAATAGGGAAATATACTTTGATGGGCGCAGAATTGGAGATTCTAGGGTGACAGACTAAAGTCTCCAATTTGGTCCAATTGCTTGGAAACTAAAGCAAGATTGTTAGCCCTCAGGGAAGGGAGAAGTGAGAGATCTGAAGTGGAAGCCAGTATCCTCTTAACCTAAATTTGGATTAGTCAATGTTCTTTATGCACTATAAGAGGGTAAAGAATAGGATTGCTCATATCTGACATAATACAAATTTATATATAATTTAAATGATTTTAATTACTTCACAATCCAAAAACTCATTGTAAAAAGGAATGACGTTTTCTTAAATTTGAACTCTTCATTACAAAACTTTGTTTAGTCTTAATAAGTTTACTTTTGAAGTTTAGCAAATAGCTTAGTTAACCTAGTTCTTTTAACTGCATTTCATTTAGTATACAATAAATTTGCTTTAGATTTGTTTTGCTTGCTTAATTTTTTATAGTTTGAATATTGTGTTTCACATTATAACCATAAGAATTTCAAACTTCCTATGGGATCGATACTTAAGACTCATTATAACCCTTTATTACTTGAGCGATACGTATACTTTCCTTATTATTATGGTTTCGCAGCTTAAAGATTTTATAATATAAAACTATTTATACTCAAATTGATTTTTATTGTGACTGAACTGCATATTTACTATTTGTGTTATTATGTGTGTATTGTAGTGTTGAAAGATATTTACAATGCACCACAAACATCGTGCATTAAGTTTTTTGAGACGTTGTCGGGGAGTAACTGTGAATATTTTATTTAAATTGAAAAACTTATTATAATTTAATTAATATTTTTATAATTTAATGTGTTTGCTTATTTTAATTGCTTATTGAGTTTGTGTATGCATATTTTAAGATATGAAGGTTTAGTACGTTACGATTCAGAGTTAGAAAGATTAGAAAAATTTGAAAACAAAAAAAAGAGTTGATAATTTGAACAAAATGGCTACAAACTTAAATAATCTTGGAATTGAATATGAACATCATCAGAGACCTTTAAGAAATTATGATAATCCTACAACCGATGAAATTCATTTGAGTATACAAAACCCTGTTGTAGCTGCTAATTCATTTGAACATAAACCTGTTATTATCCAAATGGTACAAAATAATCAGTTTGGGGGACTACCGACTGATGATCCTAACTTATATCTTGCTAGTTTTCTAGAATTGTGTTCTACAATTAATTATGATGGAGTGTTGAATGATGTCGTCAGACTTAGAATTTTTTCTTTTTCATTAAGGGATAATGCTAAGATGTGGTTATGGTTAAACTCGGTTAAACTCGTTAGCACCTGGATCTATTAGAACTTGGGGAGATATCACAAAAAATTTTATCTAAATATTTTTCATCATTAAAAACTGCTAAGCTTAGAAATGATATTACATCTTTTTCTTAGTTTGAAGGAGAATCAATTTATGAAGCTTAAGAACAATTTAAAAATCTCCTTATGAAGTGTCCACACCATGCATTACCAGATTGGTTAATAATTCAAACTTTTTATAATGGATTGGTTGGATCTCTTAGATTTATAAGTGACACTACTACTGGTGGATCATTAATGTCAAAACTATTTGATGAAGCATATTCTTTAATTGAAGAGATGTCTACTAATAATTTTCAAAGGCCCTTTCAAAGGGTAACTCCAAAAAGAGTAGCTAGTATTTGCAATATCTATGCAATATCTATTTTGGCTGCTTAAATTGTTGCAATATCAAAGAAGATAGATAAGTATAGAATGAATTATTCTCAGACACCTCCTGTGCTTGAAGAAAATTCATTGGGACAAATGATATATTCTCAGTCTTCATATGAAACTTTAAATGCAATAAACAACCAATCTAATAATCTTTATTCAGATTATTATAATCCTGGTTGAAAAAATCACACTAATTTCAATTGGAGTAACAATAACTCTAATGTTGTAAATCCGCAATGGGGGAACAATCCTGCAAGCCCATTAGGAAACTCCAACAATCAAGAAAATTCTAACAATAAACCTTATTACTCTCTAGGTTTCAGTCGCAATTCACTGAGTAAGGAGAAGAAATTGTCAATAGACAAATTAATATTGCGAATGGAAGCACAATTGCAAAGTCAAGAAGCACAATTGCAAAGTTAAGGAGCACAATTACAAAGTCAAGGAGTTGCAATTAAAAACATGAAAAATTAGTTGGGATGTATTGCTACTGTACTTAGCAATAGACCTCCAGGATCTTTGCCTAGTAATGTTGAAGTTAATCCTAAAGATTAGAATAAAGAGCAAATCAAGACTATTCAACTAAGAAGTGGAAAATAATTAGAAACAAAAGTTCAAAAATAAATTAAAGTTGAAGTTGAGAAAGAAGGGGTGGAAAATGAAAAGTTTAGTGAAGATTTTCATTTTGAGTTAGAATATCATATCAAACCAATAAAAATTACAGTAGAAAGACCACCACCTCCATTTCCTCAAAAATTGAAGCAATATAACAGAGATAACCAATTTACAATATTCTTGGAAATATTGAGAAAATTGACAAAAATTGACAATAAACATTCTTGACAATAAACATTCTATTTGTTGAAACTCTAAAGCAAATGCCAAGCTATGTGAAGTTTATGAAGGATAGAAGAAAAATAAAAGGTTGTGTTTACCAAATCCCTCTTCCACTGAAAAAAAAACACAGTGGAGCGTAGCATTATAATTTAAAATTTTTTTTCCTGAAAAACTTAAACATCATGGTAGTTTTATTATTTCTTGTGCTATTGGCAAAAGATTTTTCAGAAAAGCTTTATGTGATTTGGAAGCCAGTATTAGGAAGCCAGTATTAATCTTTGGAAGCCAGTATTAATCTTATGCCTCTATATTTTCAGATGGTTGGGATTAGGAGAAATTTCACCTACTATTATAACTCTTCAATTAGCTGATCTTTTAATTACCTATCCTAAAGAAGTTATTGAAGATATTTTAGTAAATGTTCATAAATTTATCTTTCCTAGAGATTTTATTGTGTTAGATATGGAAGAAGATAATGAAATTCCTATCATTTTAGGAAGAGCATTTATTGCCACTGGAAGAGCTTTACTAGATGTATAGAAAGGAGAATTAACAATGAGAGCTAGTAATCAAGAAGTTACAATTAATATTGCAAAGTCAATGAGATACTGACCGCGACTTTATATATGCTTAAAAAATACAAGATAAATATGGACGTAATAAATATTCAATAACTGTAAAGTCACACTTATCAACGCAAGTATATGTATCGCTCAAGTAATATAGGGCTCTAATGGAGTCCTAGATATCGATCCCACAGGGAGTGGTTTAGAACTACAAACTAAGATTTTAGAAAAGCAATACTTTAATCATAACAATGAAGTTCAATTTGCTTAAATAACTATTAAATAACTAATGATATTAAGGAGGGTCTAATTGTGATATTCAATATATAAGAAAACATCCTTCTCCTTGTCAAGAAATTATAGTTAATGGATAAAGTGAATTAGTTCAATTTATATTGTGCCAAATAGGAGCATACCTATTCTTTACCCTTTGGTCCAGGCATAAAGAACATTGACTAATCCTACGCTTGTTTACTGAATCTGCGACTAGGCTGGGAGGATACCGTCTCTCACCTCGGAGCTCCCACGCTCCCCTCGTTTGAGGGCTAACATCTACACTTCAACACCCAAACGATAGGACCGAATTGGGGATTTT
>NW_018164444.1:15815417-15816057 GCF_001263595.1 Phalaenopsis equestris
AATTGAAAAGATCATCACAATTTCTTAAACATTTTCATGGCTTCACCAATTCAAATCACCATTTCACAAATCTCAAGACAAGGAGAAAGACAGATAAAACTACTCAGATCTCATGGGAAAAACACAAGAAAACTCAGAATTCATATATAAAATTAAAGTCATACAAACTACAATAAGTAAATAACTTAACTCTAGTTTCTCCCCAAGAACACTCCTCGAAGTTCCGCTGAATCTCTTCCTTTCTTTACAACACACAAAATTCCTCTTTGAAGTAGCAAGGAGGAAGAAATCTCTCACTTTCCCTCCACTCTTACAATTTCTCGAAGATTTCCTCACACTATTGGAACCTTTTTAATCTCTAGGAACTCTCTCTAGCACTTCCTTTACTCCTTATATTCTTTCCCTCCTTCTCCAGGCTCTCCAATTTTCGGCCAAAATAGTCTCTTAAAGTTGTGGATGAGCTTTCCCAAGAGTTGCCTAAGCATCCCTTCAAAATTTGGCCTTATCCAAAGCTTGAGTAGGAATAACCGTTGAGGGCGCCGTCGGCGAACTTCTGAGAATTTTTTCCTGTAGCATCGGGAAAAACTCACCGTCGGCAAGGTCGAGGGCGCCGTCGGCCGCCCAGTTCAAAACTCCACAT
>NW_018164444.1:15816089-15846189 GCF_001263595.1 Phalaenopsis equestris
TTTTCTCCAAATTTGCTCCTTTTTGCATATATTTTTGCTCCAATGACCCTAATTCATCATTCCTGCAACAAAACATCAAAAATATCTTTCTTTAAAGTGCAATATCATTAAAAACAGTATAAAATAGGTATGAAAATCTCAACATATTTTCCTCTGGTCAGATACCCATCAAAAGGAAGAGATGATGAATGCTTCATAATGTATATTAATAGTTATTTAAGCAATGAGTACTTCACTAATACATTTGAAAAGAAAATTAAAGAAGAATATTTAGAGTATAAGGATGAGGATATAATTCAAGATAAATCTATGGAAGTGAGTAAAGAAGAATTGGACAATGTTCATGAACTATTTGAACTATTAGATCCTACGGATAATAACAAATATTTGATTTCTTTGATTGTAAAACCTCCTGAACTAGAAAGGAAAACATTTAAAATATGCCTTTTTAGGAGATTTATCCACATTACATGTTATTGTATCATTAAAATTAACTGAAGCACAAGAACAAAAGTAGTTGGAAACTATAAGAAGATATAAGAAAGCCTTTGGATTGATGTTAGCTGATATTAAAGGAATCAGTCCTTCGATTTTTATGCAGCGATTTTTATTGGAAGATGATCATGGACTAAAAGCTAATTCTCAAAGGAGATTAAACTCTACAATGAAAGAAGTTGTTAAGAAAGATATTTTAAAATGGTTAGATGCTGGAAAAATATATCTTGTTTAAGACAGTGCTTGGGTGAGTCCAATTCACTGCGTTTCTAAAAACTGTTGTGACAAATGAGAATAATAAATTAATACCAACAAGACAAGTCATTGGTTGGTGAATCTGCATTAATTATAAAAAATTAAATTCAACCTCCAGGAAAGATCACTTTCCTTTACCATTTTTGGACCAAATGTGGATAGACTAGTTGAGCACAAATATTTTTTTTCTTTTTAAATGGATATAACAGCTATCATCAAATACCAATTGCTCTAGAGGAAGAAGAGAATACTAAATTTACTAGTCCTTATGGTACATTTGCTTTTTGAGGATTGTCCTTTAGTTTATGTAATGTAACTGGGACATTTCAAAGATGTATAATGTTAATTTTTAGTGATTTGATTTAAAAAGGGATAGAGGTTCTTATGAATGATTTTTATGTGTTTGGAATGTCATTTAAAATATGTCTAAATCATTTAGAGAAAGTTCTAAAACTATGTGAAAAGACAAATTTAATATTAAATTGGGAAAAATATTAATTCATGGTTGCAAGAGGAATTGTGCTTGGGTATAAAATTTTAGAAAATGACATGGAAGTAGATCCAACAAAAATTCAAGCTATAGCTAACCTACCTCCACCTACGACTGTAAGAGGAGTTAAAAGTTTTTTAGAACATGCTGGTTTTTACAGGCAGTATATTATTTATTTTTCAAAAATTACAAAGCCTTTATGCCAACTTTTGGAAAAAAGATACAAAATTTGATTTTAATCAAAAGTGTCTTAATGCCTTAGAAACATTAAAGAAAAAATTGATCACTGCTCCTATAATTGTTTCGATTGATTGGGAGAAACAATTCAAACAAATGTGTGATGCAAGTGCATATGCAATTGGAGCTATTTTAGGGCAGAGATATGAAAAAAATTTTAATGATATATATTTTGCTAGTAAAACTCTAAATGATGCTCAAATTAATTATATCACTACTGAAAAAGAGTTATTAGCCATTTATGCTTTTGATAAGTTTAGGTCATATCTGATTGGAGTTATTAAATGTGTTACACATGCATATCACTCTGCTATAAAATATTTGATGCAAAAGAAGGATGTGAAACCAAAATTAATTAGATGGGTACTTCTGATGCAAGAATTCATTTTTATGGTGATATATAGGAAAGGATCTAATAATCAAATAGCTGATTATTTATCTAGACTGGAACAGGAAGAAACATTTGATCTTGAAAGAGAATTTAATGAAAATTTTCCTGATGAACAACTTTATACTGTTAAAGAATGTGAAATACCGTGGTATGCTAATATTGTGGACTATATTGTTACTGGTATTTTACCATATGGATTGACAAAGAAACAAGAGAAGAAATTTATTCACGATGCAAAATTTTACTTTTGGGATAACCCATATTTATACAAACAATGTAAATATTTAGTTATGCGGAGATGTGTGCCTTATAATGAAATTGAAGAAATTATAAAAAAATGTCATGATTCTGAATTTGGGGGTCATTTTGGAATTGATAGAACTATTCAAAAAAATTATAATATGGATTTTATTAGTCTACTCTATTTAGATATGTTAATATATATTTAAAAACTTATGATAGATGATAGAAAGTAGACAACATATCTAAGAGAGATGAAATGCCCCTAGACTTTACTTTATAAATTGAAATAAATTTTATGTGATCATCTATACCATCTATTGGAAACATATATGTTTTAATATTTGTGGACTATGTTTCGAAGTGAATTGAAGTTGTAGCTCTACCTCACTGTGATGCTTAAAGTGTTGCAAAACTTCTTAACAAAAATATTTTTAGTATATTTGGAATGCTGAGAATAATTGCTACAGATGGGGGAAGTGATTTTAAAAATAAAAGGATTAAATGTATTGGTCTGCTAGATTAGATAATGCATTATGAGCTTATAGAAAAGCTTATAAGATGCCCATATGAAAGTCCCCATATAGATTAATTTTTGGGAAGACTTGCCACTTACCAGTAGAATTGGAGCATAAAGCTTATTGGGCTATTAATGAGTTTAATTTTAATTTAAAAGGTGTTGGTGATAAAAGAGTGTTGCAACTGAATGAGCTTGAACAAATTAGGAATGAATCTTATGATAATGCTAGGATATATAAGGAGAAAATGAAAGAATGACATGATGAGAAGATAATAAAAAAAGAATTTAAGCATGAACATGAAGTTTTACTATACAATACAAGATTAAAAATATTTCTTGAAAAGTTAGAAGTCTAGGTAGATAGGGCCATTCACCATTGTAAGAGTCTATCCCTATGAAGTTATTAATATTGAAGGTCCCAAAACTGGAAAGATATTTAAAGTGAATGGGCACAAACTGAAATCATATTTTCATAGTCAAAGATCATATTTTAAGGAAATTGTAATGTTGGGTCACCTAAAGTAGAGATTGGGAATGATGTGCCGACGACATTAAACTAAGCACTTTGTGGGAGGCAACCCATAATTATCTTTGTTAATGTTACTAATCTATTTTTATAAGTAGTATTATATATATCTATATTTATGCTCTCTTTATGAATTATGTGTACTTGAGAGATTTACATCTTGAGAAAATACATTAAAACATCTTTTTTTACTGAAATATATGGAAGATTTGAGATTTATTTGGATTTAAAATGAAGCAGTCTTTATGAATTCCATGTACTTGAGGGACTTACATATTGAGAATATACATTAAAACATTTTTGTTTACCGAATTTTATGGAAAATTTGAGAGTTATTTGGATTTAAAATGAAACGGTGCAGAAATCTGAACTGACGCCAAAGGCATCATTTTCTAGAGAGCTGGCGCCAGAAGCACCACAGTTACTAGAACGAGTTTTGAAGATTCTAAATGTTATTTTGGTTAGTTTTTGGTGGATTTTCTTCCTAGTAACTCCCAAAACTAAATTTTGAAGTTATTTAAGAGTGAAAAACGAAAGGAAAGTCACCATTTTCAAATCCTATGGCTTCCAACTCCAAAAAAACTGCTAGATATGAAATTTTCAACAAGAGGAAGTTCAAAAATTTCAATGCGCAGAAGATATATAATCGAGTTCTTGTGAATAAGATATTAATTAGAGAACGAGGATTTGTGAATCAAGGATTCAACACACCATATACTCGAGTGGAGGAAATTATTACACATAGATGCTGGGAAGTGCTTTACTATACCACTGCTTCAGTAGTAGTTCCTATGATGAAAGAGTTTTATTATAATCTTCATAGAATTAACCAAGGAGTTTTCTATGTTTGAGGCAAGTGGGTATCATTTATTCCTTCAAGAATAAATGATTTGTTTATGACTGAAAGCGTCCCTATTTGTCACTATGCAAATTTTGTCCCTGCGAGGGATAACATGAATGAACTCTATCGATTTCTTACTGATGAAGATGTAAATTGGGAGACAAGAGATAATGTACATGTAAGTTTTTCTTCATGATAATTGAATCCTACATCAAAGGCATAAAATTTTGTTATTGCATCAAAATTTCTTCCTACCATGAAAATCAATAAAGTGACTAAGAAAAGTGCTATCTTAAATTATTGTATTCAAACCGGAAGACCTATTGATGTGGGTGCTTTAATTGTAAAATTTTTTTTGGGTTTGATTATCAATGGATCGACTTATGGGCTAGGATATCTTTCTACCATATTCTTGCTATGTAGCCAGTCACAAGTGCCTTATGAAAGTTGGGAAAAAGTGCTTCTCCCTTGGAAGCCTATGGACCCAGAGATTTGTTGCAACTGCATAGGAAATGGGGAGGAAAACAATATGAATATTCTTACAGATCAATCATCTCAAAATTCGTTATCTCTTCAGCCCTGCTTTCCTTATATATGCATTATATTTTGAAAAGAATCAAGAAGTTGGAGAAAGAGGTACAAAATATTATGAATTCAATTACAAACTTTTCTGATATATTTGATCATTTGGATTGGAGAATGAAGGAACAATTCAAACATACCTGGCACATTGAAGAAGGTATAGTGCGCATGTTTAAGAAAAATGCTTAGGTTGAAGAAGATTCGACAGACGAATTTCCTCACCAACCTCTTACAACTTATACTTTTCCCTACAAATCCATGGGAAATATTTAAGAAGATGAAAGTGAAGAAGATGTTTGAGCTCTCTAAAGTATGGAATTCGTAATTATGATTGCTTATGTGTGTTTTGTGTTTGTATTAGATTTCATTTACTTTTATTGTTGAATATTAGATGAGTCATATGTTGAGTGTTTGATATTTAGTCTTCTGAATTAGTTTGTAGGGTGTGATTTAGATGTTGAATTAGATGTATTGATTTGAAAAATGTTGGTTTGTAATCGTGTGGATTATATATATAAATGTGAGTTTTGTGTTGTTTGTGAAAATATATTGTTAGAAGATTATTTAATTATGAATATAAGTATTAAATTAAGTTAATTAGAGGTTGACATGGTTTGTTATACAACAAATTTCAAATGAAAATCAAATTTTGAAAATTTTTTGTGTTGGCGCCAGAGGCGCCAGTTTCCCGAACACACCTAGATTTACTTAAAACCACAAAAATCCACTGTTAAACCCCATTTATACTGCTTGGGTCATCTCCTACCTCTAGAGTAAGGCCGAAAGTCAACTTAGGGCTTACCATTTGGTGGATTTGAGGAGATTTGAAGGCTAAAAAGTATTGAATTTTATCTTCCCTTGATAAGAGCTTCACTTTAACTTAGAAATTTTCTATTTTCACCAAGGATTTTTCCTACATTATGGAAATCCAAAAAGTTGAGTTTTATTGAAGAAGTTTAAAGAGAACCCATGGTGAAAAGTTTCTTACCAAATATTCATACTTTTGGAGTTTGATTTATGATATTGTGAATTTATTTGACTTTTATGTGAATTTATTTAGAAATTTCTTTGGCTCCAAGAGAGAAAAGAGGAAAGCCTTCAAGAAATTTTGATGTGAGACGATTCATTAATTTGAAGGCTGAATATAATTACAATGATATGATGGGAACAAGAAAATTGATTCAAGAATGTGCATTTTCAAACTCGAGAGGAGAGATTGAAAGGTTGATTACTGCTCGGAACTGGGAGACCTTTTACTACTTCACAACAGTAGCCATAGTTCCTATTGTTCTAGAATTTTACACCAATCTTCGTGTTACTACGGACGAGCATGTCTATGTTAGAGGTAAACATGTTGAATTTAATCGAGAAAGAATCAATGCACTTTATAGGCAGCATAAAGGATTTTATTGTGAGTATTCTAAATTTGTGATTTCTGATTCATCACTTGATGTAGTAATTACCTATCTTACCGATGGAAGGGGAGACTGGAAGATTAAAAAAAATCAAAAAGCCAATCTCTCCACTTCCATGTTGAATGTGCAATCCAAAGCATGACTTTACTTGATTTCTGAATGTGCAAAATAACTTTGAAGAAGAGGAAGAAGAAGAAGAGGAAGACGATGAGGAGCAAGATGATGAATGAAGATTTAATGGGTTTTATTTGTTTTCATTTGTTGTGGTTTGTTTAGTTTTGTTGTTGGTATGATTTGCACAATTTATGAGTTTTGATTGTGGAACTATTGAACTTGTTTGTGTGTGTAACTGTAAACTATAGATTTGTATTCCAGCATTGTTAGTTTCTTTAATTTACTATTTATGTTTCTAATTTTCCTTTTTTTGGGAAATCCTTTGATATATTATGTTTCATTTGATGCTTGGAATCTTGTAATTTTTAAATTAGTACCAGCAATGTGTCAGAGACAAGTTTCATATTCAGAACCCTCTACAACTTAGTTTTATTTTTATGTATTTACTATTTTCTTTGACCTACAATTTTTGTACTACATGCTTTACTTATTATTAAAAAATCTAAGTTCGGGGGAAAGAAAATTTTCTTTAAAATAAGTAAACTAAATTTTTATTGTCCTCAATTAACTATATTTTTTAAAAAATATATTATTAATTTAACATGACTTTGGGTATCAGAGTTTAACTTTAAAAAAATTTTATTTTTTTTGTAAATATTATAGTAAATTTAAGCAAAAATCTTTAATAATGAAGGTCAATTCTAGAGTTAAGATATTTAGTATAAAAGGATGAGACTGTGTTTTTTTTAATTTAAAGTAAAGGAAATTGTATTTTTGAAGTATTAAGAATTAAGAGTTTCATAGAAGAAGAAAAGAATGAGACTTTATGAAAAATTTTCAAAGCTGATATGAATTTATAAAGTGAAGGAAGGAAAGAAGTTTTAACTTCAAGAAGGGGATACTGAAGTTCAAAATTATTGAAGACTATCCAGATATAATAATTCTCACATGAAAAAGAAAAGAAAAGAAAGATTGAAAATGATCCTAAAGAAAAAAAAAGAGAAAAGAAAAGAAAAATAAAAGGAAAAAAAAGAAAAAAAATAGAAAAATATGTGACGAGAAATTTGAGGAGATGCCTAATAAAAAGAGATGCCTAATAAAAAATTGGCCTAATAAAAAATTGGCTTCACTTGAATCAATTTAAGGAAAAAGGCTTTAATACATTTTCTAAACTTGTATCTGAGTATTAGTCTCCTCACTAATAAAGTTTTCATCAAATTATTTTTAATATGGACATTCTAAGTATCTTTGATATGATAAATTACAGTTCTTCTTGAAATGAATAGAGATTCAGAAATCTTAGACTTGACTACTAGGTGTTCTTATACTTTTAGTTTTAACCTAAGTTATTAAAAGTTTTTTTTAAGTTATAATATATATTTATTCAGCCAAATTATAGAATTTTATAAGTTAATCTCTACCATAAGTCATATTTTTATGTAGTAAAAGAGTCACTTGAGGACAAGTAACATTAAATTTGGGGGATTTTGATACACCAAAAAAATGTGCAATTATATGTATATACATTTTATATTTAAATTTGGTGATATTGAACTTTAAAGAAGGGTATTTTTATATTTTATTGTAGGTATATTTATTTTAGGCATTTGGAGAAAAAAGGAGAAAAAAGGAGGGAATTTGGAGCCAAAATGATGTTTTTCAGCATTCTGGCATCAGAGGCTCCATTATACAGAGAGTTGGCAATAGAGGCGTCAGAAAATGGTGCTAGAGGTGTCATTTTACAAAGAAGCAGAACCATAATTTGTGCCAGAGGTGCTAGAATCTAGAGAACAACGCAGAACTTCAATACACTCGTGGCAGAGGCATTAGAAATGAATTAAGATGGAGTAAGGCAGTTATTGACTATTTTTGAGCGATTCTAGAAGGTTCCAATCGATTCAAACACCCCATGGAGTGATTCAATGCATCTAGGCACTTTGGAAAGGCTCTTGAATGAAGAGATATGTCTATTGGATAAAGAGACTTGCTCTTGATGTGAAGAGATGTGCCTTTTGGGAAAAGGGGGAATATTGAATACCTTTTGAAAGGAAGGCTGACCCCAAAAGAGGAGTCTAGTGAGTCTTGCGAGAGGTTTTGGAGGAGGAAAAGTTTAAGGGTGGCGAGAGAGAGAGTTGTGGAGAAGAGTTCGGTTTTTCATCTAATGTTGTAATAGTAGAGGGAAGGTGAGAGATTTCTTCTTCATTACATTTTTAAGAGAGAATTGTGTGTGATCATAAAGAGAGAAAGTGCTTAAAGGGAACTTCAAGGGATTTACATGAGAAAAGTTGTGTTCTTTTCTTTCTTTGTTTCGTAAACTTGTTTTTATATATAAAATCTATGTTTTGTTGTATCATTCTCTTGAATTTTGAGCAGTCTTCTTTATTCTTCTCTCTATAGTGAGATATGATTTTGTGAAGAATTAATTTTGTTATGAAAGATTTTAAATGTCAATAAATTATAATGATTTGAACTCTGTCTTCATTTACTTTTTCATCTGACTAATTGAAATGTTAAAATTTTTTGAGAAACATAAGATCCTAAAGAGATATGTTTTCTGCAACAAGGTGAAAGTCACATTTAATTTCATGGGTGAAAATGTAGTCCATGGGGTTGAGTACAAATAAATAGGAAAATATACTTTGATGGGCGCAGAATTGTAGATTTTAGGGTGACAGACTAAAATCCCCAATTTGGTCCAATTGATTGGAAACTAAAGTGAGATTGTTAGCCCTCAGGGCAGAGAGAAGTGAGAGCTCTGGATTGGCAGCCAATATCCTCTCAACCTAACCACGGATTTTGGGACCGACTCTGGATTAGTCAATGTTCTTCATGCACTCTCAGAGGGTAAAGAATAGGATTGCTCCTCTGTGGCACAATATAATTTTATATATAATTTAAATGATTTTAATTACATCACAATCCATAAACTCATTGTAAAGGGGAAGGCTGCTTTCTTAAATTTTAACTCTTCATTACAAAATTTTTTTAGTCTTAATATGCTTACTTTTGAAGTTTAGCAAATAGCTTAGTTAACCTAGTTCTTTTAACTGCATTTCATTTAGCATATAATAAATTTACTTTAGATTTGTTCTACGTACTTAAGTTTTTATAGTTTGAATATTGTATTTTACATTATAACAATTAGAATTTCCAACTCCCAACAGGATATATACTTAGGACTCCATTATAGCCCTTTATTACTTAAGCGATACAAATACTTGTGTTATTATTACGGTTTGACAGCTTAAATATTTTAAAATATAAAACTATTTATACTAAATTAATTTTTATAGTGATTGAACTGCATGTTTACTATTTGTGTTGTGTGTATTGTAGTATTGAAAGATATTTACAACGCATCACTGAATCTAGCAAAGCACCTATTAAATTTTAGTTCAATCCCGTCATTACTGAACTTTCTTTAACTAATGTAAAAAGGAAGAATAAGAATAGAAAGATGAAAAATTTGTACACCAATATTGCTAAGGAAGCCAAAATGATACAACTTAAATATACACTAGGCATGGAGGAGTACATGCTCGTGGAGCTATCTCAAATATTCAGAGATATTTCACTCAAATATATACCTCCATCTACTCCTTTTGAGTCATTATTGAAGAAACCAGAGCAACCACCCTATCCATACCCACATATTGAGTTTATTGATCAACTAGCATGATGTAGATAGATGAATAAGTAGAACTTTGAGTTTTTTTAGTGGTTGAGAGGCTGACCGACCAATATACTAGAGGGTTTATAACTTTAAAATAGAGTATTTTGTCACTTAGAATAATAGAATATTGTCTGGAGTGTTTGGATTGTGGTTGAAAGGCTAATATGGCTTGTTGAAAAAATAAACTTTTTAAAAACTCAGAAAAAAGATGAAAGGTAACAACAAATCACCTTACAGTTTGGATGTTATTATAACAACAAAGATGACCTTCAAGTTCATCTGTCTGGTATTATATGTAGTGAAGAAGCAAACAACTTATCAATGTTATTCAAGTACATGTTTAAGAGGCTTGTGTTATGGCACATCTTACCTCGTTCATGTACACTTGACAGTTGTATGATCAACATTTAAGAGGAAGAAAATTGCATCTCACCACAAATTGATCATCATGACTTTGAGTTACCTTTCTGTATAGTTTCATTTGTAAGATAGTATGTTATTTTCTTTGCTAAAGAGATCAACACACTTGGCCCCTGAGAGTTTGTTGGAGCTTATTTCATTCCCTTACTTATAGGATCACTATTAGTCATCAACAAGAATAGTGCCAGCTTGGCTATATATTGTGTACCATTCTTCCCTTAGAATAAGATTTATATCATGCTTTGAAGGTTCCACATGAGCTGGCTCAGAACGCCCCTTCTCAAATTTCTTCAGCATCACTGTAAAAGATCACTCGAGCTAAAAGGAGAGCCCAACGTTGAACATGAATTCTTCACTCATGAATTCATAGGCACAATACACCTCGAGCTAGATCTCCTTAAAATCCTAAAAATAAAAAATTGTAGTAACTCTTCTTTAGTTATCGAGAAGGAAATAAGCAGTCACCATAGTTTCCCACATTTCTCTTGAAAGCCCCTACCATTTTTTGTGAATAAAAACCCAATTGACCATTGTCCTACTAGATCCTTTGTATGGAGATCCAATCCCTTGCTTTTGAAAGCACATGACCATGTGTATCACTGACAAATCCCCTCAACTTAGCCAAAATCTTTGGCATCAACTTCAAATAACATTTTTTAAAAAAGACAATAAATCCAATGACAACTGCCACCATCCAATAAGTAAGTTATGGGTTACTGAATTCGACAACTTCTTGAATATCAAGCAACTTGATAGTTATTGACCACATTTTTTAATTATACTTTTTCTTAGCATATATCTAATATCACTGAGACATAGGACGTCCCACCTAGTGTCACTAAATGACTGAATTGAACTCATATAAGCTATAAATTTACTCTACTTGAGGTAATCCCTAATTTAATCTAAACTTAAAATGAAACTAAATAAAATTGAAATTGACCAAACAAAAATATAACCCTAATATTGACCTGAGAATTAACTTTAATCAACTTACACATCAAACATATCATTTTCTACACAAATCATTTTAGATCTTAAGACTTTTTTTTGAAATTTGCATGATATTTATTATCACATACAAATATAATAGAATTAAATTTTACCGTTATATAATCTGATTTTTATATAAAATTTTTACTTTAAAATTTCATGCATGAATATTGGTCAAAGCACCCTCCATACACCAATCCTAGGAACAAAATTTAATTTTGTGCGTTTCATGATATTTATAATGACATATGAGAAGAATGCAAAAAAATTTGTTGATGATTAGTCATACTTTTTACATAAAACTTTGCATTTTGGGTTTTCATGCATAAAAAATTATCCTACATAGAAATTTTTTTAATGAATCATTATGTTTTGCGTGAGTGAAAATATGTGTTGATTTGGCTTTCATGCAAGAGAATTACTATGTGTTTACATATGCAAAAGGGAAATTTTGTGTGGCTTGTGTTAGATTTCATACAATTTTTTTTTTGTGGTTTGTTCTTATGTGTCATGTAATAGAAAACAAATCATATGGTTAGGCGTATGTCTTGTATGCAAAATCAAAATCATGTGGTAGTTTTATGTTCCTTGCATGCAAAATATCTATGTGGTTTACGTTCCATGTTAGAAAAATTATGTGCTATGTAGATTGTGTTTCAAAAAATTCATGTGTATTGTGGTTTATGTTTCATGCTAAAAATATTCATATTCTATATGTTTATGTTCCATGCTAGAAAAACATGTGCTCTTTTTATGTTTCATGCTAAAGAACTGTGCTATGTGGTTTATGTTCCACACAAATAGGAAAATCAATGTGTTTAGGTGTACATCTCATGTAATAGCAAATGTTTTCATGTGCTTATGTGTTAGTCTTATATTCTAAGCTTCAAGCAAATTTCCATCCTTGGGTTTATGTTTATGCAAAATTTTCTTGTGGTAGCTTTATGTTTATCAAATTTTCATGCATGTGTTTATATTCATGTAATTAAGCAAGTTGTGACTTTATGAAATATCTAGCTGGCAAAACGTATTCGTGCTTACCTGCTTGTGATGGGTTATTTTCAAAAGATAAATATTTAGGAGGTCATTTGAATAGTCCATATAGTTGAGTGATGTTAATTTATATATTTTTTAAAAATATCAAAATGAACTATGTTTATAAAATCTATATCTATAAATTTAAAGTGGCTTCAAAAGAACTATTTTTATGAAAATTATATAAACTTCAAGTGAACAGTTTTCTTATAAAAAACTTTATTGATTTAAAGGTGCTTTAAATGAATTATTTTTCTAAAAGCTATATGAACTTTAAGGTGCATTGAATTAACTATTTTTATAAAAACTTATATAAATCCCTTGTGCTCTAAATAGAAATATCTTTATATAAATTTAAAGCAGCTATGAAAGCGAGGATAATAAATAAGGTCATATATGCTTTAGTTTCTAATATCTTCATAGACTTATTTTTGAATGTAAATAAAATTCTCTATGAATATAAAAGAAATTTAACAATAACCCTTTCTAAAATTTTACAAAGAACGATTTTTTTAAGAAAATTCAAATAAAACCATTTCAAAACTAAATATTTTCAATACAAAGAGATCCCTCCATAATATAATTTTTCAAAAAAAAAAGATATAATAATTTCTAAACAATATTAAAATATTTTCAAAACACAACTCAAAATAAAAATCTTTAAAAATAACAAAATTCAAAAGAAAACTTATTTTCAAAACAAGATTCAAATAAAGCTTTTCTAAAACAAAACTTAAGCTTCTTCAATACTCAAATTAAACTTTTCTAATGTAACCCTCAAATTGAAATCCTTTTCAAAATGGAATACTCCTTAAATTAAATAAAAACAAAAAAGTTCAAACAAAACTAAAATATAGAACCTTCAACAAAGCCATGCCTTTTTAACTAAAAATTAAACAAAACTTAAATATTTTAAAATAGAACTCAAGTAAATCTTTTCAAAACCTAAATAACCAAAATAAAAACATTTTAAGAACCTAAACAAAAGTTTTTTAAAACAAGAAAAAATCTAAAAACAACCTTTTTTTAATTGAAGTAAACATAAGACATTTTCAAACAAAAGTAAAACGTTTTTTAGAAGTAAATTCCTCTTATGAGCTCACCAATTGTATAAATTCTTATGCCAAAATTTTATGTCTTTGTAAAATTGCATGAATGGTCAACTTATTCAAGTCTGATGCATGTTTATAGATTTTGCCCTAGAATGAGTATGTTCTCATTCAGGAACATGTATTTTATAAGCTTAACTCATATGCTTATATGTCTTGAGCAATTCTATTCTTATACATTTCTCATAATTAGACTCCCTTACACGCTTAATAGTATCATTGTGTGTGACAAGAAAATATTTAATAAAATTACTTTTTCATATGTGTGATAATTTTTAAAAGGAAAAGTAAGTATTTTAATGAAACTTAAGTATGAAAGGCTTGAATGATATCTTTTCAGTATTTAAACTTCAACATAAATTAGGAAAAAAAGCACTAAAAGTCAAACTTAGGAGGGAAAATAAATGAAAAACACAACCTAGGATATAAAACAGATAGTAAAAACTAGAACCAAGAGAACTCTAATTTTTCACATGGATTTACAACCTAGAAGCAAACATAAATCATGAATTAAATATTAAACCCTAAAAGTAATTCTAAAATTTATCAACTTATGTCATAGGAACCACCATTAGGAGATCAACTATGAACTCTACACTAACCAACTTAAAAATAAACCCAAGATCACTCACACAATAGAATAGTCTAGTCTAAAAGCCCTTAGTTACTCTTAAGAACTAGTACTTAGAAAACATAGTCTCACCCACTTGGACTATTTAGGTGCCCTAGGATGAAGTAACCCATAGTTACTGACTAAGCAACCTTGAAACTACTAATAGTAAGAAGTTCTACATTCTCCATCATTATGATACTAGTGAATTTTTTGTAAAATTTGGTTGATTGATAGTTTAAGGATACCAATGCACCTTGGATGATGGAAAGTCATGAACATCTTGACTGAGGGAGTTACACCTAAAAATTTGGTTGGTCCACCCATTTAAACTCATTATTGATTCTAGGTTTATTTTAAGGTTAAGGTTTGACTTCCATTTAGAAATTTTTCTATCCAATCAAGTCCCCTAATTTATGATTCAAGGCCTTAATAACCTTTCTTGTCAACCCATCTTAAATTTGAATCAATCAACCCAAATCAAACTTATCAACCTGATTTAATACCTTTTCAATTCAAATCAATTTTTTTTTTAAAATCCAAAACAAACTCTTTTAATTCAAAACCAACCTTTTCAAGTTTTCCAAACATAATCCTATCTAAAAATTTAAACTTTCCAAGTTCTAATAGTTTAAAACAACCCTTTTTAAAATTTTCAAAATATTAAAACCTTTTCAGAATCGTAAAAGTTTCAAACTGTAAAACCATTTCAAATTTAAAAATATTTTTTAAAATTTAAAATTTACAACCTTCAAAAAAAATTCCTAAAACTCTTAAAATGTTTAAAACTAAAAAACTTAAAAATTTAAAAAACAATAAAACTAAGAACATAAAACTTTTAAAACCTATAGAACTTAAAACTTTCAAAATCCTTAAAAAAAACTTTGAGTAATAATTTGAAAACTACAAAAAATTTTGAAACTTTAAAATTATAAATTTTAATAATTCAAAGATTAAAACTTCAAACCCATTTATTTCAACTTTAAAACTTAAAATATTTAAAAAAACTCCAATAAATTTCAAAATTCAAAGAAAATTCAAATAATTCCAAATAAATTTTAATACCTTTAAAATTTAGCAAAACCTCATAAATCAATTTTATTAACCCTTAAATAAAATTTTAATAAATTTTATTTAAAATAAACCTTTTATAACTAAAATTACACAAAATCAAATCCAACTAACCCAAGGTTTTAATTCAAGTGAATTGCCTAAATCAACTCTTTTAAACCAAACTCCTTTTAACCTTTCATTTTCAATCAAATTGTTTTAAAACCCATTCATTGATTTGAGATCTTGAAACACCAATTTTGAAGACGTTCACCTTATAATCATGCCTAATATAAGAAAATACTTTAATTGAGAGTATTCATCAAAATCATAAGTTTCAGATTGTGATTAACTTTGAGGGCTTACACTTGTAGGGATACCAGACCCCAAAATAAAATAAATCTTATCTTACACATATTGTAGGGAATAGGGAAAAAATCATTGATTATGCAACAAATCTTAAAGATTTTTCTCATTTCAATGGTTAGATCTATTTTAAAGTAATATTTGTATCATGTATGATAATATATTATTCTTCAAATGATATATGCAATCATTTAGCTAAAAATCTTCCAAGTTTTGTGGTGACATGAGAAAAGGAGCCCTAATTAATGCATTCCTTTCTCCATTCTCTTTTCTACCCAATAACTTTTTTGGTGACTCCGCTAAGGGTGTTTCCTCTCTCAATCTCTAACATTGGCTTATTTCATTTTTTTTTTCATCAGTAATGTATGTACCCACTGTTGACCTCATTTTTGGTGAGGTCTTTCTTTTCCTCTTAGTACTTAGGATCTAGCCATAGGACTTTGATCCCAAAAAATATAGTTGTGTAAAATTTATAAAAATGACTAATGACTCCACTTTACAATAGTGCCTTTACAATAGTGCGAAAAATTTGATGTGGTATTTTATGAATAATAGCGTTAATCACTTAATGTTGGGATTCTACGCAAGTTTACGTATCGTTATCAAGTAATATAATACTTTCTATTTAAGTCCCAAATATCGATCCCACGAGGAAGGTTTAAATTTAAAATGATAACTTAACTAGGAAATTCACAAAAATAAAACAAATTTACTGTTACTAATTTTGAATGTTTGAGATATTATCAGAACTAAATTATTAACTACTAGCAAAATTTAAATGCAAAGTTTAAAATAGTAACTACTAAACTATGTTTATGTGATGAAGTTTTCTAATATGAAAAAAGCATCCTTGCCAGCATATTTCCCTATTTAAAACTAAAGCAAGAGTTAGCAATTTTAATTTTCTACCCTAATTCAGTGTTATAGAAAATCATTGGTTAATCTTAAGTTTAGTCCCTAAATCTGTGGCTAGGCTAGGAGGATACTAGCTCCAACTCCAGAGCTCCCACTTCCCTTCCCCTAAAGGCTAACTCTCGGTTTAGTTCTTAAACACTAAGATCAAATTGGTGATTTTAGTCTGTCACCCTAAAATCTCCAATTCTACACCCAACAATGTATATTTCCCTATTTATTTACACTTAATTCGATGAATGAAATACTCCTTCATGAAATTAAATATGATTCTCACTTTTTTGTAGAGCTCATACTCTATTTCCCGGATTATATGTTTCACAACATATTTTAACAATTCAATTGGCCAGATCGAAAAGTAAATTAAGAACAGAGTTGAAAAACCATCACAATTTATTTTATATTTTAGTATTGACACATCTAAATTATCTCTTCATTTCACCATATCTTAGAGTAGGGAGAAAGATATAGGAAAATACTCAAACTTCATGAGAAAGATACAACAAAATATAAATTTCATACATAAAAGGAAGTCTTTCTCAAAGCAAATCCCTTGTAGCCTCTCTTAGGAAATGTAGGAAGAAGAAATCTCTCACTTCTCTCCCTCTCCAACACTCTTAGAGAAGAATTCACACTTAAACTCACCACAAAAACTCAAAAATATAAAATAAATAAATGACTAATGGTGTGGAAGAAAGTGGAAAGTGGTTGAAGGGTGTGATGTGGAGGGGTGTGAAGGGGGGGGGAGGCGATGAAGGCTTTTTTCTGATCAATTTCGGCTCTAAATAGAGCCTCGGGTCATTGTCTTTTTTCCAATAGGTGCATCCAAAAACTCTTCAAAAATCGTCCAAATTTATTGACTCTTCTAGAATAGGGTCTGCACCGACACTGGTGCCGTCAGCACCAGTGGTCCGTAATTAAATTCGCGCTCTCTGTCAAACGGTGTCGTCGACGCCCAGTCTGGCGCCATCGGCGCTGAACAATTCTTCAAAAACTCCATTTTGACTCCAAATTCCATTTTTTTTGCTTCCTTTTTGCCTCAAGTCCTAAAAATCAATAACCTGCAATAAAACATTAAAATTACCTTCCTTTAAAGTGAAATATTACCAAAAATGAGTATAAAATATGGGTCTAAAAGTGTAAATATTTTTGGTGTATCAAACTTCCCTTTTGACTTTCCTAGAAAACTAGAGATGGAACCCATCTGCATAGAAGTTCAAACTGCCTCCTTGCTCTCTTTGAAACCCTACATGGATGGTCATGAACCTCCAACATTTGGAAGGTTAAAACTGACATGTAAGCATTCAAGGATGAGTCCCCATAGGACTGTTGAACTTAGGGCAACCCTGGATGGCTAGGGTTTGGTCTCTCATGCAATTGAGCAAATCAAAATTTCCCACTTGTCCTAAAACCCTAAAATTACACTCATTGAACCCATTTCCCTTTGTTCTTTTGGAAACTCATGTGGGTGGTCTACAAGCTCGTAGCCCTTTGGCTAGAGTAGCTAGGACCAACACATGGAGAATCCAAAATGGGCTTCCCCTTGATTCCATGGCTCAATAAGATAATCATCATGATTAGCATATCCAATGGCCTTCAATGCCATCTAAATACCCAATTTTGGCCTTCTAGACCCTAACTTCTCCAAAATCACCAAGATGTCCCTGCAAGTCTAAATTTCAAAAAGTTGCCCAAATCCTCAAATTCTCTTCAGAAGTCATATAAAATAACTCCAAATCAATCAAATTGACCAAAATATCTCATTTTCTAGAAAACTCCCAATTTACCCTTAACTTTGTCAAATTACCAAAATACCCCTCATACCAAAAAATTTGCCAAAAACCTAATTCCACCCAATTTCATCCTAAAGATCATTCAAAACTTCCACATATTTCCCAGTTGTCCTAAATTTGCCAAATTTGATGAAATTGATCAATTTTAACCAAAATCCCAATCTTACCAACAACTTGCCAAATTCCTGAATTAATCCCAATTTCCACAAATTTCATTTCAATTTCACCCAATTTCAAATCCAAATTGTATATCAACTTATACGACCCCAATACACACCAATTTGGAGCCCAAGTAAACCAACCTCCAAACCCTAATTTCAATTTTGAGCCAAAATCCCCAATTTGAGCATACCCCTAATTTTCATCAAATTAAACCCCATAACAACCTAATTCTCTCTATTTTGAATCCTAAACTCTTCATAACACTCCATTTAGCCAATTTTAACCTTAAATTGGTCTAAAACCAAACTCAAACCTAGCCTAAATCAAACCAAAATAAATTACCCTAAAATTGATCCTAAGCCAAAATTCCATCAAATTGAGCCCTTCAATCAATTTAATTTCACTAAATTCGTTTTCTAAACTCTTCATGACATCCTCCTAGACCAATTGGACCATTCAATCAATTTTTAAACCAAGCCCAAATCCAATTTTTAGCACAAACCCTAGTTTTGAACTTGAAATCCAAATTAACTCAAACCTTTGGAATTAACCAAGCTTAATCTTCTCTTGCCATGATTAACCTCCTAAGTTGCTAATAAAATCAGCCAAGGACCCAATTTTGAGCCATGGACCAAGGGTCCCTTGAATCATGCAAACACATCTCCAAATTTGGCTAAAATCTTCACCGCATACCATCAGCCATCAAGCCTCCAAACAAATCATGATTAAGACTTCTCTAACCTTCCTTGACCTTGCTAGCCACCTCCCCTGGCCTAGTCAGCCGGCCTAGTCACCGCAAAACTCAAAACTGAGAAGCTCCTCTTTGGCCAAAATTCTACCCATCCAATGTGACTCCCTCCCTTTGGTGAATTGCGCTGCTCAACACTCCACCTAAGCATGCTTCTCCACTCCTTGGCTTGGACAATTAAGCCCTAATTCCATGGTTATTTAAACTACCCCTCTCACTGACAAAGGAAGAGTGTTGTCAATTCCTTAGGGAGACTCCTCCAAATTGCTCTCAAAGCTTCCCCAGACCTTCCTAAGTTCATCCTAATCAAATTCCAGCCATCTTCGTAAATATAAAACCCTAATTTTGAGCTTAAAATCTAGGGATTTTTCTGTCACTCCAAGACCTGACCCACAATTAGGCAATTATTTAAGTTTAGAAATATGACCAAAAACTTGAACCAATTTACATTTAGTGGCTAGTGTGCAAAATTAAATATTATATAAGGATGACAAAAATGTTTACACGTTAGGAGTACTACGCAAGTATACGTATCGTTTCAAGTAATATAAGATTTTCTTTAAAAACCCCAATTTTGATCCCATGGAGATAACCAAAACTCTCATAAATTTCACTTTAATAAAACCTACTTTTGAATTGAAGAAAACTTATACAGTAAATGATAGCAAGTTTTCATGTAATATCTAATCCTATAGAATTAAAGGAATGCTAAGTATGCTAAGAAAATGCAAAATGTAAACGCAAGTCAATCTAAAAGGTTTTAAAATGCAAATTTACCACTACTCTAAACTAACAATGTATAAAGAGTTCAAATTTGTATAAAACATCCTTCCCTTGTAATGAGTTTATAACTAGTGTAGAAAAATAATTTTAAAATATAACTAAGGTATTGTGCCAAATAAAAGCAATTCTATACTTTACCCTCTGTCAAGTGAATAAAGAACATTGGCTAATCCATATTTTGGTCACTAAACCCGTGGTTAGGACGGGAAGATAGTAGCTCTCACTCTGCAGTTCCCACTTCCCATCATCTGAGGGCTAACATCTCGCTTTAGTTTCTAAACATCTAGACCAAATTGGAGATTTTAGTCTGTCAGATTTTAGTCTGTCCAGATTTTAGTCTGTCACCCTAAAATCTCCAATTCTACACCCATCAAATCTTATTTCCCTAATTATTTGCACTTAACCTCAAGGACTGTATTCTCATCCATAAGGCTAAATGTGATTCTTACTATGTTGAAACATAGCCCATTTCGGGTCACTATGTTTTAAAACTGGTTTTAACAAATTAATTGACCAGATTGACAAGTAAATTAAGCATAGAGTTTTGAATCATCAGAATTTATGGAGTTTTAAAAGCACTTCTACTAAACTACATTAATACACATAATTATTCCTAATTGTAGGGAGAAAGACAAAGGAAACTACTCAGATCTCATGTGAATGAAAGAACAACACATGAATTTATAGATAAATAAAAGTTTACAATACAAGATAAAGTAAAATAAACAAAGTACAAAACTTCTCTTAAATTCTTTCCCAATCAATCCCCTAGTTGCTTTGAATCACTCACTCTCCTTACAATTCCACTCCAAACTTACTCAAAATCTAAAGTGAAGAAGATATCTCTCACTTCTCCCCTTCTCCTTCAAATCAGAGCAAGCCTCCAAGACTTTCTCCTCTTTAGGAAGAGAAAAATTCTCTACAAAAGTATCCATTTTCTTCCTCCCAAAAGTTTCTCCTTTGAATCTCCAGAAGTCTCTTTAAATAAAGTTCTCAAAATCCCTAAGCATTTCTTAAAGCAACTCTTTAAAATTCGTCTAAATTTAATGGATCTTCTGGATAACCTCTTTTGATGCCTAGGCACCAGATCATCACTGGCCTTTTTGCTTCATTTGACTCTAATTAGCTCCATTTTCATTCCATTTTCTCCATTTGCTCCATTTAGTGTACCTACACCCAAAACATCAAAAATATCTTTTTTTAAAGTACAACATCATTAAAAATAGGCATTAAATGTGCATGACATGTCAAAATCTCCCGAACTTAATTGTTACTTGTCCTCAAGTAACTTATTTCCTTTAAAAATATTTTAATATGGGGTAGTGGGTTTCATTAAAGATCTCTATAGTTTTTTCCTATAAATGTGGTAATCGTGACTTTAGAAAAATCTTACTAATTCAGGTTAGAAAGAAGGCGCACAAATATTTTGTAATCAAATCCAAGAATTATAATTCTTCTATTCACTTCAAAAATTAATTGTAGTTTAAAAAACAAGGGAGTCCCAATAAAATAACAGATAGAATTTGAGAGAAATCTACCAGTAAAGGTAAACTAATACTGTAAGAAAATAAAAGCTCTGAACTATAATAAAGTCTTTTTTCTTTAAAATGATTCAAGTGAAACCAATTTTTAATTAGGAATCCCCTCAAGCTTCTCCTCACTTTCATATATACTTTTCTTTTCTTTCTTTTTTTTCGTTTTCTTTTCTTTTTGCTTTCAGTATCATTTTCAATCATTTCTTTTCTTTTCCTTAGTGAGGATTACTATATCTGGATCAGCCTTAACTGATTTTGAACTTCACCATCCTCCTCTTAAAATTAAAAATTTAGCACATTCCTTTACCTTAATCTTTTGTATTAGTTTTCAAAAATGATTTTTCATAGAGTCTCAATTCCTTAAAGTACTTAAAGTATAGAAGATCTAAGATCCTCAATATTTTAAAAGACAATTAATTTCTACTTTAAATAGTAAAAATATATTCCTATTCTTTTTTACTTAATATCTTAGTTCTTAGAACTAACCATTATCACAAAAAAATTACTTAAGTCTACCACAACATCTATTGAATCAGAAAAATACAGTTCTCTATAAATAACACCACATGCCCTTATATTGCTTTAAAAATGATATTTTCTTTAAATATAATTTCTTAAGGGTAAATAAAATTATGTTTTTCAAAAGTTTTTCTCCCTCCCCCAAACTTATTTTTTCTTAATAGGATAAAACATTTATAATAGAAAATATAGAAGCATGAAGAAAATTTTAAAAATGATTTTTGTAAAAAGGGTTTAATATAATAATATCTAAGTACTGGAAGCAGGTATACAATTCAATAGAGCCTAATTAACATGTATATAATGAAAAGAAATTGCTAAGTATATGAGTTTTTCTAAACATAACAACATGCATAACAATAACAGTAGAGTGAAATAACCAATAGTGCAGTAACACAAACAACAAGTAGTAAAAGTAACAATCAGTAACAAATCCAAATTACAACAAGTTCACCACATCAATTTCTACACTACATAGTTTAGAACATCTATCACAACTAAAGAAACGAAACATACAATAAACAAATAAAGATACTAATCCTCCTCATCATCTTCTTCTATCTCCTCATCGGTCTCCTCCTCCTCTTCCATATAGTCTTGTGGGTGATAGTCTGAAAATGGAGGACTTGGTAGAAACTAAACATTATGATCTCCTTGCCAAAAAAACTCACCATATATTTATTGAAACTCGTATCATAGTCATGTTTGAGATTCAAGTATCCCTAGACATGATCAATCTTAAAATCAATATCAGTCACTTTGCCTTGAAGATATGCTGTGTCATGTGTCAAAGCCTGATAATCACTATGAAGATCTTCTAGAGTGGCTGAAGATTGAGTAGCAGTATGGAAAGTAGATGGTTAGGAAATAAATGTTGAAGGAATATCTAAACTTCCTCCGCTAGACCTCATTAACATGCAATTTATATACATGAACATTGGTTCAACTAATTGGTTTAAGAGGTTGTGTTTGTTCTTCCCAATGCTCATATTCTACTCCTAATTGCTTACATAAAGTAAAAATTAAGGTAGGGAAACCTAATCCTCTAGTAGGGCCATGTCTAGAAGAAATATTATGATAAATTATAGATCCAATATTTATATTCTTCATCTGTTGAATGCATAAATTCAAGGAGTCACCTCATTAAGATGATTAGTAGGAAGAAGTTGTGCAAAAATAAAATAGTGTCATGCCTTGGAAGGCCCATTTAACATTGAGGTCGATTAGAAGTTTACCTTATGATTGTTTTTAATTTTACAAACTCCTCTTCTGTCAGTCAGAAATGCAATCACCTCGTCCAAATGTGATTCAGTAGACTCTAATGAAGAATGCTCACAGCTCAAAACATTAGGCAACTGGTACAAAGCATTGATGCGCTCAGAAGTAACTTCCACTCTTTTTCCCCAAACATGAATTGATCATTAGAAGCTTTAGAGAAATTGGTGTAAAATTCCCAGAAAATAGAAAGTACTGCTACCACGGTGAAGTAGCAAAAATTTTTCCTGTGTCTGGTTATAATTAAGCTTTCAACCGCTCCCTCGAGATCGAGAAAAGCCCTCTCCTGAATCAACTTTCTATAAGCAAGAAGATTGTTGAATCTATATTGAGCCTTAATATTGGAGAACTTCCCAGAATCAAACTCAAGTCTTTCCTTTCCTCTCTTTGTTTTATTAGCCATAACCTATAAAAAATTCAAAAAATTTCACATAAATTTCAAACAATATTCTTAACTCCCAACAATATTTTTCTAAGGTAAGAAACTTTCTACGATGGATTCATACTCATTTCTTCCAAAAAAATCCAAAATTTTGGCATATGAGCATTGTGAGAAGAATTCAAGGTGAAAATAAAAAATTTTTGCAATAAAGTGAAGCTCTTACCCTAAGGAGATCAAACTAGAAGTTTTCAAGCCAAGAAATTGCCCCAAAAACCAAGATTTGAGAAGTCCTAGGAAACCCCCACACTATTTTTTTGTGAAAAATTGGAAGAAAAAGGTGACAGTTTGGTCAACAATCGAGTTTTTAACCCAAATTTACGGTTCAGTTGAACCAACACTTAGGTGCCAAAGCGTCAAGCTCTCGGGTTTCTGGCGCCAGTGCCTAGAATTTGATTTTTCATTTTTTTGTTAAATTTCAACAACGAGTACTGCACATTAAGGAACTACAAACCCTATGTTGACCTCACTTTTGGTTGAGGTTTAGTTTTTCCTCTTTAGTAGCCTAAGGTTTAGCCATAGGACTTTTCTATTGACTATTCTTAGAAAACTAGAAACGGAATCCTCTCCATTAGAAATTCTACAATCCTCTTTACTCAAGTTGAAGTTCCACATATTGGTCCTAACCTCTAGCACTTAGTAGGTGTGGTCATTATGGGGGAGCTCAAGGAGAGTCACCCTTAGGACTGCTGGACCTTAGGGTTGACCCTGGATGTTGGTCTAGGGCTTAAGGTACATATTTGCACTCACAATCACTCACAACCCTAAAGCTTCTAGGCTTTGCTCCCTTGATACTTTTGGGAGACTCATGTAGGTGGTCCGCTAAACCCACTAGCTCTAGGCTAGGGTTTGGCTAAGACCACTACATAGAGGACCCAAAATGTGGTTTTCATTGGTTCATGGCTTATTGATGGTGGTTGACACTCAAACTCTACCAAGATACCCAACCTAGCCTTTTGCCCCTAAACTCCCCCAAATTACCTAGATACCCTTGGGATCCCAAATTTGGAAAAAATTCCCAAATTTACCCAAAATATCCAAACTTGTTCAAAAATCATTTCAAACACCTTAAAAACACCCAAACTACCCAAAATCACCAAAAATTGGCCAAATTACCAAAATACCCCTCCTTACCCAAAAATTCCAAAAATTCTAAAAAATCCCAAAAATTTCCAAAACCTCCCAAATATTCCCAATTTCATTTTTTTTCAACTACCACATAACCCAATTTGGCCAATTTTACCATCTTTGATCAAAACCCCCAAATTGCCCTTTAAAGGCCCATATTTTCCCTAAATCACCCTAAATGTTTATCAAATTGGTCTCAATTTACCCCAATTTCAATTATAAACACAAATCCACTCTTGATATGACCAATATATACCAAATCCAAGCTCAATTAGTCCATCATTTGAGCCCAATTTTGATTTAGATCAAAACCCCAAATTTGGCCCCATGATTTGGTTCCTCCAAATTGAACCCATGGCCAACTCAACTTGCCACAATTTATGTTAAAAAACCTTTATAATATTCCCATAAATCAAACTTGAACTTAAATTGTCCTTGGTGAAGCCTTAATTTCATTGGATTTCAACCTAAGTCCAAAAAAACCCCAAATTTACCCCAAATTGTCCATGTCTCAAAATCTCACCAAATTGATGGCCTTAGCCCCAAAACTTCCACTCCGTTCCTTCATGAAAAATCTTCAAAACATCTCTCTTGATCATTTGAACCATTAAATTTGAACTTATCTCAAGGCTATCCCAACCTAGACCCATGTCCAAATTGACCAAGTTTTAAAAATCCTTCAAATTGACCCTCCAATTGAACTCAAAATCATTTCAATTCTTCACCAAAAAATTTCATAACAATCATCTACATAATGTTGACCAATTAATTGATTGACATTGATAACCTAGCCTAAACCCAAGCTTTGATCACTTGAACCCATAGTGAACCCATGCACTAAAAATGGCCTAACTACCTCAAAGTCACCAAGTTAATGACTCCACAGCCATTAGTTGCACCCTAGTGGCTAAACTAAACCTATTAAAACCAACTAAACTAAGCCATGGTTCAAAGGTCCCCTAAATTAAGGGATTTCATTCCATATTTTCTTAAGCTTAGGATATTTTTTTCCAAAATAAAGCCTAAACACATTAAATTGCTGTGACATATTCCCCTGGGTTCCCTGAGCTCCTAGCCACCTCCTTCTGGATGGCCGACCGACCTAGTGGTTAGAAAATGGCCAAACTGAGAGCCACCCCCATGGGATTAAACCCAATTCAAGCCTAGAGGCCACCTCATCCAAATTAAATGTTGGACCCTCTCTGCCCTCCACCTAGGCAGCACATTTCACCCCTCAATTGGCCATGGCAGCAAGCTTTAAGCCATTTTTTATAAAAGCTCCCCTCCACGGCTATGTGAGGAGAGATAAAATTTCCTCTGAGAGACTTCCCCAAATTGATCCCAAAGCCTCTTTGAGACCTCCTTAGTGCAATTCAACCACTACATTGCCCTGAATCCTCTTATCGGAGCCCAATTTTGAGCTTGAATCTCTGCCTAAAACTAGGACAGAGCTCATTACACTCCACAAAAATCAAATTAAACTCACACACACCTTCACCACAGTGAGAGAAGGAAAAGCCCCATCAAATTCCCCTTCCATAGAGCCTCTAACATAGCTCTAGACCAACACCTGAAATCGGGCCTGGTTGAATTCCCAACTAGGCTTTGCACCACAGCCAGAGGCTTAATCCCTAGCCTCCTTGGACCCCAACGAATGTTTCGAGCATCTCTGATCGAAGCTTCCCTTCTCAAAGCCAATGTATTGAACCTCTCCTCCTCCCGAGCCTATTTTGATTCTCCATTTGATTAGGCTTAATTTAATTGCATTGTGACCGTATGGATATGTTCGTCTCACTTAGACGAGTCCATAGGATCAAACCCAAAGTGATTTGATTGAGTCTAGGCTGAGATCTTAGGGTTTTAGTGTGGACGGTCACGGGATCACTCTATCGGGGTTGATGATGGGGAGTCATCCGATCGCGCGTGTATTAGATGGATGGAGGAGATCGAGCCGAAAAGTGCTTACTTACATGAACCGCGGGCTAAGTCAGCGCTAAGGTGGACGGCAGCGTCAAATGGGAGCGCGTCGTGAGGAGCTTTAGAGCCGCCGTAGGTTGATGTGGCGCCACACGTTTAAATAGATAAATAGGGATTTTAAAAAAATCAGAAAATGACCTCTAGCTTTAAAAATTCATATCTTGGTGTAGAAAAATCACAAAAATAAAATAAAATGCCCCCTTGCTCAGTGAATAAAGGAGAACAATGTGGAAATAATTTGGAGACATAATTTGGAGTCCATTTGATGCATATTTCTTTTTTAATTAATTAAACATTGATTTGAATGTTTTGATTCTCCATGCATATAATAGTATCACCATGGCTTGAAATTTTAGCATGTTGTTGTCTCTATCTTAAGGAACATCCTCTAATTTTTCCAAAGTCAGAGGATATCCCTAGATAGAGATCCATATTTTTCAAGTTTATGCACATTATTTGCTTAAATTATTCACAATGATTAACATTTTGCTTAGAAAAATCCAAGAAAATTTTGGAAGGTTCACCATGACTAGAGGATCCTTTGGAAATAATTTCATGATTTAAGTCATTAAAAATATACTTAATCTTCACCAACCCTAAATCACTAAGATAATTAATTTTGAAAAATGAAAACAACAAAATGACTTGATTTATGATCTCCATTATCTAGGATCTAAAGAGCTAACCATAAAAATTTCAAAGTATTTTGAGTCCATTTGATGGCCTAAATTGATTTTTCAAGATAAATATCATTTTATCACTCAAATGATTTTTTTTTAAAAATAAAAATATAACTCAATAATTTATAAAAACTTATTTTTTGAGTTCTCTGTGATCATGGGTATTTTCTAAAAATAAAATGGTATTTAAAATAAAAACTTGATTCTTAGCCTATTTTTAAATATTTAAATAATTAAAAATCATAAAAATCACTGTTGACCTCACTTTTGATTGAGGTTTAGTTTTTCCTCTTTACTAGCTTAAGGTCTAGCCATAGGACTTTCCAATTGACTATTCTTATAAAACTAGACATGGAACCCTCACCATTAGAAATTCTACACTCCTCTTTACTCAACTGGAAGTTCCACATATTGGTTTTAACCTCTAGCACTTAGTAGGTGGGGTCATTATGGGGGACTATGGGGTAACTCAAGATGAGTCACCCTTAGGACTGCTGGACCTTAGGGTTGACCCTGGGTGTTGGTCTAGGGCTAAGGCACTCACTTTCAATAACTTATACTCACAATCACTCACTACCCTAAACCCAGAATTTCTCGACTTTGGTCCCTTTATACTTTGGGGAGACTCATGTAGGTGGTTCTCTAAACCCATTAGCCCCAGGCTAGGGTTTGGCTAAGACCACTACATAGAGGACCCAAAATGGCGGTTAAAATGGAGTTTCAATTGGTCCGTGGCTTATTAATGGTGGTTGGTACTCCAACTCTACCAAGACACCCAACCTAGCCTTTTGCCCCTAAATTCCCCAAACTACATAGATACCTTCGGGACCCCAAATTCCCAAATTCGGCCAAAATTTTTAAATCTACCCAAAATACCCAACTTGATTTAAAATTAATTTCAAACCTTTTGAAAACCTCCAAAACACCCAAATTACCCAAAATCTCCAAAAAAGACCAAATTACCAAAATACCCTTCCATAGCCCAAAATTCCAAAAATTCCAAAAATTCCCAGAAAATTTCAATAAATCCCAAATATTCCCAATTTGATTTTTCTAAACTATCACATCATCCAATTTGGCCAATTTGACCAACTTTAACCAAAACCCTCAAATTTACCTTTAAGGGCACAAATTTCCCCAAATTCAACTCAAATGTCCATCAATTTGATCTCAATTGACCCCAATTCAAATCCTAAACTCAAATTAAATTTTGATATAGACAAACTAAACCAAATTCAAGCTTAATTGGCCCTTAATTTGAGCTCAATATTGATTTGGGTCAAAACCCCAATTTTGACCATATGACCTAACCTCACCAAATTGAACCCATATCCTAGTCAATTGCCCCAAATTGAAACCACCAAATTGAACCCATATACATCAAAATAAACCATCAACTGGCCTTGGTAAAGCCTCAAACCCATTTGATTTTGGCTTAAATCCAAAATTCCCAAATTTAGCCCCAAATTGGCTAAGTCCTCAAGTTTCACCCAATTGACTTCCTTAACCTCCAAATTAGCATCCAATTCATGTTGAAAACTCTTCATGGGGTCCCTGTTGACCATTTACAACAATCAATTTGGACTTATACCAAGGCTAACCCAAGCTAGACCCAAGCCTAGCCTAACATGACCAAATTGTTTAAAGTTCAAAATTCCTTCAAATTGACCCCCCAATTGAACTCAAAACTATTTCCATCCTTCACCAAAGTTGTTCCTTATGATCATCTACTCAATTTTGACCAATAAATTGGGCCAATTGACATCATTAACCTAGCCCAAACCCAACTTTTAGTCATCTGCACCCACTTGGACCAATACACTAAATGTGACCTACTAAATGAGACCTAACCACCCTAAAGCAGCCAAATTAACTCCACCTCTGCCATTAGTTGACCCCTAAGACTGAGCCAAAACCCATAGAGCCATTAGTTGGTCTTAATGACCAATTCAAACACCATGAAACCACCTAAATCAAGTCATGGACCAAAGGTCCCCCAAATTAAGGGATCTTATTTCCAAAAATGCACATACTTAAGATATCTTCTCCAAATCCAAGCACATTTGCATTAAATTGTTGTGATGGATTCCTCTGGATGGCCCTGGCCGACCGGCCGGCCTAGTTGCCAGAAAAGCTCAAAACCAAGAGCCACCCCCATGGGGCTTCACCCAAATCAAACTGTAAAGCTCCTATTTTCTCCACCTAAGCACCACAATGCACCCAAACTTGTGCCCTGAGAGCCACCCCATGTCTAGACCCCATGGCTATTTTTATAAAAACTCACCTCCACGACCAGGGGGGGTGTGCTAAAATTTTCTCAGAGAAAGCTTCCCAAATCACTCACGGAGCTTCCTTGAGACCCCCACAACTCATTCCAATCACTCCACTGCCTTGATTCCCCTTGTGTAACCCTAATTTTGAGCTTGAAAATTATGGCAAAAACATAGCATCTCTGAAAACTCCACCAAACTTCAATTTCTTATGCCCAAACCTTCACAACAGCAAGAGAAGACAAAGCCCCATCAAAATCCTCTGAAATAGCCTCCATCATAGCTCTAGACCAACCCCTGAAATCGAGCTTGGCCCTGAAATCGAGCTTGGTTGGTCGAATTCATACTTAGATCTTACACCACAACAAGAGGCTTAATCCCTAGCCTCCTTGAACCCCAACGAACGTGCTAAGACCCTCTGATTGAAGCTTCACTTCTCAGAGCAAAAGTATAGAGCTTCTCCTTCCGTAGAGTATATTTTTACTCTCCATTTGATTAAGCTTAATTTCATTGCATG
>NW_018164444.1:15846240-15848505 GCF_001263595.1 Phalaenopsis equestris
GATTTGGTTGAGTTTAGGCTGAGATCTTAAGGTTTTAGTGTGGACGGGCATGGGATCACTCTATCGGGGATGATGACAAGGAGTCGTTTGATCAAGCGTGTATCGAATGGACGGGCGTGAGGTTCAAGCCACACAGCGCCTCGAAACATAAACCGCGGGCCGAGTCAACAACTACGTGGATGGCGACATCAAATAGATGCGCGCCACGTGGAGTTTTGGAGCTGCCTAAGATCTACATGGCGCTGCGTGGATAAGTAAAAAATAGGGCTTTTTCTATTTATCTAAACTCCCTAAACTTTGAAAATCTATAACTTGATCTAGAAAAATCACAAAAATAAAATAAAAAGACCCTCTTGCTTAGTGAACAGAGGAGAATAATGTGGAATAAACTTCAAGGGAAACATCCTCTGATTTTACATGCATATTGATACATCACCTTGGCTTGAAATTTTGGCATGTTGTAGCCTTTGTCAAGGGAAACATCCTCTGATTTTCCCAAAGTCAGAAGAGGTTTCTATACAAAAATCCATATTTTTCAAGTTCTTGCACATTATTTCCTTAAAATAATCATGGAAATTAGCATATTGATTAGAAAATTCTAAGAAAATTTTGGAAGGTCCATATAGAATTCCAAGAAAATTTTGGAAGGTCCACCATGACCAGAAAAGCTTTTGGAAATAATTTCATGGGTCAAGTCATTTAAAATACACTTAATTTTTACAAACCTTAAATCATTAAGATAATTAATTTTGAAAGGTATAAATATCTAAATGACTTGATTTTTTATCTCTACTATTATTTATGATCCAGAGAACTCACCATAAAAATTTCAAAATATTTTGAGTTCATTTGATAACTTAAAATGTTTTTTAAAGATAAACATCATTTTTGACATTTAAATGATTTTTAAAAATCAAAATATAACTCAAAAATTTATAGAATCTTATTTTTTGAGTTATCTGTGAACAGGGATATTTTCTAAAAATAAAATATATTTAAAATAAAAACTTCATTTTTAGCCTATTTTTAAATATTTAAATAATTTAAAATTCCTAAAAATCACAAAAATAATAAAACTTATGGAAATGTTCTAAATTACTTCCTAAGCACTTAGAAACCATCAGAAAATTTTTCCTGATTTTCTAAATAAAAATATGGTATTTTGAAGCATAAAAAAATTTTAAAGGCTAAAGAATGGATTTCCATTAAAATAATTCCAATAAATAAAAAAAAAGTCAAAAAAATATAAAATATTTTCCTCTGAGTTCTTTGACCTTAGGGAAACTTTTCAAAAATACAAAACTTAATTTTCTCCATTTAAAATTTTTTATATTTAATAAATACCCCATAATTTAAAATAATTTTTAAAATTCACATAAAATTTAAAAAATCATAAAATTTGGTCTGAAAGCTTCTCTTGTCTAAACCTAACTCCAGTAAAAATTTCAAGGGATTAGGATTTACCTTGGTCAAGTTAGGAAAATCCTATTTTTGCATGAAAATAATTATATAAATTAAATTAAATTTTGAAAAATCACATTTTCTCCTCTAATGTCTTAATAAACCCATTAATGAGGTTAGAAAAAAATTTTAAACACATTTGAATTGAATTTGACAAATTATGAAGTGTTGGAGCCTTAGGGGCAAATGTGTAATTTCGAAAATTTAGCCTTAATTAACATTTAGGCTTAATTCAAGAAGGGAAATGTGGGCAATCTTTGATCTTAATTAAAACATTTAGATAATTGAAATACAAGGAATTAATTGGTAGAAACCAATCTTATTTTTCTTAATTAAAGAATAAATTTGCAATTTCCTAAATTATTAAAATTTGGAAGACTACTAAATTAAATGGTCCTAAACTTAGGGGTGTGATTTTGGATGTTAATAACGCAATAATTTAATACCTTTATTTGGTGTTCAAATAACATTCAAATTTTTGACTTAATCTTTTCAAAACTAATTCAGACACTCACCTAGGTCTTAAGGGCTTAGTAGTGACTTAGGCTAAATCAAATTTCATTTAAATGAGGATTAAAAAAGTAAACATCATTTAAAATTAAAACATCTTTCAAACACTACAAGCCCAATTAGGGTTAAAATTTGGCTAAGTGTTCCAATAACACTAACTTGCCTCTTTAAGGGTCTTCACCCACATAATTCTTAAATGTAATCACAAGTGACAATTAACCTATTCTTAGGGATAATTGAGACATCAATGCCCATTGAGCATTAGAGTGTTTTATAGGATGAATTTTTAGGAAA
>NW_018164444.1:15849019-15849748 GCF_001263595.1 Phalaenopsis equestris
AAATTTAAAGAACTTCAACCTTAGGGCCACCTGATTTGACATTATAACTTGACACACTAGAAAACTCAAACTCGTCACGGCAATGAGCTTGAAGCTAGTATGGTGGGCAGCACGACCATCTTCAACAGCAAAACCTGTCTTCCCCAGCTAAACCAATCTTCCTTCCTTAGACTTAAACAACAAAGCCATAGGACTTCGAGGTTCATTGCTTATGCAATGTAAATCCTCACCTTATCTTTAGGCCTTTGTATATCCCTGTTGAACAATCTAAGCCCTAATTCGTCTTAGGATTCTGAGGTTATCGTTTGTCACGACCTAAATCCTCACATCTTTTAAGATATTTGTGTGATAGTTTCACACGAATGTAAGCCCTAAATAATAAAATTGGTGGGATGAAACACCTAAACATTTCTCCTCAAAATTGAAGCCAAACATTAAGATGCCTTGGGAAGTCACTGAGGTTCTCCTCTGGATCCATGACATCCCCTAGTTCTCCCTCCTTTGGATTCTACAATAAAATGTTCCAAATTTGAACCAATCCCCTTTCACACCTCTACGTCCAATCTCGTTGAAAAGTCCTACCCTTTGAAATTCTTTGAAGATAATATTTCCTAATTTTTATCGAGAGTCTTCTTAGGTGGCTTTAATCATTTAAGATGTAATTAACTATAGGGGCTTGCCCTTATAGGAAGCATGTCCAAACCCAACTTAATATAAACCCTATTTAAT
>NW_018164444.1:15849963-15850649 GCF_001263595.1 Phalaenopsis equestris
TTTTTAAAACTAAATATATATGTAAATTAACACATCCCTACGAAGCAGGAAACGAGATTTCGATTCCGGTGACCAACAGCTTCTTACGGGCAACCCACTCCAACCACAAAATAACGCCGACAATCACAAAAATAATAAAATTCATGGAAATGTTCAAAATTGCTTCCTAAGCACTTAAGAACAACTGAGATATTTTTTCTGATGTTCTAAATAAAGATATTGAATTTTGAAGCTTAAAAATAACTTTTAAAGGCTAAAAATGGATTTTCACTAAAATAATTCCAATAAATCAAATAAAACTCAGAAAAAATATAAAATTTTCTCCTCTAGGTTCTCTGACCTCAAGAAGATTTTTCAAAAATACAAAACTTAATATTCTCCATTTAAAATATATACCCCAAAAATTAAAATTAATAAATACTTCATAACTTAGAATAATTCTAAGAATTCAAATAAAATTCAAAAAATCATGAAATTTGGTCTAGGTCTTACTGCAATAAAAATTTCAAAGGATTAGGATTTACCTTAGTTAAGTTATATTTAAGTTGTTAGGCTTCACCTTGGTCAAGTTAGCAAATTTTCTTTGAAAAATTTCATTTTTGCATAAAAAAATTATATAAATTAAATTAAATTTTGAAAAATCACATTTTCTCCTTTGATGTCTTAATTGACCCATGAATGAGGTA
>NW_018164444.1:15850685-15851774 GCF_001263595.1 Phalaenopsis equestris
GTCATTTGAATTGAATTTGACAAATTATGAAGTGTTAGAGTCTTAGGGGCAAATATGTAATTTTGGAAATTTAGCCTTAATTAACATTTAGGCTTAATTCAAGGAGGGAAATGGGTAACCTCTGATCTTAATTTGGATGTTTGAAACACAAGGGGTTAATTGTTAGAAACCAAAATCACTTTCTTAATTGGAAAGATAGGTTAATAATATTCGAAATTATTAAAATTTGGAAGTTTATTAAAATAAAATCAACTTAGGACTTAGGGGTATGGCTTTTGAAGTCAATAATTAATCAATTTACTACCACTATTTTGATTTTTAAATAAAATTCAAATCATGAATTATAACCACCTAAAGCTTAACATTTTTAAAACTAACTAAGACACTCACCTAGGTCTTAAGGGCTTAATAGCGACTTAGGCTAAATTAAGTTTCATTTATATGAGGATTAGAAAAATAAATACAATTAAAATTAAAATATTTTTCAAACATTACAAGGAACCCCTCGGAGGAGGTAACCTACGGTTGCTAACGAGGCTTCCCACGGTCTAAATGAAATTATGGAACTCATTAAGCTTCTTTCTCTAGATCTGTTGGATACCTCAGAGATCTACTAAACTTAATATGTTTTGCTTGACAAATATCATCCTTAATCAAATTAACAATGACCCACCAAGATATGATCTAGGATTAGGTAGTTCGTCAAAATTTTACTTCCCTGTTTCATATAAACTGCCTTAACATGCATTTTGAGTTTCAGGTGGTAGAACGAGAAGACTCCGAGAAGACTCGCCAGGTACACTTTTACACTTTTTTTCAACATTATTTTTCTTGAACTTTCATATTGTACTTTTATGCTTACAAACTTGTATGCTAAATAACGATGTAACCCTGCATGAAAACTAAAACTATCAGGATAGCCACAAAACCAAAATCAAAACTAAAACTAAAATCAACCAAGATAAAAATCACCTTCACAACATTCAAAATATAAAACAACTCAAAATATAATCACAAACATCACACAAAACTACAACTTCAACTAAATTAAGAAGTCTCTATCGGATGATCAGGAATTCGGAATTCCTC
>NW_018164444.1:15852064-15905783 GCF_001263595.1 Phalaenopsis equestris
TAACCAGTGTCGCTCTAATCAACTTTAACATGCCCCCATAAAATTTAAAGAACTTCAATCATAGGGCCACCTGATTTGACATCATAACTTGACACACTTGAAAACTCAAACTCATCACGGTAAGGAGCTTGGAGCTAGCATGGTGGGCAACACGGTCATCTTCAACAGCAAAACCTGTCTTCCTCAGCTAAACTAATCTTCCTTCTTTAGATATAAACAACAAAGCCATAGAACTTCGAGGTTGCTTGCTTATGCAACGTAAATCCTCACCTTATCTTTAGGCCTTTGTATAACCCTGCCATACAATATAAGCCCTAACTCGTCTTAGGATTCTGAGGTTGTCATTTGTTACGACCTAAATCCTCATATCTTCCCGGCTATTTCTGTGATAGGTTCACACGAATGTAAGCCCTAACTAATAAAATTGACAGGATGAAACACCTAAATATTTCTCCTCAGAAATGAAGCCAAACATTAAGGGAAGTCATCGGGGTTCTCCTCTGGATCCATGATATCCCCTAATTCTTCCTCCTTTGGACTCTACAACAAAATGTTCCAAATTTGAACCAATCCCCTTTCACAGCTCTACGTTCGATCTAAATGAAAAGTCCTACCCTTTGAAACTCCTTGAAGATAATATTTCTTGATTTTTATTGAGAGTCTTCTTAGATGACTTTGGTCATTTAAGATGTAATTAACTATAGGGGCTTGCCCTTAGAGGAAGCATGTCTGAACCCAACTTAATATAAACCTTATTTAATTCTTTTTATCAAATAAGGTAACTTGTCAGCAAATACAAAGGTTTTGCAGACCAAACGGATGTCATATATTCCTTAGTTTATTTGATCGAGCCTTATCGAGCTTCATCCTCAAGTCCTTCGGGATATATACAGGATTTGAGGTACAACGCTCTTTCATTTAAACTATGAAAAATATAGGGTCAGTTTGATTTCATATTTTTCTAAAAATAAATATATATGTAAATTAAAACATCCTTCCGAAGCGGGCGACGAGATTTTGATTCCGGTGACCGACAGCTTCTTACGGGAAACTCCCTCTAACACAAAATAGCGTCGTCACCCTAGCAAGACAAACTCAACATGTTTAAATAACTTCCAACATCTAATTTGCACAAACACCAACAATCACTTATATTTAAATATAAATCCAATCTTTGTACAAACACAAATATATAACACTCACAACCTTTAAAAGCAAATTCTAAAGTCACTCACACTAAATACTAGAAAGCCTACAAGCACACCATAGAGTTAAAAACTTTCAAACACACATTAAAGCAAAAAACACATATATAAGCAACTACGAAAAATCCACTACATATGTTATCAACCTCACTATTCACTTCTCTATTATCTTCAAGCGATTGATGCACATACAAGTTGTTAAAGGGATAATTCAGGAAGTCCTCGAAATCTTTGTTGATCCAACAATTCTTCTTATACATCTAAACTTGTGCATCATAGACTACGAGAACATGATCCGACTCTTGTTTCATTTGCCAATCCAGATGATCGAATTGATCAGTGACGTTACTGATCCTGTTATGAATCTCTGATATCTCCTTTTTTATATTCCCCACTTCCTCCAAGATACTTGCCAAACAATCTACATTTCAAGATGTTGATGATGTGGAAGGGTGTGAAGTTTGATCCATATAAGAACTTCCTCCATGCACCACATAAAGATAAAAGTTGTCACACCTCAAATAGACTAGTCCAAGGGCTTCCAGGGAAGAAGTATCTCTTCCCAACTTTCCTAAGAGACCTGGGCTTGACTACAAAGTGAGAAAATAATTGCAGGATGTCAAAGCCCAGTCATAGATCCATTTATTTCAACTCCAATGATGAATCTATAAATAAGTGCCCCCACATCAATAGGTCTTCTCGTCTAAATAGAGTAATTGAGGATTGTACTTTCCTTAGTTACTTCCTTGTTGTTCATGATAGGAAGCAATTTGGTAGAAATAAAAAAGTACCAAAGCATGGATGATGAATTTAATCTTGCAGCAGGAAAACTAACCTTGGATTCACTTCTAAATTTCCAAGGGTCATCACTGTCTATCAAGAATCTGAAGATCTCAGTCAAATTGTCTCTAGTTACAGTGAAGTTATTAAATTCATAAATTGGCACGTCATCCATCAAGACCAACTCGTTGATCCTTGAATGAGTGAAATGTACTTACTTACTTCAAACAAAAACCAATCCATGATTTAATCTATGAAAATTTGCATAAAATTCCTTCACAACAGAGGTCACAACAGTGGCAGTGGTGTAGCAAAACACTTCCCAACACCTCTGCGCAATAATTGCCTTGATTTGCCCTTCAGACATGATGACTCCTCTTCCTTTTATCAATTTCTTCTTCACCAAATTTGTATCATGAAGTCTCTGAGCTTCTTTGCTTATGAACTTTTTATTATTAAAGACTCCAAGCGTTGAACTTGACAAAGCATTGCAATCCATGATTCTTGAAATCCGGTGAAATTTCAAGACTTCTATCACTCTCAAATCTTGTAAAATGGTGAAAAACATAATGAATTGAAGGTTTTTGGGTCTTATAATGACAAAAATCTTCTGAAAAAACTGAAAACAGCTCAATTTCACGTTTTAATAATTGTAGCGCCTAGGTTCTCTATATTCTGACACCTAGGTGCCAGATTTCGGCGCCTAGGCGCCAGTGCACAATTAAACTCTAGTTTGCTAAAGGTCCAAATACATGTCTTAACCTCTCCTAGGCCATGAATTATATCATTTTAAGTTGTGACAACACATGTGCGACTCTCAAACACAATCAAGTAAATACACACAAACAAATATAAACCAACTAAGCTCAATTCATTCTAATAACTATGAGTTGCCTCTTGCAAAGTGCTTGGTTTAACGTCGTCATCCGACACATCCACATCTTACTCTGGTCGACCCATTATTAATATTTCATTAAATATAGATCTATTTCCATCAAAGTAAGGTTTCAGCATATGTCCATTTACTTTGAAAATTTTATCATTTTTTGGATCCTTCATATGCAGAACACCATAAGGATAAACTTTTATCACATTGAATGGCCCCACCCACCTAGACTTCAGCTTCCTAGGAAATAATTTCAATATTGAATTGTATAGTTAAACCTCTTGTCCAGGTTCTAGATTTTTTATTAAAATCTTTTGATCATGCCATAATCACAACTTTTCCTTATAAATCCTTACATTCTCTTAAGATTCATTTCTAATTTATTCAAGCTCATTACACCGACATCTTTTAAATTATAATTAAATTTTTTGATAGTTCAATAAGCTTTATGCTCAAGTTCTAATGGTAAGTGACAAGCCTTCCCAATATGAGTTTATATAGGGTCGTTCCTATAGGAGTTTTATATGTCATTCTATAAGCCCATAACACTCCAACCAGTCTATCAGACCAATCCACCCTATTAGGATTTATAGTTTTCTCCAAAATTCTTTTAATTTCTTTATTGGATAATTTTGCTAGATCGCTGGTCTGAGGATGATAAGCAGTGGTAATTCTATGTATAATACCATATTTTTTAACTAATGTTTCAATATTCTTATTACTAAAATGACTTCCCTCATCTATAATTATTACTCTAGGCATCCCAAATCTACTAAAAATATTTCTCTTTAAAAATTTTGCAACACTTTGAGCATCACAGCAAGATAAAGCTACAACTTCTATCCACGTTGAAACATAGTCCACTGCAACTAAAATGTATATATTTTTGAAAGATGGTATTAATGGTCCCATAATGTCTAAACCCCAAATATAAAAAATTTCAACGTCTAAGGTAATATTGAGGGGCATTTCATTTCTTCTAGAAATATTGTCAACTTGCTGATATCGATCACATGTTTTCACATATGTATTGACATCTCCAAATATTGTAGGCCAATAAAGTCTAGATTGTAAAATTTTATATGATGTTTTATCAATCCCAAAGTGTCCCCCAAAATCAGAATCACGACTTTTCTGAATAATTTGTTGAGTTTCTTCCATAGGTACACATCTTCAAATAATTTGATCCTTACATGACTTATATAGATATGGAACATCACATAAGTAAGATCTTGCATCTTGCTTCAAATTCATTTATTTTGGATATGTCAAACCATAGGATAAAATGTTACTAATTATGTAATTAACTATGTTGGCATACCACGGAGCACATCTTTCAGTTACAGTATATAATTTTTTAAAAGAAAACTTTTCATTAATTTCATTTTCAATTTATTCCAAATTTTCATGTTCAAGCCTGGATAGATGATCAATAATCTGGTTATTAGTTCCCTTCTTATCTTATACCTCAAAATCAAATTCTTGCATCAGAAGTACCCATCTGATTAACCTTGGCTTTGCATCTATTTTTAACATCATATATTTAATAGCAGAGTGATATGTATGTACTATACATTTAGTTTCAATAAGATAAGATCTAATCTTATCAAAGACATATACACGCTCTAATAACTCTTTTTCTATAGTAGTATAATTAATTTGAGCTTCATTAAAAGTTTTACTAGCATAATATATTATTTTTTGAAAATTTTATCATATTTTTAAATTTTATCATATTTTTGTCCCAAAAAAACCTTAATAGCATAATTACTCTCATCACACATCCACTCAAATGGTTGCGTCCAATCGAGTGAAACAATAATAGGAGAGGTAATTAATTTTTCTTTTAATAACTCGAAGGCATTTAAGCACTCCTGATTAAAATCAAATAAAGCATCTTTTTTCTAAAATTTGTCATAGAGACTTAGTAATTTTTGAAAAATATTTGATGTAACGCCTGTAGAAACTAGCATGTCTTGAGAAACTCCTAACTCCTTTCACTGTACTAGGAGGAGGTAGTTTAATAATAACTTGCATTTTTGGTAGATCTAGTTTCGTACCATTTTCAAAAATTTTATTTCCAAGTACAATTCTTCCTGCAATAATAAATTGACATTTCTACCAATTGAGAACTAAATTTGTCTCTTCGTAACATTTTAGTACTTTTTATAAATGATTTAAACATGATTCAAATGAAGTACAAAACAGTGAAAAGTCGTCCATAAAAACTTCTATTTCTTTTTCAACTAAGTAGCATAAAATGGGCATCATAGACCTTTGAAAAGTTGCAGGTGCATTGCATAATCCAAAGGGCATCCGTCTAAAACAAAAGTCCCGTAAGGACTCATGAATGTGGTATTTTCTTGATACTTGGGAGCTATACAATTTGGTGATAACTGATATACCCATCCAAAAATCAGAAATATTTGTGCCCTGCTAGCCTGTCTAACATTTGATCAAGAAAAGGTAAATAAAGTGATCTTTCCTTGCGGAGAGATTTAATTTTCTATAATCAATACAAATTCACCACCCAGTGACTTGTCGAGTTGGAATTAATTTGTTCTTTTCATTAACAGATACAATCACTTCCCCTTCTTAGGAACACAGTGGATAGGACTAGCTCATGCACTCTCCTAAATAATATAAATAATTCCAGCATCTAACGACTTTATAATTTCTTTCTTAAGTACTTCTATCATCACAGTATCCTTTGAGGATCAGCCCTCGGCGTATAATTCTCTTCCATTAAAATTTGGTGCATACAAATTGAAGGACTGATTTGTTTAATATTAGATATCATCCATCCAAAAGCTTTCTGATAAATTTTTAAAGTTTTCATTAATTTTTATTCTTGATCTTCAGTTAGGTCTTAAGATATTATAACAGGTATTATAGATGAGTTCCCTAAAAAAACATACTTTAAATTAATAAGTAGAGCATTCATCTGTAGTTCAGTCAATTTTTCCATTGAAGGACTAAAAGATTTGTTGTTTTCACTCGTGTCCAACAACTCAAAGTTTTCCTGAACATAATAAGCATCCTCATTAATCTTTTAAATTATTTCATCTCTCAAATCATTATCTTCTTTATTCTAAATTTCTTTTTGTTCCAATTTATCTTCATAATGTTCCTTGAAATGGCTGCTAATTAGATGATTGATAAGTTACATTCTAAAACATTCATCCTCTCTTCCCTTTGCTAGATATTTCATTGCTTTTGAGATATTAAATGTTACTTCCTCATCATTGACTCTCATGGTTAGCTCACCTCTTTGTACATCCATCATAGCTCTTCCAGTAGCAAGAAAAGATCTCCATAAAATGAGTGGAATTTCTTTATCTTCCTTTATATCTAATACAATGAAATCCACAGAAAAGATAAATTTATCCACTTTTACTAACGCATCTTCTATAATCCTCTTTGGGTAAGTAATTAATTGATCAACTAGCTGAAGAGTTATAGAGTGGAAGAGATCTCTCTTAAGCCTAACCTTTGAAAAATAGATATACGAATAAGATTAATGCTAGCCCCTAGATCATAAATAGCTTTCCCATAAAAATTTCTCTTATTGCACATGGAATAGTAAAGCAACCAGGATCTTTTAGTTTCTGAAGAAGTTTCTTCTAAATTATTCTTCTACACTCTTCACTGAGGGCAACAGTCTCATTGTCTATAAACTTCCTCTTCTTATTAAGAATATCCTTATTAAGAATATCCTTATATCCTTCATAAACTTTACATAGCTGGGCATCTGTTCTAGAGCTTCAACAAATGGAATATTAATAGTTAAATTCTTAATATTTCTAAAAAAATTAAAAATTATTTATCCAATTACTGTTGTCAAAGTCTTTGAGGAAATGAAGGCGGTGGCCATCCTAAAGTGATCTTCATCAGAGAAATAGGGTTTTCTAGGTCTTAAAGAATATCTTCATTAGAATTTTCAATTTTTTTCTCTCTTTCTCAACTTCATTCTCTTTTTAAACTCTCGTCGCCAATTGTCTTCCACTTTATAATTTGATAGCTTTAACTTGTTCTTTTTTTTGGTCTTTAAGATTAGTTTTAGTATTACTTGGAAGTCTTCCCTGAGGCCTATTGTTAAGGGTGTTAGCAATTTGTACCAGTTGATTTTCCATATTTCTAATTGTTGCTCTTTGACTTTGTAATTGATTACCCATATGAAACACCAGTTCTTATATAGATAACTTCTTCTCTTTAAATTGTTAGTTATTATTAAATCCAGGAGAATAAGTTGGTCTATAGTTAGTATTATCCTGATTGTTCCTGTTTCTCAATGGGTTCACTTGATTGTTTCCCCATTGTTGGTTAGCACCACCAGAATTGTTATTCTAGTTAAAGTTGGGATTGTTTTTCCAGCCTGGGTTGTAATAGTTATAAGAGGGGTTATTAAGTTTATTGTGAATTGCATTCAAAGTCTCAAATATAGGAAAGTTGGAATCTATCATTTGTCCCAATAAATTTTCCTCAATCACTTGAGGTGTTTGAGATAAACTCATTTCCAATTGATATAACTTTCTTGATATTACATCTACTTGAGCATAGACGTAGAGTCAAAATCATGAACACTGGTTATTTTTATAGGATTTACCCATTCAAAAGACCATTGAAAATTATTCGTAGCCATTTCTTCAATTAAAGAATAAGCTTCATCAAAAGGTTTTGATATTAATAATCCACCACCAACAACATCAATAATAGATCTAAGAGGTCCTATTAACCTTTTATAAAATGTTTGAATTATTAAAAAATTGGGAAAATAATGATGTGGAAACTTCCTAAGAATTTATTTAAAGTGCTCCCAAGCCTTTTATATTGATTCCCCTTCAAACTGACAAAAAGATTTAATATCATTTCTAAGCTTAACAATCTTTGATGGTGATAAATACTTAGCCAAGAACTTTTGTGCTAGGTTACTCCAGGTTCTAATAGATCTATGTCCTAATGAGTTTAACCACATTTTAGCTTTATCCCTTAAGAAAAAAAGGAAAAAGCCTAAGTTTAACACATCATTAGAGACACAATTTTACTAAAATGTGGCACAAAGTTCTAAGAAACTTGTAAGATGTAAGTTAGGATCTTCAGATGGAGTTTCCCCAAACTGGTTATTTTATACCATATGAATGGTAGCAAATTTTAATTCAAATGTGTTAGCTTCTATGATAGAAGTTTGTATACTTTGATGAATTTCATTTACCGTAGGGTTAGCATAATCTCTTAATAGTTTTGGTACATTCTCATCAATTTAATTTTCTAAATTATTATGTATAGTATTTTCCATTTCTTCGAAATTGTGAATTTGATTTTGTTTTCTAATTTTTCTAATAGTTCACTCAAACTTAGAATTGTAAGGTACTAAATCTTCAGATCCTACACTACACATACACTTTTTAAGGAAAAATAGCAACAAGCAAAACACACTAACTAAAATAGTAAATATATCTCTATTATTATTTTTTATATTTTTAAATATTTTTAAATACACACACAAGCACATATATATAACTAGTATAAACACTTTTAAAATTAAAAATAAATATTTTTCTAAGTTAAAAAGGTTTTGTTTCTGTCCCCAGCAACGATGTCAAAAACTTGACCCCAATCCGCAATTACACAATTATTTAAGTTCAAAACTATGACCAAAAGCTTGACCCAATTTATATTTAACTGCTAGTGTGAAAAATTAAATATTATATAAGAATGATAAAAAGTATACACTCTAGAGGTACTATGCAAGTATACATATCGTTTCAAGTAATATAGGATTTTCTTTAAATATCCTAGTTTTGACCCATAGAGATAACCGAAATTCTTATTCAGTTGACTTTAATAAAACCAACTTTTAAATTATAGAAAGCTTATATAGAAAATGTTTGCAAGTTTTTGTGTAATATCTATTCTTATAAAATTAAAGGAATGCTACGTATGCTAAGCAAATGCAAAATGTAAATGCAAGATAATCTAAAAAGGTTTAAAAATCTAAAATTACCACTGCTTTAAACTAACAATGTATAAAGAGTTCAAATTTGCCTAAAACATCCTTCCCCTTGCAATGAGTTTATAATTAGTGCAGGGAAATAGTTTTAAAACATAATTAAGCTATTGTGCCAAGTATGAGCAATTATATTCTTTACCCTTTGCTAAGTGCATAAAGAACATTGGCTAATCCAGAGTTTGGTACCTAAACCTGCGGTTAGGCTGGGAAGATACTAGCTCTCACTTTAGAGTTCCCACTTTCCCTCACCTAAGGGCTAACATCTTGCTTTAGTTTCCAAACATCTGGACCAATTTGGGGATTTTAGTCTCTCATCCTAAAATCTCCAATTCTACGCCCATCAAAACTTATTTTCCTAATTATTTGCACTTAACCTCAGGGACTACATTCTCATCCATGAGGATAAATGTGATTCTTACTATATAAATGTGATTCTTATTACTATGTTGGAACATGGCTCATTTCATATCACTACATTTTACAACAGATTTTAATAAATCAATTTGCCAGATTGACAAGTAAATTAAGCACAGAGTTTTGAATCATCATAATTTATGGTATTTTAAAAGCACTTCTACTAAACTACATTCTTACACATAATTATTCTTCATTGCATGGAGAAATACAAAGGCAACTACTCATATATCATGAGGAAGAAACAACAAAACATGAACTTATAGATAAGTAAAAGTTTAAAAGATAAGACAAAGTAAAATAAACAAAATACACAACTTATCCTAAACTCTTTCCTAAGTAATCCTTCTAGTTCCTTTGAATCACTCACTCTTCTGACAATTCCATTCCAAACATACTCAAAATTGGTAGTGAAGAAGTTATCTTTCACTTCTCCTCTTCTCCTCGAAATTCAAGCAAGCCTTCAAGACTTTCTCCTCTATAGGAAAAAATCAACTTCTCTACAAAAGACTCCTTTTTTTTCCTCCCAAAAGTCTCTCCTTTGAATCTTTAGAAGTATATTTAAATAAAACTCTCAAATCTCCAAAATTTTCTTCAAGCACCTCTTTAAAAATTGTCAAAATTCAATAGATCTTCTAGATAACCACCTCTGACGCCTAGGTGACAGGCTCTCTGTTGTCTGGCGCCTAGGTGTCAGATCAACATTGGCCTTTTGCTTATTTTTACTTCAATTTGTTCTAATTTTGTTCCATTTTCTCCATTTGGTGTACCTACACCCAAAAACATCCAAAATACCTTTCATTAAAGCGCAATATCATTAAAAATAGGCATTAAATATGCAAATAAAAGTAACATATTTTAGGTATGTCACAATTCTCCTATTTAAAAATTTCAAAATTTTTTCTCTATTTCTTCATATTTATTATGAATTGTTTTATTTAAAATTAATCAAAAATTTAAATTTAGAGGAAGGGACAAAAATTTTTTTAAACTAAACCTTATTTGTCCTCAATAAACTATATTTTTAAAATTATTTTAACAAGACCTGTGGTATGTGTGGTTAGCTTTAGATAACTATATTTTTGATTTTATAAAGGTCATAGTAGGCTTAAGTTAAAGTTTTAAATAATAAAGGTTAGTTCTAGGGTTAAGATATTTAGTATAAGCGTATAAGATTACGCTTTTACAATTTAAAGCAAAGGAAATTATATTTTAAAAGTTTTAAGGATCTTAGATATACACTTTAAAAAAAATAATTGAGCTTTAAGAAAATTCTTTTTCAAAGCTAATACACATGTATCAAGTAATGAAATGTAAGGATTTTTTAACTTTAAGAAGAGAATGGTGAAGTTCAAAATCATTAAAGGTTATCCAGATATAGTAATCCTCACATAAAAAAAAGAAAAGAAAGGATTGAAAGTGATCCTATAAAAAAAAGAAAATAAAAATTAAAAGAAAAAGAAAAGCAAAAAGAAAAAAAATGTGAGGAGAAGCTTGAGGAGATGCCTAATAAAAAATTGGCTTCACTTGAATCATCTTAAGGAAAGGGACTTAATCACATTTCTATACTTATTTTTAAAAGTATTAACATCTATACTAATAGAGTTCTCACTATATTATTTTCCGTGTAATTCTTATAGGCATCCATAGTATGATAAATTATAGTTATTCTTGAAATGGATAGAAAATCAGAACTCTTAGAATTGACTATTAGATATTATTACATTTTAGTTTTAACCTGAGTTATTTAAATTTTTTTCTAAAGTTTCACTATACATTTATAGGACCAAAACTATAGAAATCCTTGAGTAAAACTCATTACCATAAGCTATAAATTTTTACTTAGTACAAAAAGTTACTCTAGGATAACTAACGTTTAAGTTTGGGGGAATTTATACACCTTAAAATTATCTATTTTTATATACATTTAATGTTCATTTTATGCACATTTTTTATGATGAAGGTATTTTGCATGTTTTTAGGTTTCAGGTACAAGAAATGGATCCTTAGAGAAAATGAGGGCAAAATGGAGAAAAATGGCACAACATCATATGGTGTCATAGCGCTAGCCTTTGGATGCATAACACGAACTATCCGACGTGATGGGCGCCATAGTGCTAGAAACGGATTCACTAGAAGATACAATGAATTTGGACGACTTTTGAAGTGGTGCTTGAAACTTAGTTATTTTCAGATATATATTAAAAGGGGTCAATGACTGAACTAAAAGGGGAACTTTTAGGGGAGTTAGAGAGTCCAGAGAGCATGCGTGAGTTCATTTTTGAGAGAGTTTGTGTTAGAGAAGAGAGTCTTTGATTGTGTAAGAAGAGTTTGGATATTTCTTGAAGAAACTTCAAGAATTGCTTGGGGAGAAGACATAAGATAAGTACTTTGTATTTGTGTTTTAGTTTTTTTTGTTAATACTTGGCTTTCAACACAAATCATCTTTTTTTGTTTTATCTCCATGAATTCTTAGTAGTTTTTCTTTCTTTCTCCTTGCATATGGGAATTAATCATGTGGGATGTGAATGATTCAAAGATGTCTTTTTTATTTTAAAAATTTTGATGACATTTTCACTGATTCTTCATTAAATTTACATATTGTCCACTTGTGAGGTTAAAACCTGTTGAGAAACACAATGACCCGGGAGGGCTAGGATTTCACTCAACTTGTGAATGCCACACTTACCTTACGAGGAAGGCGACCACAGTTTAAGGAGAGTACAAGTAGATAGGAAAATAAGTTTTGATGGACATAGAATTGATGTTTCTAGGGTGACATGCTAGAATCTTTTCTCAATTCAATCTTGTATTTGGATCTAAGGGTCCTTAGTAGGTCCTATAGAGAGGGCACAGTGGGTAATCTAGAAGTGAGAGCTTAGAATCTACTCAGCACTAATACACTAGATGGAACAAACTGAAGGTTAGCCAATGTTCTTTGCTATCACCGAGAGGGGGTAAAGAAAAAGTTTGCTCCTATTTATTAAAATACATTATTTTATATTTTTGATCATTCAAATCCTACACTGATTGAGATCTCTTTGCAAGGGGAAATATCTTTTCTTAATATTCAAACTTTTTTATACTCTCTTAATCTTTTAAACTTTGTTCTTATATTCTGCTTAAATTTAGATTGCACATAAATTAAGTTTTAATCCTTTACAAATATTTCAACACCATTCTCCTATCATTTTTATATGTAATTTAGATTGAAGTTTTAATAAGTCATTATTAAAAAGTTACAGCTTCCATGTGGGTTTGATAATGGGGTTTTTAAAGAAAGTTCTGTATTTACTTGAAATGATATGTATACTTGTTTAGTATCCATAGTGTAAAGGCTTATTATTTATTTTCTAAATCATTGAATTTATTCATACTAGCCGCTAAATATAATTTGGGCCAAGTTTTTGACAATCTTTTGTAATATAAATTTCTGCGTAATTGTGGGTCGGGTCATCTTTCTCTTTTGATGTTCTGAATGATCAATCATAAAAACGAAACTTAAAAATTTCTTGAGCACAATACCACAAATTTAATCGAGAGTGTTCGAATAAAATACTTTTTGCTTAATATGTAATTAGTTATAGGGTCTTGTGCCCATATGAAGTTTGAACCTCATATTAATCAAAAACTTATCTAGTGTTTGAATTATATGAGAGAAAAAAATATTGGTTTTAATCATATACCTTGCAAATATCCAATATTTTCTGGTTTACATAATCGAACCTATCATAAAGTGATATTTGTATCTTTCAAAAAAATATATTGCTTTTTATGTTGTGTTTGATTATTTAAGTAATTAAATCTTCAAATATGTATGGTTTCCAAATGAAAATTGAAATAAAACAAACAGCGAACTTCCTGATCTCCATTTTAGCTTTGCTGAGGTATTTGACCATCATCTCAATTTTGGCTTCAAAATTCTATTTAGTCTGACTTCACATGAAGATGTTGGGTACCCATTTCATAGGCTAGACAAAGACCAACAATTAGAACTTCATATTGCGCCTGATTGCTTGTTACTTCAAACTCAGTGACAACCAAATTGTAGAGGTGCCCTCTAGTCAAACTCAGAGCTAGTCCATCTGGTTGGAGGCACCATCAATTTACAAGGTCCAATGTCTGGTTGTGAGCTATGGATTCTTTTTTGAGCTTGTATTACTCAAGAAAATCATCCCAAAAATTTTCCAAAGTTTGCACTTTGATTGTCATCTGAGGGACATAAAAGATGTCGAACTCACTATATTCTACGACCCATTTGAGGAGCTAACGGAATTGCTTCAACCGAGTGAAAAATGAATTCAATGGGAGGTTAGTGATAACCCAAATCAAATGATTTTGGACACAGGGCCAGAGCCTACGGGCAGACATAATCAGAGCAAAAGATAATTTTTTCATAATCGAATATCAAATGTCGATGAGCGTCTGTGTGGAGTCGTCTGGTGCAGTAAATTGGGAATTACTTCCTCATTTCTTCTCTAATTACTAAGCTAATGGCCTCAGGTCCAACTCCCAAGTACAACAATAGTTCTTTGTTTGACTTCAAACATTGGATTAGTGGTAGTGATGTCAATGTGTCTTTTAACTTTGTAACTACTTGCTCACACTCGACAAACCATTTCAAATTGTTTGCCTTCTAAAGAATTTTGAAGTAAGTTGTGCATTTTTTGCCCAACTTTGGAATGAACTGTCTTAGACCCGCTATCCGACCAATCAACTTTTAGACTTATTTTGTGTTTAGAGTTGAAGACATGTTGAGTAATGCTTATAATTATTTATTATTAGTTTTTATTCTCGCAGTGTCAAGAGATAGCTGAGAAACTTACCTGTGAATACTCCAAATGTATATTTTAGTGCGTTTGAATGCTCATGTTATATTTTTGGAGCTTGTCAAATGTTTCTTTTAAGTCTTTTATGTGTTGTTTGACCAACTAAATTTCAACCAACACATCATCCACATACACTTCAATATTTTTTCCTTTTTACTGAAAAATTACATCCATAAGATGCAGGTTGGAAGCCCCAACAATTTTAAGCCCCAAAGGACAGCAAATTATAGAAATACATGCTCTCACTAATTATAAAAATTGTCTTCTCTGTATCGTTTGAGTGAATTTTTATTTGGTTGTATCCTAAGAAAGCATCTTGAAAGCTCATTATAGTATGGTTGGTCACTGAGTCTACCAACATGTTGATTTTTGGTGGTGGATAGCTATCCTTTGGGCAAACAACATTCAAGTTGATGAAGACCATGCACGTCCTTCACTTGTCATTCACCTTCTACACCACGACCACATTGGATATCCACATCATTTATTGTATCTCATGGATGTAGCTTGCTTCCTTCAACATTTGGACCTTCTCCTGAATTGATCCAATTAGATTCATTATCAAAGACCTAATTTTCTGCTTAATTGCTCAGATGGTTGCATTCATGTTAAGATGGTGATAGGAAAATTTGAGTCGGATCCCCGACATGTTTGATGTCGGCCAAGAAAAGACATCTCGATGCTTCTAATGATCAACAAATCTTTAGACCTCACATAAAAGTTTCACTTATTAAAAAGATTTACTGGGCTCTTCATCTACTACGGGGATTTCAAGAGTAATCTCGTTAGTTTCAAGACCCCCTTTGCGCCAGTGCTTCAAGTCGATCGACTCCTGCTCCAACTTCTCGACCTTTCTGAGGTAGCAGACCTGAGACTACTCCAAGTTTCTTCAATTAATGATGAACTCTCTATCACTAAGAAACTTCATTGTCATGTGGTATGTCAAGACCAAAACTTTGTTGTCATTCTGCAGGGGCGACTGAAGATCTCATTGTAGTTTGGTGGAGAGTCTACCACTAGGAAGCCTTCTATGTTGGATAATTGCTTTTCACCTTCTCCCCAAGTGATTGGTAGTGCAATTACTCCCAAGACTGCTTTCCTCTTGTCAAAGAAATTATATAATGGGTTGGCCAAAGCCACTAGTCAATTTGTTGAGAGTTTCATCTTATTAAATATTAACTTAAACATGATGTTCACAGAGCTTCAATTGTTAAGCATAACACAATCTATCTGATAATACCCTATCATCATAGTCACAACAATGGAAGGAGTTCCTCCTTGGGGGAAGTTCACATCATCAAATATGATTAATGGATGGGTGTTGTACTATAGAGTAAAATGGGCTACACACTATTCTCCTAATCAGAGCCTCTTCTAACTGGCTTGCCAGGATAAATTTCCACCTTCAAAAATTAATGGTTCAAATCTAGTGATGTGGATGGAGTTCACTCAAACTTCCTCATCTAGAATTTCTTCTACCAAAGCCTTCCTCTACCTTTGGATCATAACTCCTAGCTTCACAAACTCCTTGAGCTTTCTAGCTCTTATCAACTCTGGTGTGTGCATTCGTCTATATCATGACCATAGTCTCTATGGTAGGCACAATACTTCTTCGTGTTATGGAAATGCCTTGACTCTAATGGGTAGTGTCTTCTTCAAGCATTCTTTATTTTGGATTGCCTCCACCAACTCTAACATAAAGACTCCTAGTAGAGTCGCCTTTGTTTCTTTGTGGTTATTTGATGGTCGTTCATGATAACTAACCGACCATTGGTCAGGGTACCATGCCTGACATCAGTTTTCATGTCTGTAGATCTCGTGTTGTCTCAAGGAGGCGGATTGACCCTTGGCCATGTAAAAGAATCGAGTCTTCCCTTGGTCCCCACCTGTTGCCTCTTGGGGCCCATCTCTTTAGATGATTTGTGGTTGATTCCATTATGGTGAATGAATGGATGGAGTTCTACTCTTCAGTCAAAATGTGATTGTTGTCCAGCTCCAGCAATTTGGTTATGGTCTTTAGCCGCTGGAGTCAAGAGCATAGTTGAAGGGTCTTTCCTTTAGCCTCTGATCCAGAGTGTCATGTGTGACTGTAAGCTCCAGATTCCTCATTTCTAGCATAATCTTTTGACACGTTACAAATGAGCTGAGGCTCTCATTTTTCCTATGCCTGGTCAGCAGTAGGGCCTACAAACCCCTTCAATGGCTTTTGGGCACCAGTGAACTACACCATGAATATCCTCTTAAAGTTGGTGAAGGAGATAATTACTTCAGCTAGTAGTCCATTGAACCAACTTAGGGCCAAATCTCTCCTTAACATGGTAAAAAAGAGGTGACACTTTCGAGCATCAGTAATCCTCAGTAAGCAGACAGTTGATCCTAAAGGAAGCGATATGGTCTATTGGATCAGTCCGACCTTTGTAAGATTCTAAAGACATTATCTTGAACTTATCGGGAGGTTCAACAATTGAAATCAGCTGGATGAAGGCATTCTCTCACTGACTGAGAGGGGGGGTTAGTATGCTCAAATTGATGTTTGTCTAGCTGCACGAACTCAACAGTGTCCTAGTACTGGGAGTATTCTACTCTATTGCAGGTTTGAGTCATTCATAAGCCATTGTGATCTATCACTTCCTCTTCATGGTTTTTTTTCATTCCCCTTATTATGGCTTCTCGGAATGGCCTCCAACATATGGCCCATCATTTGATCCTTCAACTCATAGATCTGTTGTTGCATGAAGTCCCAATTTCACTTCATGTTTGTAATGTATTTTTGGTAGATTTATTCTCTTTGTTGTGCTCTTCTTCTTGTTGCTAATACAATTCATGCTCATCACACCTTTTAGGATGTTAAATCAGAATCTATACTATGAATCACACCCAAGGAATAAAACATAAAACATGAGAGAGAGAGAGAGAGAGATGTTGAGTGAGTACACAATTAATGAATTAAGTCTTTGATGAATAATTAATTAACCATTATTATATAAATAACCATTATTTATAGGATAAGAGGATATCATTTGCATGATTAAACAATTACCCATGGTTTAACGAGTGGGTTACATAATATTTTGGGTATTTACATAAACGTGCGTATGGCTCGGCTACTCTATTGCTCGATCGACTAAGTTTGGTGATCCTTAGTATGGTGAGGCTCATTCGACTCACTTTGTAACTGTCAACCCCTAGATGAGGAGACTCATCGCTAGGATGAGACTAAACTGTGGGGTAAAGGGTGAAGCGCCATAATTCGACAAGTACCTCACATTTTGACAGAAGGTCTCTTTGGGGTGTTCATGGAGTGCATTGTGATGAGAACCTTCAGCTGGGAGGCTCTTGGGAGGCGTTTGGAGATGCTGGATGAGAGTTGGGCTGATGCCTTCTCTCGATTCAATAGGTCTTATTCTTTGTGTTAGATGGCTTTCATTCAGTCGGTTTCCGGCATCGACCCAAAGGAGTTGTACTTATTCAATCAAGTCTTTAGTTTTTCAGTGATGTGACCATAGGTTCTTCTTTTTTGGGTCATTACTAACCGCACATTTGTCTAATAGTCTGTTGAATTTTCTCGAGATTCATGTTGACGTATTTATGTACTAACTCAAAATCTCAAAATCTTAATGAAGGCACTTTAACTATTACTCAAGCTTATTTTTAAATTATTACTTCTCAAAAATCGCAATTTTTTTAAACAGAATAAGCATTCAACCGGAATGCCACAGAAGAAATAAAACTTTACAATACATAAATGACTAATACAATAGAAGGACTTCAAATAGTATGGAGAAGAGAAGTAACATTAATTTATTTACCAAAAATAATAGTTTTTCAATGCAACAAAGAATTAACCTTGCCTTTTTGCTTATTCATCACATAACATCCCTCCCCAAGTCGCTCTTACCCTCAAACTGGTAAAAATTAATTTTGCCTACTTCTTGACCATCAGCCCGGAACCGATATATTGGTGACCAAATGAGAACTTCAAGTAGGTACTGCTGTACACAAATCTCTTCTCCATTTCACAGTTATCAGAAGGAAATATCCATCATGTCAGTCATCAATGTTTCCATGATCACTGTTTCTGCTTCAGCACCACATGATCCAAATTGCGACTTAGGATACCCTTTACCTACACAATATTCAGTAATCAACCATCGCTAGTTATAATGTACATTACATGTAAAAGAATACTAAAGGTTTTTTCATGGTTGTTAAAGCTTATCACCATATATGGAAGAAAGCATTAGATCCTTCATATAAGGAAGTTTCATCGGGCATGAGGAGAGTGGGATCACAGGGAGATTGTCACAGTTGCAAATCTCCACCATATAGCCATCTGGGTCATGAAAGAAGATCTGGTCAACTTCTATGCCACTTTCCTCAACCACAGCAGTGATATACTCTATTCCCATTCCTTCAAGTTTTCGTTTCAGAAGGAAGCTGTCTGAGCATTGAAAGGAGATATGGTTTTCTTTTGGGTTTATGATTCCTTTCTTTTTTGGAACCTCATCAAGGGTGTTGCATTGCAGCAAATGGATTCCAATGCCATAGTTGTAGAGCCTACATAATGATGGAAGGAACTGATTTGATCAGTTTTTCAGAGACCTATCACTAACTTTAATGCTTAATAATAATAGATTGTAATGAAAGTTCTTTTTTTTTCCTTTTCTTAATCTGATCGAAGATACTGAGGTATTGGTAAGATTGATATAATTGTAGAATGTCATGATTGTAAGAAGAATGTGATGTAAAACTTTTACCATGCTCCATGAAATTTGAAGGAAGAAGGCCTCTTGACACTAACAAAACCAAGCACCTCTTCATAGAACTTCACCGATCGGCTTACAGATCTGACCACAAACGAGACATGGTTCAGATTGAGCAACGGCGGTGGTGTCAACGACATTGTTCCTCCGATAACCTCCTCCTCGACGATCTCAGGAACCATCTTTACCTTTTAGTTTGTTTGCTGTCCCTTGGATGGCTGCCATCTTCTTTCAGATATATATATTTATATATAGAGAGAGAGAACCTAATAAAGTACACTGCTTGCAACGCATGCCTATCATGCATTTACTATATCAGAGCTTCGTTTCTAAGCATAGATGCCTCGATGAAGTTCCCACCAAATTATATTGCATTATTAAGATAGTTTTAAGTTAATGATGAGTGGTATTGTTGTGTGTGTGTGTGAAAATAGATAGATGATGCATAGATAGTAGGGACCATATACTTGACTGTACCTTTAATAGAGGCTTTCAAGGAAGGAGGGGAGAAGCATGCTTATGCGCCAACATTTTTAATGTGTAGGGAGCTTTACATTCTGAACTTATATACCAGAATTAATGGTGAGATTTTAAGAGAAAAGTATTAAAAACATGCATATTTTTGCAATTATTTTGGAATTTTTCTATGTTCCTAAATGTTTGAAATTCAAAAATTGGATATTCCTTCTATGTTCTTGTGGAGGGTGATATGTTGGACTGAATTCAAGTTAAATGCTATAGTGATTCCTTCTTTGTGTTTTGAAATTAGACCGTTAGCCAAAGGTTGCTAGGAAATTGTTAGGTCAAATGAGGATAACAAGCGAATCAAGAAGGCGAGGAACAAAATTTTAAGTGAAAAATACACGAGGGAAAAATCAGAGGATTGATTTACTCACCAAAGTCATCCATCAAGTAGGTTTTGGAAAAAAATATATAACGCAACGTGGACAAGTCCCACTTTTATATAACATAAAACAGGAAAATTCGCCTGTGTATGACCCGAACCTAGTCCGAATAATTATTAATCCCAGGGTTATAATACTTACTGCGCATGTCCAGATGGGAAAATAGATGCATGAGCTGAAATAAAAAATTGGTTTTAAAATTATGAAATGGAGAAAGTTTGAAGACGAAAAGGTTTAAAAAAGGAGATTGAAGACGAAGAAGATCTGCGACGATGGATAGCGAACAAATTACTAGCGATATCTTAAATGTAAACCCTGCGGTAATTACTTCTTAATTTAGAAAGCTTCATTGGAAACCACCACTGTGTTATTACAGTATTTTTCGAAGCAAATATGAGTAATTGTATTATGTTGTTATAAGTTGGTTGTGTTTGAGAAAAAAATTTATTTATTGTAGACTTTTAGCAATATGATGAGTCATTCATACTCTTCCAGAAAAAAAATTTCAGAATTTACCTATTACATAAGCATAAGATATCGTACAATAAGCTAATATGCATATATTCAAAGATTTTAGACATTCTCGGATATGTATGAATACAAAAACTATAGAAATAAATATTTTTTTTAACTTGAACCAAAAGCTGAAAGAACCACTTTTTATGAAAACTTAAACCAAAAGCTAAAGATCGATAAAATATTACATGCAATGTATGGACTGTGCATCGAAATAAAGTCATTTTTTAGTGCTATCAGAGTTGATATATGCTAACAGTAAAAATTTATGTTGGGTTTCTTCATTAATATACTGTATATATGAAGGATAAAATTAAATTTATGATTAAATCTTGACCATTTGTTTCCCTTCATTGTTTGCTTAGGAGAAAATTGTAAATTGGTCCCCATAGCGTGGTAATGAGTTATCCCCATGAAGTTTTTGGCTAACCATCTTAAAAAGTTTGAAAAAATTAACTAAATTATTCTGCAACATGTCGTGTATGGTCTTTTCATTGAAGAAGATGCCTGCTTTAAGACTCTTAGTAAAGTGAGGCATGTTAAGTATGCAATATTACATGAGGTTAATTCATAAATTTATTGGATTATAGATGTAATTAACTAATTTTTTTGATTTGTATTGTTTGCTTGCTAAAGTGGATGCTTGACTTAGTGCATTATTTGAGCTATATTGGGATATTCATGAAAAAGTAATTCAACTTTTTTTAGAAAATGGTTTATAAAAAGTGTTAAAATATTATTTTACATACTTTGTATGGACTATGCACTGCAGTTAAGTAATTATTTAGGGCTATCTGATAGCTGCTACATGTTAATTTTAAAAATTTATATTGAGTTTCTTCATTAATATACTGACTAAATGAAGGATGAATTCTAAATTATGGCCAAATCTTGTCATTTGGTTTCCCTTATTTGTTTATTGAGGAGAAAATTATACACAGGGCCCCATAGCGTGGTAACGAGTTTTTCCCATGAAGTTTTGGGTTGACTATTATTGGCATCAATTTTTGATGTCATGAATGTAATGTGTCCAAGTGCATGACTCCGGATAGCCTATAGTTCGTCAGTAGCATCCGGTAGCTTAAGATACTTTCCCGAGACTCTTAGCACTTGTTTGGGAAAAGTAGCTAGGGATGGCAGCGATTCAGACTGACCCGCAAAAAATCCTTTTAGAAAGGCCTATTTAGGATGTGAGAAATATTCAACACTCATTCTAGTGTTTAGAAGTCTCCACACATCCATTTGGAGCCTCCTACAACCATAGGAAGTCACAAAAGTCTCCTACATGCGTTATGAAAAAAATTAGGGTTTGGGACACCCTACCCAAGCCATGGCTTAGGGCAACCACTAACAACAATTTCCCTTGTGTATCACATATCAAAATACACGAGTCCAGAGGCATATGACCAATTTCACTCATAAAGAGTTGCACATAGCTTACGGGTCAAAACAAATCTTCCGTTGAGCATTCCCGGTGAAAACCGAGGTTTTGGGCTAGACCGGCACCCCTACGCCGACCCCGGGCAACTAAGCACCCAAGATGCCTTTTTGGGTCATCAAGCTCGAGCCTCCAGAGGTTTGACAACTATTTCTATCACTTGGGCATAAGCGCCAATATCGGGCGCTAATCTCGGGAGCCTAGGCACCCAAAACAGGCAAAAGATAGTCAATTTATCGAGAGCTGAAAAAATAGGAGCCACAGGGGTGGCGCCTAGGCGCCCAAGGACATGGTGCCTAAGCGCCAGTCACTTCCCAGTTCACAAAAATGCTCAATTTTTTGTCATTTGGACTCTCAAAGCTGTAGTATTTGTAGAAGGGGTGATGATGAACCTTTGGAGTGGAAAAAGGTGGTGTGAAAGGACACTTTTGCCCTCACTTTATAAGCTTCTTTGGCATCTTTAGGTGGCTTCTTGGTCATTTTTTAGGGGGGTGGCTATGCTTAATCGATGGTCTCCCTCTCATTTGGGGGGTTGATGCATTTGAGATCGGGTGCTAAGGGAGAGCAATGGGAGAGAGTTGTACAGTATTCTTCTTCTTCCTCCTCCACTTCTTTATTTTTTTCTACTTTTTTCCTCTCCATTCTCTCTTCTGGTCATTTCCTTGCCAACAGAGGAAGAGAAAGGGGCTTGGTGTGCTGCTTTGCTAGAGTCTCCTTTTTTAGGAAAGCTTCCTCATTCTAGGATAAGGGTTATCATCGGAGCTCGAGACTTTGCCAGACTCTCTTTCTATGAGATAAATTCATCTCAACTCAGGGAAGCATCACTGGAGCACCACCATGGGCTTCTCTCCAACTATTAGGAGAGCATCATCCATAACACAAGTGTGAAACTTCGATCAATCACCATGCTTGTACAGCCTCCTAAGACCTTTGTATATTTATTTCCTAACTAACCATAAGGTTAGTTTTAAGCATGTGGGTTTAATCGTCCACACGGGAAATATGCACGAACCAATATTAGTTGGTGTGGCCATATTAGGATCCCCAGACACCCTCCTAAAAGCCTAATGATTATCAAGACCATCAAATTTACCTCGGGAAGAAGTCTACCAACAGTGACTTTTTGAACCTACCTAGGGTCCTCCACCCTAAAAGCTAGACCAAATCTCTAATGTGTCCTTTTTGAGCCCAAATCATGATGAAATCCCAAGATGATTAAATCAATGATGAAAACTTTAGACCAAATGGTCGCCACATTGACCATTTGGTCAACCTTGGATCCAATGGTCTCCCCTTTGACCATTGGTCAGCCTTGGACCCTATGGTCAATCTTAGGACCTAATTGGTCAACCTTGGGACCTAATTGGTCAACCCTAGGTCCTAATTGTTCTCAATTGATCAACTATGATGTGTCAAACCTTGTCAAAGGGTCAACCCTAAATCACCTTGGGCAATCATATGCCCAAATAGGATCAAATGGTCAACCTCATAAGTTTGACCTATTTAATTGATTAATTGATTAATTAATTAATTAATTAATTAATTAAGTCAAATAAATCACCTCATGAGGAGCATTTAGCCTAAGGGGCACACATGCAAATCCAAGCCCATTCATGAAGGCCCAAGCCCAGAACTCCCTTTACCCATGTGTTATTGGGTCACCCATAACCCATGAACCCATCATGACATGCCAAATTCATGTGGTTAATTGAGCCTCATGGATAACCATTATTTTTGGCCCAATAGTAAAAAATAATCATGTAAGGGGAAGCATATGGATCTTATCCAAATTTCACATCACACTCTTTATGTGGATTAACTGAACCAGCTCACTACAATGTTGTCCATCTACCTTATCCCCTCTCTAATAGAAAGAGAACCTTACCTTAAGCCTCTTCCTCCTCTATGCTTAAGCTTATGATGACCTAACCATGGAAATGGGAGAAGAGTGTTTTTCATAACCAAAAATTTATCTCTCTCGACTCCCTGAACCTCCTTACACCACCTCCTGCCTCTATCAGCTCTAAGCTCCCTTGTTGCCTTTAGTGACTATTTAATGAGCTAACCCGAGAGCTCCCTATAAGGAGAAAACCAGAATACAATCCCTAAACTCTACCACATCTAACAAAGAAAATTCTCCCCAGACACTAAGCAACTAAACCTTATAGTTTCAGCCTTTGAAATTATATAAGAAGCCCTAATTTTGGGCCTGAAATCCAGGAAATTTTTTGGGTCAGAAAAAAACCATCTCCAAACTTTGATTTAGCTCTTCCAAAAGCTTTCTTAATCTCTACAAAGAAGAATCAGTCGGAATTAGCCTTTTCCGTGACACCTAACCCACTCCTAGGAGAAACTGAACCGCCATTTTAGCTAGGATATATCTCAGCCTGAATTCACTCCAAATTGAGCTAAGGAGGAGCTTCGCGAGAACTAGATGAACGTTTCTGACAAACTCAATTGAGGCTTCTTTTCTTGAAACCGGGTATGGGACTCTAACTCTAGTTTCTTGCTCAAGTTTGGAACATTGTGAATAAAACGATCACCTCATAGCCACATAACCATATGGATATGTTTATCTCGTTGAGATGAAGCTTTAAAAATAAATTTCATGAAAATTCAATAAGATTTGAGCAAGATCTTAGAGTTTAACCATGAACAGTTCTTAGGTTAATGTCTTCTGAGGATGAAGACCCGATGCCGTCCATTTTTGTGTATCAGAAATGGACAGCTCTGATTTAGCTGCACCGCAGATGCATCCATATGAAGCAAATGAAACTATGAACCACGTGGTTGCTCGTGTGTAAAGCCCTCACAAATCAAACGACTGTCAACACAATTTTAGGGGGGTCCTCTGGAATCTGTCGGTCGCCGGAATCAGAATTCCATTGCCCGCTATATATATATATATATATATATATAATTTTATAGAAATTTTTAAATGAAAGAGCTTCATACCTTGAGCTATGTATTCATCTCGAATAGACAGATGGCTTGACGGTGAGGCTCAATCAAATAAACTAAGAAATATATGAGATCCATTTGGTCTGCGAAACCATTTTTTTATGTTGACAGATAAGTTCTCCTATTTAATATGAAGAACTAAATAGGATTTCTATTAAGATGGGTTCTTGAAAGTTTTCTATAAAGGCAAACCCTTATAATTAATTACATTAATTACATCTTAATTAATTACATCTTAGATAATCGAAGTCACCTAAGAAAACTCTCGATAAAAATTAAGGTTATTGTCTTCAATGAGTTTCAAAGGATAGGGCTTTTCAAAGAGATCGAACAAAGAGGTGTCAAAGGGGAATGACTCAAATTCGGAATATTATATTTTTTGAATCCAAAGGAAGAAGAACTAGGGGATGACACAGATCCTGAGGAAAACCTCAGTGACTTCCCAATTTATCTCATGCTTTGGCTTGAATTTAGAAGAGAAATATTTATATGTTTCATCCTGCCAATTTTATTAACTAGGGCTTACATTTGCGTGAAACGATTACACAAATAGCCTGAAAGATGTGAGGATTTATGTCCTGATGAACGAGATAATATTGGAATCCTAAAGCGAGTTAAGACTTATATTGTATAGTAGAGCCATACAAAGGCCTAAAGATAAGTTGAGGATTTATGTCGTGCTAGGCGGACAACCTTAAAATCCTATGGCTTGTTGTTTAATTTCTAAAGAGAGATATGTTGTTGTAGAGCCTCTTGATGTTGAAGATGGACGTGTTGCCCACAATGCTAGCTCTAAGCTCCTCGTCTTAGCAAATTTAAGTTTTTCAATGTGTCAAGTCTTGATGTTAAATTAAAAGTTTCCTAAGATTTTGTTTATTTAAATATTATGGGGGATATTAAAGTTGATTAGAGCGACACCGATTAGAATGTCATGGTTCCCTCGTTCCGACACTACTATTTTCTTCAGATTCACTTAGTTTAAATAAATTTACTGAACTCAACTTCATAAGTTTCATACTTTCATTTAGACCGTGGGAAATCTCATTAGCAACCGTATGTTACCTCCTCCGAGGGATTCCTGATCATCCGATAGAGACATTTTAATTTAGTTGTAATTTTTGTTTTTTTTTGTGATTAAATTTTGAGTTGCTTTATATTTTGACTATTGTGGCGATGGATTTTATCTTATGTTCATTTCTTAATTTTGGTTTTAGTTTCAGTTCTATGGCTATCCTAAAAGTTTCAGTTTTGACATGTAGGGTGACTTTGTTGCTTAACATGCAAGTTTATGGGCAGAAAACAAGAGGTGTAGATAAATAAAAGTAAATTGCAATGCAATAACTTAAAAGCATACCTATTGATTCTTCTCATTCCTCCACCTGAAAGGTCAGCATTTGCAAAGCATAAGTATAATTTTGCATGAAAAAGCAGAGAACACAGGTTTGAGGTGTGTCTACCAAATCCTATGTCATACCCTGGTGCGTCCAATTTATTCATCTCTGGGGATGATTCCATTAAGCAAATCATAGTAAGTCCAAGTGTCTTGCGAGAGTCTCAAAGGATCATGAAGAGTCCTAGGTAATACCCTAGACGTTTCACAGTCCCTCGAATCGTCTCGAGTTCATTTTAGTCCTATTATGTTTGCTATGTAGTTCACGCTATTCATACCCTTAGGCTCAGTGAACTTTGATGTTTGCTATCATCACTTAATGTTTCACTTATGAATTATACAGGTAAGGGTCCTTAGGGGTAATTTGGGCCTAATTAAGGGACTTAACCGGTTTGATTTTTAAAAATGGTCTTATAGTGTTTTTAAAATATTTCAAATCATTTATAGTTCATTTTCTAAACCTCATTAGATAAGATTCTGATTAAACCTAATTCACCACTAAGCTCTTAAAACTTAAATGGGTAGATTTATAATTTTTAGAAAAATTTAAATATTTATGCTTTTAATCCTTATCAAGATTCATAAATCATTTTAAAACCATTGATTTAGATTTTGAATTAGTGGGGTTATGATCTTCCAATGCTAAACCCCTCACCTTAATATCTTCTTATTTAATTATTCTTCCAAATTCCATCAATTTTGAGAAATTAAAAGTTTATCTTTAATGAGACCAAGTGAGATTGGTTTCTACCATTCATCCCTCTTTATATTTCAATCATCAAGATATGTCAATTAATATTATTTCTTACCATTTGCCCTTTGGTTATGCCTAAATATTTATTAAGGCTTAAATTCCAAAATTACCCTTTTGCCCTTAAGGCCTTAACATCCCATAATTCATTAAATCAAACTCAAATAACTTTAAGATTTTATGTACCTCACTCATGGGTTTGTTACCCTACTCATAGGATAACTAAAACATCATAGAAGAAAATATGATTTTTGTGTATTTATTTAATTTTATAATTATTTTTAATGCAAAAATAGGGATTTTTAATGAAAATTTAATAACTTGACCAAGACAAAGCTTCTATCCTTAAGAAAATTATTGGAGATTTACTTAGGTTAGAGGATCAATTGGACTAATTTTTATGATTTTTAGAAATTTAATTTAATTATTATAATTATTTATTTATTTTGATTATTAATTAAATATAAAATAATATTTAAATGGAAAATTAAATTTTATATTTTTCTTAAAACTCTATGAGGTTAGGAAACCCAAAAAAATAAAATTTATATTTTTTGTGATTTATATTTTAATTATTAGAATTATTTTAGTGGAAAATTAAAGAAAATTCATTTCAAGCCTTTAAAAATTAATATCTTGACTTAAAAAATTAGGAAAATTATTTTAATTGGTACCAAGTGATCAGGAAGCCAAATGTGATATTTTAGTATATTTTTATAATATATTAATTTTTATGATTTTTTTAATTAATTTTTAATTATTTAAATGCTTAAAAATGAAGTATTTATTTGAATTACACTTTTATTTTTCTTAGGTTCCTCTGGTCATAAGGAACTCCCAAAGCCAATTTGGTGATTTTTGGAGTTGTATTTTAATTATCATAATTATTTTAGTGTCAAAAAGGCCATTTAAATTAGAAAATTAATTTGAGTTATCAAATGAGTTCAAGGTCAAATTAATTCCAATAGACTCAAAATTTTTATGGGGAGTTCTTATGATATTAAATCACAGTGGAGAATAATTTTTATGTCACTCACATTTATAATTATTCCAATTTAATTTTATTTTATATTTAAGGGTTGGTGACAATTAGAATTATTTTTAATGAGTTAAACCAACTTTATGTTTTTCCTAAGGTCCTCTGATCACAGTGAAACTACCAAAACATGTTTTATATTTTTCTAATCAATATTTTAATTTTTTAGAATTTTTTTACCAAAAGAGGTACCATCAACTTGGAAATTAGAGATCTCCCATGAGCTTGGAAAAATCAGGGAAGATGCCTCATGATAGAGAGAACTAAAGTCCCAAAATTAAGTCATGGTGACATGTCCATGCAAATGGGGAATCTAAATAAGAAATCCAATATTTAATTAATTAAAAATTACACATGCATCAAACAAACATGAAACCATTTCCACATTGTTCTCCTCTATTCACTAAGTTAGAGGGTATTTTTATTTTATTTTTATGATTTTTCTACACCAAGATATGGATTTTTGAAGTTCTGGGAATTAAATAAATCAATTAAATCCCTATTTTTCTACTTATCCAGAATTAAATAAATCAATTAGAATTAAATAAATCAATTAAATCCCTATTTTTCTACTTATCCAGCACGACACCACATCATCTTTGGCATCTCCGAAGCTCCACGCGGTGTCTTTTGGTTTGGCGCCACCAGACACCTCAGCGCTGACTCGGCCCACCTTTTCATTTCACTCCTCCATCCGGCACAATCCAGAGCATCCATCCAATGCACGCAAAAATGGAAGACATCCGTTCATCATCCCCAAGTCCCTAGCCCAAGAGCCGTCCAACTTCTAGCTTTAATATCTCGCTCGATACTCAACCAAATCACTTCGGGTTTCTTCCCATTGTCTCGTCTTGATGAAACAAAAACATCCATATGGTTAATCAAGTCCTAAATCAATTCTATAAGCATAAAGAATCAAAATAGGCTCGATTTAAGGGGAGAGTTCAATACCTTTTCTCAAGAGGTGTGGCATCAATTGGGTGCTTCCAAAAGCTTGCGTTGAGTCCAGAGAGCTCCTAGATGAAGCCTTGAGCCGTGGTGAATTACATTGGTACGATTTTGACCAAGGCCAATATTGGGTGTTGATCAAAGTCTATGTCAGGGTGGTCTGGTGATGGGGCATTTATGGGGGATCTTCTTCTTTCACTCAGAGGATGGTGTGGGTGAAATTAATTTGACTATGGTGCACTGTAGAGGTGTGGTGAAATATGTCCTGGTTTCAACCTGATTTTGAGCTACAAAATTTAACTCAAGAAGTGAACTTGGGTGGCTAAGGATGATGAGATTATTATTAAGAAGTCTTAAGGGACCTCTGGGGAAATTTCGGCAGAGTTTTGTTAAGGTTTTAGTTGGTCTCCCCTTTGGCCGTGGAGGAGTGGGGCCGTGGAGGAGTGGGGTTGGAGGAGTGGGGTTTAAATAAAGGGGCTTGGAGGTTGCAATTAGGCTAACCAGTGGGTGGCTCTGGTTTCTTAGGTGGAGTAAAGAAAGGGGAAAAAGTTCAATTGGAGTGAGTCATCTTGGTTGGGTGTAATTTTGAGTTTAACTCCTTGCTCCTCCTTGGCCATGGTGTTTTCCGGCAACTAAGGTGGCTGACCGACTAGGGTCAGGTCACCATTTTGTCAGGGGGATCAGGACTTAGTTTTGGTGAAATCAATTGGGGTTGGCCATGTGTAAAGTTTTTGGGTTAAAGAGGAAGGGGGTGAACCTATTTTTGGGTCAATTGTGCTCAAAGCATGGATTTGGGTTGGGTTCACCCACCAAGGCTAGTTTTGGCTAAAGAGGAGGTCATTTGGCTCAGCTTAATTATTGAGGAGAGGTCCTTATCCAAAGGATTTGGATAAGCATGGGTTAGAGTGTATCATTAAAAGGGTTTAAAACATTTTTAAGGGAGCTTGAAAGTGTCTCCTCCTTTTTCCATTAATAGCTTAGTGAGGTGGCAAAGGCTCATATTGCTCACCTATGGCTTGGGGATGCCTTCATAGCTTATCCTTGGCTTGGCCAATTTGCATGAAAAGGGATTCTTGGATTTATGGGATATTTTTTTAGAGTTTGTCATGAGGCTTTATTTGGAATGACTTAATCATGAATTTAAAACTTATAGACTGTTTTTTATTAAATGGACGATGGGAAGAAATTTTATGCCATGTGGGCTTTGCATTTGGGCTTTTGGAATTAAAATTGGTGGGATTGGGCTTTTAAATTTGGGTCAATTAAATGTCTAATTTGGTGTAGGGATATTTCATGAAGAGTTTTGAAAGGGTCTCAAGTGATTTTGAATTGAATTGGAAGGCCAATTTGAGGAATTTTGACATATGGTCAAAATTGGGGCTTTTTGACTTGGGTGAAATTGGACTTGAAATTAGATTAAATTGGGCTTGTACTTGATTTCAATTGGTATTAGGGATGTTGAATTTTGGTTTGGAATTTAAATTGGGCAAGATTGGGGTCATTTGGGCCAAAATTGAGGCTAATTTGGGGAAATTGGGCCTTTAAGGGCAATTTGGAGCTTTTGCTCAAAATGGGTCAAATTGATCAAATTGGGTCAATGTGATTGTTCAAAGTTGAAATTGGGAATATTTGGGATGATTTTGATATTTTTGAAAATTTTTAGAATTTTTGAAAATTTTTTTGTCAAGAGGGGCATTTTGGTAATTTTTGGCAATTTTTGAGATATATTGGGGATTTTGGAATTTTGGTGAATTTTGGTCAAGTTAGCTAGTGGGGAATGATTTGAGATGACTTTTGGACAAATTTGGGTAGTTTGGGCAATTTTGGGAATTTTGGCAAAAATTAGGGTTGTAGGGACATTTCGGAAATTTGGTTATTTTGGGATAGAATGGGCAAGTAAGCCATGAAACCATGTCAAACTAATAGGAGCCATATATGAGGACTCACTTTGGATGCTAATATGAAGACTCACTTTGGATGCTAAATATGCTGGTCCTAACCCTCTTAGCCAAGGGCTAAAGGTGTGGGTCCACCCATACGAGCTTTCCCCAAAAGAGTTAGGAGATCAAATCAAGGGGTCCTAGGGTTTGGTGTGTGTGAGAAAGTGCAGTGAGTATAAGCTAGCTTAACTAAGACCAGACCACCCAGGGTTAGTCCCAAGGCTTGGCCATTATATGGGGACACTCCTTGAGCTCCCTCATATTGACCCCACTATCGACACTTAAAAGTTGAGGAGTTGCCCGTTGAGAGCACTGCACCTCAAGCCACGTATCTATCTTGAAAGATAAGCACTTGACTTGATATTGAGGCTCAATCAAATGAACTAAGAAATGTATGACATCCATTTGGTTTGCAAAATTATTTTATTATAAGCCAACAAGTTTTCTTATTTAATATGAAAAATTAAATAGGGTTTATATTAAGCTGGGTTCTTGAAAGTTTCCTATAATGGCAAGTCCTTATAGTTGCCCCTATAGGGCAAGCCCCTATAGTTAATTACATCTTAAATAACCAAAGTCACCTAAGAAAACTCTCGATAAAAATCAGGGGATATTGCTATCAGGAATTTCAAATGATAAGAGTTTTCAAAGAGATTGGACGAAGGGTGTGAAATGAGAATGGCTCGAATTTGGAACATTTATTGTGGAATCCAAAGGAAGAAGAACTAGGGGATGTCACGGGGGGAGGAAGAAGAACTAGGGGATGTCACGGATCCTGAGGAGAACCTCGGTGACTTCCTAAACTATCCTTTGGATTGGTTTAAATTTAGAGAAATATTTAAATATTTCATCATGCCAATTTTACTAATTAGAGCTTACATTCATGCAAAATGTTCACGCAAATAGCCTGGAAGTTATGAGAATTTAGGTCATGACGAACGACAACCTCGGAATCCTAAAGCGATTTAGGGCTTCTATTGTATAGCAAGGCTATACAAAAACCTAAAGATAAGTTGAGGATTTATGTTTCATAAGCAAACCAACTCAAAATCCTATGGGAAATCCTATGGAGTATTATTTAATTCTAAGGAGGGAATGGTTTAGCTGATGTAGATATGTTTTGTTGTTGAAGATGGGTGTGTTGCCCACAATGCTAGTTCCAAGCTCTTTATTGCGACGAGTTTAAGTTTTCTAGTGTGTCAAGTCTTGATGTCAAATCAAATGTTTTAAGGTTATTTAAATATTATGGGGGACGTTAAAATTGATTAGAGCGACACTGGTTAGGATCCTACGATTCCCTCCTTCCGACACCACAACTTTCTTTAGGATTCACTTAATCCAAATGAATTTACTAAACTAAACTTAATGAGTTCCATAATTTCATTTAGATCCTGGGAAGTCTCGTTAGCAATTGTAGGTTACCTCCTCCAAGGGATTCCTGATCATTCAATAGAGACATTTTAATTTAGTTGCAATTTTTATTTTGTGATGTTTGTGATTAAATTTTGAGTTATCTTATATTTTGATTGTTGTGGCAATGGATTTTATCTTGTTTAATTTTTAAATTTTGGTTTTGGTTGTATGGCTATCCTAATAGTTTTGGTTTTGAAATGCAGGGTGACATCGTTGTTTAACATGCAAGTTCGAGACAAGAAGTACAGAAAGTTAAATGCAATAATTTAAAAGCGTAATGTCAATTCTTCTTGTTCCTCCACCTAAAAGATTAGCTTTGGCAACATATATATATATATATATAATCTTGCGAAGAATTTAAATTGCAGGAGTAGATGAAGGTATAGCTACCAAACAACAAGTTATGACTTTAAACCTCAAGTTATGACTTTATTGAGCCTTCGAAGATCTTAATGAGTGATTATATAATAGAATATGACAAGTACAATTTGCCCTTAAAAATATCCAAAAGATTTCAAAGTGTTCGGAGAATGACCCTAAACTACTTCAAGGATCTCTTGAATTATTTCGAGTTCATTTAGAACGAGTTCATTTAGAACCATTAATCATCCAGAGTTAGAGTGTGACTACCCCGTTGCCCAGTGAAGCTTGACAATTCAATTATCCCAAGGATAGGATACTTAATCAATTTGATACTTTACTTTAAAGATTATATGGATGAATGCCCCTAAGACAAGCTCAAGTCATAAAGATTTGGTGGTCACACAAATGCGCTTAGAGTGCTTAAATGGTGTTAGTCCCCAATCATATTATCTTCTAAATCCAATCAATTGAGTTTAGACATCGAGCCCAAGTCACTACCAAACCCTTAAAAATCATAATGGGGGAAATTGGTGATGGTTAAAATTTTGGTTTATGTGACATATATTCTTATTGAAAGATCACATCATCATTAATTTTAGGCTTAAGATAAGTAAATTATCATCTTTGTAGCTTAAGCCCATCACTTAAGAATCACTTGATCTTAATTGACTTCCAAGTCATGATGATTAAGGAAATTATGATTTTGTTGCTATTGTGAAAAGGTGGCAAGTGAGTTTCTACCTTTTGATCCCATTGTATTTCAATCATCCAACATATTTATTAAGGATCAAAATTTCTCATCCTCAGTGGTTAATTCTAAATTTTGATTAAGGCACCAAAATCTAAAATTACGATCTTGGCCTTTAAGTTCTTCACCTTAAAATTCTTTAAGCAAAATTCAAATAAACTTAAAAATATTTTAGTATCCTATCCATGGATTAATTAAAATATCAGAGAGGGAAGTAAGATTTTTTCAAAATTTGATATAATTTAAAATAATTATTTTAACTCCAAAACAGGATTTTTCAATGATAACTTATTTAATTAATCAAAATGAAGTATTAATTTATGGGAAAATTAGTAGAGGTTTGCCTAGGTTAGAAGAACACTCAGACAAAATTTCATGATTTTTTTAATAATATTGTAATTATTATAATTTTTTAAAGATCTTTTTTAATGATTATTTAAATAAAAAAACATGTTTTATATTCGAAAATCACGTTTAAATTTTCGTTAAACCCCTATATGTCTAAGAAACTCAGAGGAACAACTTTTATATTTTTATGATTTATATTTAATTTATTGTAATTATTTTAGTGGGAAAATAAAAAAAATACATTTTAGGCCTGTAGAAATTTATTTTAATTTAGAAAAACCAGAAAAGATACTTTAAGGGGTCCCAAATAATCAAAAAACCATTACACACATTTTAAACTTTTTTTTTTATATTTTGAAAATTTTTATTAATTTTATTATTCTTATTACTTTTAATTCAAAATATACTTTAAAAATGAAATATTTTCACAAAAAATGATTTATTTTTATTGAATGCCCTTGATCACAAGGAACTCATAAAACTATTTTTCATAATTTTTCTAATTATTCTTATTACTTTTAATTCAAAATATACTTTAAAAATGAAATATTTTCACAAAAAATGATTTATTTTTATTGAATGCCCTTGATCACAAGGAACTCATAAAACTATTTTTCATAATTTTTCTAAGCTTATTTAATTTAATATAATTTACTTTGTGCAAAAATACTATTTTTACTTACAAAATCCACTTTAATGACCAAATTAACTTAAATAAATTTAAAATTTTTATAGTGAGTTAAAATGATTTTTATGAACACTTTGGAATTGATTTTTTGTCAATTTTTGGTTTATATTTAATTTAAATAAATTAATACAAGATAAAAATATTTAATCGATAAAAGAAATACACAAAATTATTCAAACCATCACAATACTTTTCCTAAGCTCCTCTGACCACAGTAAAGGTAAAAAAATTGATCCCATAATTTTTTGAGAATCTTTTAATTTATATGATTAAATAATGCCAAAATAGCCACTTAGGCTTGAAAATTAGAGTTAGAAACACATAGGTGCTATCTAACTTTGGAAAAATCAGAGAAGATGCCCTCTGTCATGAGGAATCAACCCTAAAAATTTCAAGCCATGGTGATTAATTATTAATCATAATGAATTAAAATACCTCAGAGAGTATTTAATTAATTAAAAATCATACACTTGACAAATAGTTTTTATTTTTGTCCACATTTTTCTCCTCTGTTTGTTGAGCAAGAAGATAGTTTTCTTTTATTTTTATGATTCTTCTAGAGAAAGATATGGATTTTTGAAGTTTAGGCATTAAAATAAATCCAAAAAAATCCATATTTTTCTACTTAAACACGCTGCGCCACCACATCTTAAGACGGTTTTAAGCTCTCACACAGTGCTCTGCCATTGGACGCTGCCATCCACCTCAGCTGCCACGCGGCCCGCCTTTTTGTTCCATCTGTTCATCCAATGCGATCTCAGTCGTCCATAGAATAAACACACGATAGGACGACATCCATTCATCGTCCCCAAATGACCTAACCCGTAAGACGTTTGCACTATAACCTTAAGACCTTTGTTTAGACTCGACCAAATCACGTGGGTTTTTTTTTTAAACCTTCATCTACTCAAGACGAACATATCTATACAATTGATTAAGCATGAAATCGAGCCATCACACACGGAGAATCAAAACAAGCTCGGGTTAGGGTTAGAGCTTAGTACCTTTTTCTAAGAGGGGAGGCCTCAATCAGATTATTGTGGTAGCTTTGATTGGGTCCAACAAACCTCTAGATGAAGCCTCAGACCCTGGTGAATTGTCTAGCTATGTTTTTGCTCAATTTCAAGTGTTAATCAAAGTCTATGCTAGGGGCTCTCTGTGATGGGGCTTCTATGGGGAATTAACTCCTCTCACTGTGGGGATGGTATGTGCACAATTAATTAAATTTTGGTAGACTTTGGAAGTGTGGAGAGATCTGTCATGGTTTTAGGACAAATTTTAGTGATAAAATTGGCCCTAACTGGTAGCTGAGAGCAAAGGGATTGCACTTCGGATGGTTTAGAGAGGCTCTGAAGAGATTTTAGCAGAGTTTCCCTAAGGATTTTGGCACACCTCTCTTTGGTCATGGAGTGGTCAATTTAAAGCGATGGCTGCCTGGTGGAGCTCATGGGGGTTTTATGGGTGCAAAAGCTTGATGATGTGGAGGGAAGAAAAGCTCAAGTGGCCAATGGGACTTAGCAAACTCAGAGGGATTTAATTTTGAGTTTTGGTCATTTGGAGCTCCCTTGGGGTGGCTGTTTTTGGTAGCTAAGGTGGTGGCTAGTCATGGTTCAATCACTTCTTGGCTTAGGGAGTCCAGGGGGTGCTTAATGATGATTAACTCTTAATGGTACGACAAGATGGCAAAGATATTTTGGCTTAGACCCAAAAATGGGATGAAATTCCTTAATTTAGGAAATCACTGGTCCATAGCACACCTTGCTGGTTTATGTGGGTTTAGGTTAGGTAGTACGGTGTACTTGGTGGCTGTGGTATCATTAATTTGGTCATTTGGGCATGACTAAGTCAATTTTGGTGCATTGGTTCAATTTGGGTCAAATTGGCTTGAAGTTGGGTTTTAATTAGGCTAGCAATGAACTTGAGCCCAATTTATTTATCAATTTCATTTGGATGATGGCCACAAGGAGTTTAGAAAAGATTTGAAGTGATTTTGAATTGATTTGGAGGTTCAATTTGAGGGATTTTGGCATTTGGTCAATTTTGAGGGTGTTGGGTTGCACTTGCGCTTAGGTTAGGCTAGAGTTGGATTAAGTCCAAATTGATGGCTGAAAATGGTCTAGGGGAATATCATGAAGAGTTCTCAACACTAATAGGGTGTCAATTTTGGGGTTTGGGCATTCAATTAGGTGACATTTGGGCATGTGGCCTAATTGGGGAAAATTTGGGGATTTTGAATTTAGGTTGAAATTGAGTAGAATTAATGATTGATCAAGAGAATTGAGGCTTGAACAAGGCCAATTGAGGGTTAAATTTGGTATGTGGAAGTTTTTTGAAGAGTTTATGATGCAAAATTGGGGCAATTGGATAGATTTGGGGTTCAATTTAGTGGGATTTTGATCTTGGGAAAAATTGGGGCTTTTAATTTGGGTTGAAATTGGAATAAAATGTGGGTCAATTGGGCTTAGATTTAGTTTGAATCAAGTTTGTTCATGATGAATTTGAGTTTAGAATTTAAATTGGGGAAGATTGGGGTCAAATTGATGGACATCAAATTGATGGACATCATTTGTGGTGAATTTGGGGAAATTGGACCTTTAAGGGCAATTTTGAGGGTTTTGGTCAAAATGATCAAATTGGCCAAATTAGGCTTAATGGAAGGGTTCAAATTGGTTTTGGGGACATTTGAGATGGTTTTGGAGGTTTTGGGAAAGTTTGGGCCACCAAGGGCATTTTTGTAATTTTGGTAAATTTGCGGGTATTTTGGAAATTTTGGAAATTTTGGGATGTTTTGAGCAATTTGGGTAATTTGAAATGGTTTGAAATGATTTTTGGAAAAATTTTGGTATTTTGGCTGAAATTGGGAATTTTGGCCAAACTTAGGGTTTGGGGGTGTTTAGGTAATTTGGGTAGGTTTGGAGGGCAAAAGACTAAGTCGGATATTTTGGTGAAATTGAAGTGTAAACCACCCTATATGAGGCATGGGCCAATGGAATCCTCATTTGGGTCCTCTATGTAATGGTTTTAGCTAAACCCTAGCCTAGGGCTAGTGGGTCTAGGGGACCATCTACGTGAGTCTCCCAAAGATCAGGGGATCAAAGTCAACAAAGTTTGGGTTTAAGTTTGTGAGTAAAAGTGAGTGAACTAACTCCAGACCAACACCCAGGGTCAAACTTAAGGCTAAACAATCCTATGGGGATTCACCTTGAGCTCCCCCCTACTAAGTGCTAGAGGTTAGGATCAATATGTGGAACCTCAAGTTTAGCAAAGAATGATTTAGAGTTTCTAATGGTGAGTGTTTCTTTTATAGTCCTCTAGTAATAGTCAACGGGAAAGTCCTATGGCTAGACCCTAGGCTACTAAAGAGGAAAGACTAGACCTCAACCAAAAGTGAGGTCAACACCCACCTACTAAGTGCTTAAGACCAATATGTGGAACTTAAAGTTGAGTAAAGAATGGTTTAGAATTTCTAATGGTGAGGGTTCCTTTTCTAATCCTTTAGAAATAGTCAACAGGAAAGTCTTATGGCTAGATCCTAGGCTACTAAGGAGAAAACTAGACCTCAACCAAAAGTGAGGTCAACAACGACGCTGTGTGGAGTTCAACCCGGCCGAGGTATGACATGGCGCCGTGTGGATTAAATAAAAAACTCCTATTTTTTATTTAATTAATTGCATAAAAATTATAAAACCTTCAAAAAATCATATCATGACATAAAATAATCATAAAAATAAAAAACAAATATCTCTGAATTCAGGAAAACTAGGAGAAAATTAAAAAAATGAAAACAGGAATTAATGAATTATATTTATTTTTTAATTAAGTACTTACTCTATGGACAAATTAAATTATTAAATATTAATTATAAATCTAAAAATCACAAAATTTCCATAGAAATTTTCTTTTATCCTTAGAAATCTTCCCTGATTTTTCCAAGGCGAGGAAAAATCTATAAAGTCAAATCCACCAATTTTCACCAAATTTTAAAATTATTTTCAAAAGTAATTATAAAAAACAAGAAAATTGGAAATTGGTTAGAAAATTTAGGTTGATGAACTTAAGCTTTAAAATGACAATTTCTAACCTTTAACAAAATTTGAAATGATAACTTAGACATTTAGGGTAAAATTATAAATTCTAAAATTTACAGTTTAGCCTTAAAATCTCCTAATTCTTGATCACTTGTCTTAAATGACTATTAGGATTAGTCCAATCCTAATCTTTAGGTTTAATTCAAAATTAAACCTAATGTAAACCTAAGCCTTGGTTAAAATTGGGTTTAGCTACACCCTAGACTTTTTGGGTTTAACCTACATGAACCCAAGTTAAACCTAAATTCCTTGGGTTCAACCCACATGGACCCAAGTCAAATCCTAAGCCCTTCGGGTTCAACCCACATGAACCCAAACCAAACTACAACTTTTTGGTTCAACCCACTTGAGCCCAAACCACATAAACCCAAGTCAAACCTAAACCCTTTAGATTCAACCCACATGAACCTAAGTGAAACTAAAATCCCTTGGGTTCAACCCACATGAAACTAAGTCAATTCTAAAACCCTTCGGTTCAACTCACATGAACCCAAGTCAAACCTAAACCCCTTGGGTTCAACCCACATGAACCCAAGTCAAATCAAAACCCTTTGGATCCAACTCACATGAACCCAAATTAAAACTAAACCCAATTAGGTCGAACCCTAATTAGACCTAATAAACCTCTAAGCCTTAATTACAACCTAATTAGGTCTAACCCTAATTATACCTAATTAATCCTTAAGCCTTAATTACATTAGGCTTAAATGTCCTTTAAACCTTAATCAGGTCTTACTTTAATTAGACCTAATTAACCCTTAAGCCTTAATTACATTAGGCTTAAGTGCATTTAAACCTAATTAGGTCTAACCCTAATTAGACCTAATTAAGCCTTAATTACATTAGGCTTAAATGACCTTTAAACCTTTATTAGGTCTAACCCTAATTAGACCTAATTAAACCTTAAGCCTTAATTACATAAGGTTTAAGAGAAATTTAAACCCAATTAGGTTTAACCCTAATTAGACCTAATTAATCCTTAAGCCTTAATTACATTAGGCTTAAGTGACCTTTAAACCTTAATTAGGTCTACCCCTAATTAGACCTAATTAACCTTTAAGCCTTAATTACATTAGGCTTAAGTGACCTTTAAACCTTAGTTAGATCTAACCCTAATTAGACCTAATTAATCTCATTAAGCCTTACATACATTAGGCTTTATTAACCTTAAACCTTAATTAGGTCTAACCCTAATTATAACTAATTAATCTAATTAAGCCTTACTTATATTAGGCATAATTAACCTAAAACGCTAAATAGGTCTAACCCTAATTACACCTAATTAATCTCATTAAGCCTTTCTTACATTAGACTTAATTAATCTTAGACCTTAAATAGGTTTAACGCTAATTAGACCTAATTAATCTCAAAAACCTTAGTTACATTAGGCTTAATTAACCTTAAACTTCCTAATTAGACCTAATTAATCTCATTAAGCCTTATTTACATTATGCTTAATTAACCTTAAACCCTAATTAGGTCTAACCCTCATTCGACCTAATTAATCTCATTAAGCCTTACATAAATTAGGATTAATCCATCTTAAACTTTAATTAAATCTAATCTAAATTAGACTTAAATATTCATTAAGACTTACCTAAATTAGGCTTAATCCATCTTAATCTTTAATTAAGTTTAATCTAAATTAGACTTAATTATCCATTAAGCCTTACCTAAATATAGCTTAATCTATCTTAAACCCTAAACCTTAGGTTCAATCTAAATTGAACCTAAGTCAACCTAGACCTTAAGTTCAACCCAAATTGAAACTAAGTCAACCTAAACCGTATATTCAACCCAAATTAAACCTAAGTCAACCTAAACCTTAGGTTAAACTCAAATTGAACCAAAGTCAACCTATACCTTAAGTTCAACCCAAATTAAACCCAAGCAAACCTAAACTTTAGGTTCTACCCAAATTTAACCTAAATCATCTCATGCCTCAGGTCCCACCCAAACTGAACCAAAATCATCTCATATTTCAAGTTTTACCTAAATTAAACCTAAACCTTGAGTCTAACCCATATTTGACTTAGCCAAATTTCCTTTAGGTTATACTTACATTGAACCTAAACCTTAAGTCTAACCCATATTAGACTTAACCAAATCTCCTTTAGGTTCTATCCACATTCATAATCTAAACTTTAAGTCTAACCTATATTAGACTTAATCAAATCTCATTAGGTCTAACCAACATCAAGCATAAACTTCAAATTGACATCAAGTTTAACTAAATTTCTTTTAAGTTTAATCTTAAAATGAATTTAAAATTGATGATTCAAATTTACATATAAATTTGACTTACAAATCTACCAACATAAACAAAAAATGAAATTCATGACACAATACAAATAACATAAAATCCACTCTAAAAGATATTAAAACTTAAAATTGAACCCAAAAATACAACTAGTTTTGAGAAAATATTTTGGAGGAGGTAACCCATGGTTGCTAAAAAAATATTCACTTGTGACTAATCAAACCACAAATTTAATGGTCTGGGATGACAGAACTATGGGATTCTAATTGGGTCATTTTAAAAAAAGAAAAAAAATAAATAATAAAATGACAAAATAAAATTAGTTGATTGATAAAGCGTAAACAACCTAAATTTTTTCAACCTAAAAAATCCAAATAAGACACTAAAACGTAACTTGCACCCTAATGAACAAAGATCACTGAAAATAAATCGAAACCCAGTATCTAGATCTACGAATATCTCTTGGACGATACAATCTGTGGTTACTAACAAGAATTTTTGATCTAGATTTAATTACCTTTCAAACCAAGTAGGTTTAAATACTCTGACAACCTCGAGATGATGGAGCCATAGACATCCTGGCCGGGTTGTCTAAAAAGTTATTCAACCAACTAAAATGACAAATTAAAATTTAGTTTCCTGTTAATCTAATTTTGTTTTGCAGGTTTGCTGAAGACATAAGGCAAATCTGTTTTAAATTTACCTTGCATGTTATTAGGATGCGATAACTTTGTTTTGCAGGGACAACATTCTAAGGATGGAACAGTGAATCTCAAAATAATAAAATGACATCAAAACAACAAAATAATATCAAAACAACAAAACGATATCAAAACAACAAAACGATATCAAAATAATCAAATGACATCAAAATAATAAAATGATATCAAAAAAACAAAACGACATTAACTTAATCAAACAACATAAACAAAACAACAACAAAACAACCAAACAACATCAACAAAACAAAACGACAAAACAAAAACTTTAGGGTAGTTTTGGATTCTTATAACTCTATTACCCTTAGGATTGAACATTTATGTTTCTTTCCTTGCTCTTGACATTTAAAATTTTGTCGAGAATAAATGGTTAACTTTAATCAAGAGTTTTCTTTAACAGTTTCAACTACTTAAGATGTAATTAACTATAGCTCCTTTAGGAGATTGAGAAACTCGTACTCTCTGGTTATGAAATTTTCATGTGATTATATAGAACCAAACACTTCCAAATTCTATACCACAAGGAAATCCTTACAACATTTTCTTTATTTTTCTACTTTTATTTGCCCCTTTCCTTCTTCTCCAAGTTTCATAAATATCTCCAGATCATCTGTATGATTTGAGAGAAAAAGTTATTTGGAGAATAGAGCAATAAAATAGATATACAGAGAAGCAACTCCTTCCTAACAATGATATCAACCCATGAACAACATGGCCATGAATCACAGAGAATTGACAGCTTCAGCGACACTCTGGTGGTGAAAAGAGTGTGGCAACTCCGCTGGGGACATTTATCTTTCCCCATCTTTAGTTAATTCATTTATTCTCTTTCTTGAGATACTCCATCTTTTGACATATTGGATTATCTCTTCCCTAAATTATTTTTTATCTGCGAAAAAATTAACTCTTTAATTTTTTGGAGTTATGTGTGATAAGCAAAACTCAAAATCTTTCATTTCAATAATGATAGTGCAAAATGACACAAAAAACAACAAACCTCCAATTTACAAAAAAAAAAGAGTCTAAAATAAAAACTTGATTTTTAGAACCACTGCAATGGATCCTCTGAATTTTATCTTTTCTTACTCTCAAGATTATGATCTGTCAACTGATCACACTGCTCGCTACCAAAAGTCACTAAGAAAATTCAGATATGGATTTCATGAAGTTAAACTAGTACTTCGTGGTCCACCACATGCCTTAACAAAGACAATTACTTTGAAAGTCATAGAAAATTTGTTTAGGACCGAGGATAGCAAACTCAGCCATTTTAAGAACAAAACATCATCCGATTTCTTTGCCAAAACAAAAAAAATTACTTATGAAGGCAAAAGAAATGTCTGCTAAAAAATAATTCTCTTGTGCAAATGTTGCAGGCTGAAGATCTTCCTTACCCACAGCACGATGACATGCTTCCAGAAGCAGCTCGCCCCATACTTAAAAATAATTTATGGAAACATAAAATGTTGGAAGAAGTCTCATATGTTGTGGTTATGCAAAATACTGCATTCATAAATAATCATTAAGAAAAGATCCATGAACAATATCCTATTAACTCAATTGAAGAAAGAATAAAGAAATTGAGAGCCGATCTTAAACAGTTATCGGCAGAAAGAAGAGAAAATTCTCCCAAAAGCCCAAATGAAAGTCTTTGGAAATAAATATGGTAGGGACACGTGTTACCTCATCAACACGAGAGGTACCATTGCTAATTGAAGAAGACATGACAGAAGAATTGCAAAAAGCCATACAAAAATGAGATGAGCATATTACTCGTCTTGAAGCGAAAGTTAATGAAATGATGAATGCGTTAGCGACATTACAGAGTTCACCATTGACAAATCCGTTGTCTGCTGTGGAGATTATTTGACCTGAGGCAGTACATGTTATTGAAAAAGAACCAATAAAAATTAAAGAAAGTACCCAAAAGAAAATGGAGTCTGTCCAAAGTGGAATTCTAAAAAATAAATTACACAGCTAGTGAAACAATTGATAAAATAGACAATGGCCCAGGTAAAGGTTGGATCATTAATTCCAAGGGGTAGACCCTATCTAGAGGAATTTGATTTTGTATAATATCCTAAAGACTTTGTTCCACCTCCCTTCAAAATGTTTGGCGAGACTGGTAACCCTCGTCAGCATCTTGCGCACTTTAGAGTGAGTTGCTGCAACGCGAGGGGAAGTGATGCTCTTTTATTCTGCCAATTTGTTAATAGCCTTACAGGGGTTGCTTTTGATTGGTATGCAGAGCTTCCCAATGGGCCCGTTAAAACTTTTGCAGAACTTGAGAATCTTTTTATTCAGCGATTCATCAGAGCAAACCATCACATACTAGTTGGAGATCTGGTGGTAGAAAAGACAAAGCTAGGAGAAACTCTCATGGATTACATTTTGCGCTGGAGAAATCTCAGCATGAAATGTGAACCACAACTCCAGAAAAAACACATGGTTGAAATTCTACTTAAGAACAATCATGGACCAATAAAATTCATGCTAAAAGGGTTCACAATCAAGACATTCCAAAAATTAATTAATAAAACTGTCAATCTTCAGGAAGAGGCTAAGCAAAGGAATGTAATGAAAAAGATAGAGAAAGCGAAGCCAGTAAAAACATTTGAAAGGAAATCAGGAAATCTTTCAATGATAGAGAAGGGTAAACAACCAATCAATGTGCAACCCAAACAAAAGAAGCAACGACAGAACATGATCCAACCACAACAACAGTCATCTCCGTAATTGCAGATCCAACAATCAACTCCATCACAAACAAAAAAGAAGTCAATGACTGAATGGATGAATAAAGAGTATCCATTCAAGAAAGAGGCCATCGTGAAAATATTTTGTAGCCTATTGAAGGTGTAGGAATTTGAGTTACCTGAAGCCAAGAGGCCGGGAGAGATTGACTTGAAAGATCATCCTAACTATTGTCCTTACCATAGGATGCTTGGACATAAGATTGAATAATATTTTATCTTCAAAGAGTGGTTGGAAAAGAACTTCAAAGAAGGGAATATATTCATCCCAAAAGAATTTTTGAAGGAATATGAAAAAGGCTCAATCAATATGATTTTGGCTAACAAATTTATTCCTGATGGCCACTATGAAGATAAAAACAAACATAACATGACGCAGGGTAAAACTCTTGAGAAGAGCTTTGCAGATCTACAAATCACTCAAGCTTCAACATCGATAACAAAATCTTCCAAGAAAGAAAAAAAAAGGAAAAGAATGAACTAAAAAAGATTAAAGATCTACAAACATAGGGGCTACCTTTTCGTTTGTATCTCCTACTCCTTCTACACACTCTACTAGAGTAGTTGACTCAGATGAATGGAAGAAATCCCTCGAGCCGCTAACATTGTATGACTTTCTATTTATCCCTATATTGAATGATAAAACTCTTGATTCTACTTACATTTTGTCTATTTTTGATACCTCTGTTGAAAACGATCAACCCAATTTCAATCCTATAAAAAATAATCAAATCGTACACAATCTCAATGAGTCGAATGACAATCAAAAAAATAATGATAATAATGGCAATCCTAATGACAGTGAAGGTGAAAATGACACTGCTACACTCAAAGTATAAGGAAGTCCAATAACCATAAAGTTAGAGTCTTCAGAATCAGACAGAAAGATAGAAGAAATAATTGAAATCAATTTGTGGAGTGGAAAAGTGTTACCTTCAAGAATGGCTCCTAAAGAAAAAGGAAACGAAATAATAGCACAAAAAGAAATAGTTCCTCCAGTACAAGAAAGATTATTTGATGAAAACAAAGACAATTCCTACAACAAAGTGGACAATAAATTATTAGCCCATTTGAGAAAATTATCAGCAAAGTTAAGTATCTACGATCCCCTTATCCTCTCCAAAGAGACGAGGGAATCATTAATAAAAGCCATTTTAGATCCTGAAAGTTGCTTAACTCAACTTGCTAGAACTTCTTTAAATGAGTCTTATTCATTAGAAGAACTGGCCAAAATCACTTTTCTGACAATGATTTGTTGCTCGGTACAACTGAACATAATCATCCACTATATATCGCAGTAACCCTTAATGACACAACACTTTTGAGAGTTCTTATTGACCCTGGTGCCTATATTAACATCATGAATTTGAAGACCCTTGCATACTTAGACATTGATGCTCATAGATTAACAAGAGGCAAAATGATGCTATGAGGTTTCAACCAACAAGAAGAATGAGTTGTAGGATCAATTATATTGCTCTTGAAGATGGATGATTTGGTGAAAACGACTAAATTCCATGTCATAGACTCTAAAACATCTTTTAATGCATTACTCAGTCGATTGTGGCTCAATGAATATAAAACGGTTCCCTCATCATTACATCAATGCATTAAATACCTACAAAAAGGATAGGAATATTGTAATATAAGACCCCTACAACTATTTTCAGTCCATGAAATTAGTATACATGAAGACACTGCATATTATGCCCCAATGAAGAAAATGATATTCTCCAGGGATGTCGTAATAAATGCAAAAGAAAAGGATAAAGACAAGAAAATTCATACGTAATCCACTCGAACACAGTCAAAGGGTAAGAACTTTCATCATACTCACATCCAAGGACAAAGCCGAAGACGAGGGCGAGAGAAGAAAGAACCAATTTTTGAAATGAATAAATCTTTGAAATTTAATATTTTCTTGGATTCTAACTTTAAAGACAAAAAAAAGATAAAACAATGTTCGTGATTCAAAAAGAACAGTAGTTTAAAAATATCTCTCGAAGATGAAAACAAAGAAAAATAATTTGAGTCCAAGTATGAGCAAATTAATCACTATGTACAAGCTATGACCCTAACTCCAATCTCTCCATATAAAATTCAAAGTTTAGTGGTCAAAGAAGTATATGGTGAAGATAAAAAGCCTGCCAATTTTCAACTTGGTTCTGCTTCTTCTAGTTTTGAGACACAAGTAAAACTAGAAGATGAAAATCTTTTGAATTTAATGGAATTACATGTTGAACTTTATTCTCCGTATATTCAGAAACTTTTTCAAAATTGTTTAATGCCTAAAATGATCATTATAAAAATCTTACCTTCTTGAACAATTTTGGGATAATATAAAATGAAATCCTAACTCTAATGAAGGTATTGGATTCAGTGTACTAGAACCTTTAGATGACATAGAATTTTGCCTCATTTTCACCTAAGAATTTGATTCTGAGCAACATCTGATCCACCAATTTAAAATGCACGACCATAATTTGAAGAAGAAGTTAAATAGACAGTGGACGAACTATGAGAACTAAACTTAAGAACTGAAGAAAATCCCAAACCAACTTTTATTAGTTCCTTCCTCAATGAAATTGAAGCAAAAGAAATAATTCAACTATTAAAAGAATACAAATACTGTTTTGCTTAAATTTATGATTAAACTCCTGGACTCGCTCCAGAAGTTGCAGTTCATAAACATAGGATAAATTAAACTGCAATCCCCATTAAACAAGCTCCAAGAAGGATGCGAGTTGAAATCGAGCAACAAGTCATTGTCGAGGTTAAGAAATTGATCGATACTGGCTTTTTTTGAGAAGAAAAATACCCAACATGGTTGGCTAATATAGTGCAGGTGAAAAAGAAAAATGGTCAGATCCGAGTCTGTGTAGCTTTCAAAGATCTTAACAAGGCTTGTCCAAAAGATGAATTTCCCTTACCAATTTCTAAATTAATGGTAGACATCGCATTGACACATGTTATATTCTCCTTTATGGATGGATCATCGGGATACAATCAAATCATAATGTCTCTAGAAGATGAATCAAATACAGCTTTCAAAACACCCATTGGAATATTTTGTTACAAAGTGATGTCATTTGGACTAAAGAATGATGTTTCCACATATCAATGAGCTATGATACAAATTTTTTATGAACTCATCCACAATCAGGTCGAATGCTACGTGGATGACCTAGTTGTTAACAGTAAACAAAAGGATGACCATGTGTACGATTTGAGAATTGTCTTCAAATGATTGTGATAAATCAATCTTAAAATGAATCCCTTAAAGTGAGCTTTTGGTGTCACTTCAAGGAAATTTTTAGGATTTGTTGTCTGACATCGTGGGATCGAAATTGACCCCCTCAAAATTGAAGCAATCCTAAACTAGCCTCTTCCAAAAATTTTGACCCAATTAAGATCCTTTCAAGGAAAATTAGCATATATAAGATGTTTCATTTCCAATCTATCAGGTGGGTGTCAACCTCTCACTGCCTTAACCAAAAAAGATACTAAATATGTTTTGGGTGACAAATGCCAACACGCCTTTTAACACATCAAACAATATTTGACAACATCTCCTGTTTTAGCAGCCCCTGTGTTCGGAAGACCTCTAATCCTCTACATTGCAGCTTTAGATAATTCCATTGGAGCATTTCTAGCCCAAGTTAATGATGAGGGAAAATAAAATGCATTATATTATTTAAGACATTGTTTGGTTCCAACCGAAATAAAATATCCTGCAATTGAGAAGCATTGTTTAACTTTGATCTTCACTATTCAAAATTTAATACATTATTTGCTTTCTCATAAGGTAACCCTTATTTCAAGAGTTAATCCCTTACAATATCTAATGACACGACCAACACTTTTTGGAAGATTAGCAAGATGGGCAATGATACTGCTTCAGTTCGATATAGCATTTTTACCATTATGTGCTGTCAAAGGACAAATTTTGGTGGACTTCGTAGCGATAATCGTACCAACTGGATCTCCTTTTAACGATGATCTACCTAATGAACAAATATTAGAATTTGAAAGTTCTAATATACAATGATGGGAATTATATTTTGATGGAGCTTCATCTGCTTGTAAAGACAAAGACAAACAAGAGATTATACCTGACAAAGCGGAAGTAGGACTAATCTTCATTACTTTGGATAAAGCAATGATGTCGTTCTCTTACCACTTAACTGAACTGTGTACAAATAATGAAACTGAATATGAGGAACTCATAACCGGCTTGTAATTGACAATCTTAATGGAAATTAAAAGTATTGACATCTACAGAGACTCTCAATTGATCATCAATCAAATTACAGGAAAATACAGAACTTTAAAGCCACAACTGGAACAATATTTCTGTTATACTTTGAAATTACTGGAACAAATTTTGCATGTAATATTCTTTCTAGTTACGAGATGAGATAATTCTTTAGTAGATGCTTTAGCCAAACTTGTGAAAGAATTTGCTAGTCTAGAAGAGGATGACATCCTAATCTCTATGAAAGGATGACAAGTACTTTCTTAAATTGACATTGAAAATTTTAACAAACTTAGAAATGAAACAATAATAACTGTCGTTAATGAAGAAAAAGATGATTGGTGACAACCAATTATCAAATTGTTACAGGCAGAAAGACTACCAGAAAATAGTTCTATTGCCTCTCAAATTAAATAGAGGGCATTGTCTTACGCTCTAGTGAATGGTGTTCTTTATCGATGATCTTTTGACCAGATGTGGTTAAGATGTTTAAGCCAATTTGAAGCTTAAGATATCATTAAAGAATTTCATTCATGACTCCGTGGTGCACACCAATCAGGACAAAAAATGAAAGTGAAAATAAAAAGAATGGGATATTATTGGCCAATAATGATGACCGACTGCATTGAAAATGCAAAGAAATGCCATCATTGTCAGTCTTATAGAGTGGTCATGCATCAAACGCCAAACACACTAAACTTGACAATTGAATCTTGGTCATTTGAATATTGGGGCACCGATATTGTGGCTCTATACACCCTACATCTTCTAAAGTTCACCGATTTATTCTGGCCACCACAGACTACTTCTTCAAATGGGCAGAAGTAGTACGACTCAAAGAAGTCAAAGAAGAATAGATCCTCCACTTCTTTAAGACACAATCTATTTAAAGATTTGGATTTCCTCAAAGAGTCATCTCAGCCAATGGAATGGCTTTCAAAAACACAAAGATAAATAATTTCATTCTAAGACACGAAATATTTTGGAGATATTCAACAATTTACTACCCCATTGCTAATGGTTTGGGTGAGGCTTTCAACAAGACATTGATTCATATTTTGAAAAGGACATTAATTATTAATCCAAGATATTGTCATGAATGGTTAATAGAAGCTTTATGGGATTACCGTACTACATACCACACACCGACACGGTCAACATCGTTTGATCTGTTGTACGGATCTGAGGTCGTATTTCTCATGAATGGTTAATAGAAGCTTTATGGGATTACTGTACTACATACCACACACCGACACGGTCAACACCGTTTGATCTGTTGTACGGATCTGAGGTCGTATTTCCACTTAAAATACAACTCCCATCTCTTAAAATCTCATTGGAGAAAAAAATAACAGAAGAAGACAATGTGAAACTATGGCTCGAAGAACTTGAAATTTTAGATGGCAAACGTTTACAAGCTCAACAGAATCCGAAGTTGTACCAAGCAAAAATGATATGGACCCATGATAAATTGGTTCGTCCAAGGAAATTTCAAATTGGTGATTTAGTCTTAGTACTCATAAGGCCTATTCTCGCTCACCAAAAAAGAAGTGGAAAGTTCAAACCTAAATCAGAGGGCACATATATAATTGAAAAGACATACTCAAGAGGATCCTACCTGTTGGTCGATTGTTAAGGAAAAATAATTATACCCCCAATTAATGGACGGTATTTGAGAAAACATTATGGTACATAAAATGACTTGTTATGTATACTGGGGAAAATGATAATAAAAATGAAAATAAATCTTATTTGTGTCAAAATTAAATTTTTGCCTCTTCTTAGGCTTCCTTTTGCTCATTGAACAGATGCTCTTGAACATCATCTCTTGAAATGGAAATTAAAATCATTATGAACTAATGATGGTAAAATAATTTTTTTTTTAATTTTGCGTTAACAAACAAAATTAGAATTAGTTCTAACATGTTTATAATTGTCAACTAAGTTTATATAATCTCATTGGTTGGCGACTCCTTCCTAACAACGATATCGACCAATTAACGACACGACGACGAATCATGGAGAATTAGTGGCAACAACTACATTCTAGCAACAACAATTTACTTTTTTTAATTGTCCACTGAATTTATATTTTTCTAATTTTTATTTTAATTGTTTATATTTATTTCTTCAAATAAATGATAATTCTTAGAAAATTAGGGTTTTTAAGCCTAAAATTGTCCTCCTTGAAAAATTAGAGAATAAAACTAAAGATAGAATAAATAATGCATTCAAATTTCATAAGTTCTTACTTATATTATAATTTTTATGATCTTTTATGTGTTTGGGGGTTTTTAATTCATTTTAAAACTAATTATGGGTCACTTAATTTGAATTTTATTATTTTTAGTTTCTCCCTTATTTACTGAGTTCATAAGTTATTATATTTTATTTTGGTGATTTGTATTTAATATGTTATGATTTTTCAAATTTTCTATTTTTTAGATTTAATTAAATAAGAAAATCCTAATTTTCTACATATCCGCGTGGTCACCCTATCAACCCTAGACAACTCTAAAGTTTTCACATGGCGCTCTACCATTTGCTCTGTTATCTACATAAGTAGTTAAAGTGACAATGATATAATGTGTTGAGGCGATCTCGTGCTTCCGTATATCTTGATTTTTGTCGGTCATTTCTAATACATGAAAATAGACATCATCGGTTCATCATCCCTATGCGATGAAGAACTGAGAGCAGTCAATGATCTAGAGCTAAGATTTCTTAATCCAATGTGTCAAACTCAAATTAAATCAAGCCTAAACATTCATTTAAGTTTAATAAAGAGATATATATGTCTAATCATGTATGAATTTGAACTTTACTTCACAAAGCTCCAAATCGAAAGCAAATTCATGGGATTTCAACAATTATCTTAGCTCAAGAGGTGAGGCCTCAATTGGGATTGGCATAAATGATCTCCTTGATGGTGCACAATTCCTTCACACCTCAATTTTACTAGTGATTGGGTTCAAATATATTGAAGGCCAAATAGAAGGTTAGTTTGTTGTTGGGATGGGTCAAAAGTGCGGAACAGAGGGATTTTGATGTGGGAAGACGATTTAGACCTCTGTGAGGATTTTGGTACTGTTAATTTGGAGTTAAGGGGAGTTTGGTGATGATTTCATGTAGTTCCTTGGATTTGGATGATGAATTAATGTTATTAAGTGATGGAGATGGTTTGAAAATGATAGGGTTTGTCTGGAGCTCTAACTTTGATAGCAGGGTTAGAGAGTTTTGGTGAGTTGTTGGGGAGCTAAGGTTGAATGAGGAGCTCTCCGTTTAGAGCTTAAAGTTATCATGGGAGATCATGGCAAGGCTTGGGATGGCTTACGGATTTCTTATGAGATCACAAGGGCTTGAGCAGTACATAAGCAGTGACTTTGGATAGAGGGAAGCATTTTTTACATCTTTTTAAATTTTGGGCATGGTATAGCTCCAATAGAGGTGAAGGTGGCATGGAGAGAGATTTGGCTAGGCTTCTTAACTTGATTTTTATTTGAGTCTGGCCTTCCATGAAATGATCTGGGTGAGGTTTGACTTGGGTGCTGTTTGGTGCACTAGGTGGATCATTGGAATTTGGTATAGTTGCTTTTGCCTTTAGTGTTTGTCTTAGGTTTAATTAAATCCTAATTTTCTTATTGGGTTATTGGGTTATTGGATCATAGGTGGGTTTTGGATTTTAGGGTTTATGTCTTAGGTCATGGGTTTTAAGCTTGGTCATGGTGCTTTTAGGGTTTGGACATGGGTTCAGGCTTTTGATTAGGGAATGGATTTTAATCTATGTTAAATAATTTTTCTTAGTTTTATTTTTTTGTATGGTTAATCATTTTTAATGGATTTAATCATTTATCCATTTATTTTTATTAAATTAGTCTAATTTTTAATTTATTTGAAGGGCTTAGGATTTTTGTGACCCTCATTTGATATTTAGAATTCAAAGTTTACAATTTTAGTTAGGGTCTTAAAATTGGTTAAATATATTTGATGAACTTTGGGTGATATTTATTTTAGTTTTGTTTTTGACACATCTAGGAATTAAAGAATCTTTAGGGTTGATTTAAATTTACATCAATTGGTGTATTTAACTTTGGTGTTTAATTTGGGGTTGGTGATTTAGGATAGTTAGGTTTTATTAATCTTAATTTCAATTGACAATTTTAGTATGTGTTGATTTCAATTTTCCTTTCGTTTGATTTTGATGACTTTAGTTTCCACTTAATTATTTAATTTTAGTGCTTAAATAAATTTTATTAAGTTTCAAATTTTAATTATGATGATTTGATTTTCATTAATTCAATTTTTATGATTTTAATAATTATTTTTTATTTAGTTCAATTTTGATAATTACTAGGATTTCAATTTTTTTTTAGAATCCCATAAAAAATTTTAACCTTACCTTAGTTTAAAGTTAGCCTCAACCCAATGGGCTTCTTTTCAAACCAAAGGAAGGCCAACACACCTTAGGAGTGCAAAGTGAGTTACCAAAAGGGAAACTTAAGCCTTTTAGTGTCAAATGGTTTCTTAGGGCATTTCCACCTTATAGAACTCAACTTGGGCTTTAATGTCTAAATCTTAATCACCTCAACCAAAAGTTGAGGATTTAGGGCTATCATATAATACCCTAAGGAGATGAGATTTGTTTGAAGTCCTAGATTAGAGTTGGTTCCTCCACTAATCTTCTAAGAAAGCCACTAGGAAAATTTTAATGGTAGATCCTAGACTTCTGGAGAGAGGATAGACCCATTCCAAAATGACCTCAACAACTATCAACACCATTAAGAGACTCTCGAATCTCCTCCTTAGTAGGAACATTCAAAAATTCAGACTCTCAAATAGTTCTCTACACCATCAAATAAATTCTTATACAACTTCTTTAAATTGACATTGATAGTTGAAAACAAATTTAGGAAGTAATTAAGAACATTTTTACATATTTCTTTCTACATATAAACTCAGCCACTATTATCATCTTTAATTTTCAGTAAAATTTTGGCTTGTCACCTTTTTTCATTATATGCATGAAAATTTGTTATCATCCTATCACCTTCCACAAAATAAATGCAAGTAGCTTTTTGGCTCAATAGGTTTTCCTCCATGTATATTGCCTCTAACAACTCTGTTTTTACCTTTATTATATCACTCACTACATGTTGATTGTCACACAATTCATTCTCAAAACTTCTGATTGTACTTTCAATCTTACCAATCTTGTTAGTTATATTCCCAAACACCTCCCAATTTCGTTTTCCTAACTTTTCAACCACCTTCTTTGCAGCAACCACAGCACAATCCATGAATATATATATAAT
>NW_018164444.1:15905818-15909416 GCF_001263595.1 Phalaenopsis equestris
TATATATATATATATGCATAACAAACTCAGATTAGTTGGTCGAGTATCTACTTGTCAGTTGTAAGTCTCCTTTGATTTTAGATTTGATTCCCTTTGAGTGTAGGGTATGGAACTCAAATTATATGCACATGAGGGATGGTTGGGGCGTGTATCAAAAATGGAACTATAATAATTTGAATACCAGATCCCCGGGAAGAGAGAAGCAGCTAGAGAAAAGTAGAACTTGAAGAAACCAGAGATATAAAAAAAAATCCAATAAATGTTGAGATAGCAGCTGAGAATAGACCATTAGAAACATCTAGAAGAACCATTCTGCCAAAATCCTAGCAGAGCACCAGAGAAGCTAGCCGCCACCATTGTGTTATATATATATATGCATATATATATATATATATATATGGAAATGGAGCTGGTAGGTGTGGCGGTTGGTACTCTGCTAGGGTTTTTATAGCTCCTTGCTTTGGCTTGCTGGTAGGTTGGTGGTGGAGGAAGGTTTCTTCTTCTCTACTGGAAGTTTGGTTTACTGTAGTTCTCTTTTTCTTTAGATCCCCATCTTTCTTTGCTTTTTGCTTTCTGGTCTTCTGGTTTTGTTCTTGGGATTCTTTCTCTGGTTTTTGGTGTCATCACTTGGTCAGTGGTGGTGACCAGACTGGCTGCTGGTGTTGTTTTTATGTTCTGAAGTCTTCTTTGCTGAAATGATTGGTGTGGAAGTACTTATCTACTACTTGGGTTACTGTTCCATTGGTTTGTTGGGTTGGTTCTTCTGGTTGGTTTCTTGTTTCTCCTTTTCCTAGTGTTTTCATGGCTACAAACATTGACTTGGACACTAACATTCAGTGGGCTAAGGCCACGTATGCTGGGGTGGTCGGTCACCCTAAGGAGAATTTACAAAATATGGATAAGTTAATCTTTCCACAGGAATTTCATGACACTTTAGCTGGCAAAAGGATTTCTCCCTGTATTCACCCTCTTGAGTGTAAAGAAGGGAAACCTGCAGTTTACTTTTCACCTCAAAAGGTTATTTCATTAAATGAAAAGGTTAAGCTCACTTTGGTGGGTAAATTCCAACTTGGTCATCCTAAGATAGAACTTGTAAGTAGCTTTTTTGAGTCCTTAAACTTTAATGGTGCTTGGCTACTGGGTTTACTAGATGGCATGTATTTACTCATTCAACTAACAGTTGAAGAAGATTATGCTAGGCTCATTGCCAAACAATCTTTAATTATTGGGGGGGCTACCATGAAACTAATGAAATGGACCCCTGGTTTTGACCCTAGCAAAGAACCTCTTGTAGTTCCTCTTTGGTTCAAGCTTCCTGGTCTCCCCATTCCTTATTTCAAGATGAATGCTCTTTTTTAATATTGGGTCTGCTTTAGGCAGACCCCTTAAAGTAGATGCTCATACTTATAACAAGGCAAGGTTAGCTCTTGCTAGAATCCTCATTGAAAGAGATATCACCTTACTTGAAGTTAAAAGAGTGTGGATAGGCTCTGAACAAGAAGGCTTTTGGCAGGAGGTGATCCTAGAACAAAGGCCTTATTACTGTCAACATTGCAAGATTTTTGGACACACTATAGATAGGTGGTATAGGCTGCATCCTCCAGTTAAAAGAAAAACTTCTTCCATGAAGGACAATGACCCCACTCAGTTGCCTCCTGGGGATAATGTGGATGACTTACAGGATGAGTCACTGAGCTCTCCAACTCCTTTTATTTCTAGTACTCCTCTTTCTCTTCCTCAGGGAGTGCTAAGAGAGGAACCCAACATTATCACCATAATTTCCCCTACAATTAACTCCATTGAGGAGAGGTTGCAGGATTCACTCCTGGAAAAGCATTTGGAACCTTAGCTTTCTATTGTTGAGGGAGAGAAAGTTACTGCATTAAACCAACTTCTGGGGGAAGATTGGATTGTGCAAACTTCTAAGAGAAAGAAGAAACAGACCACAAAATCTCAAAGATTACAAATGGAGGCTTCTTCCATTGGCAATAATCTGAAGGTTTGATCTTCTCCTGGCCCCTCTAGATCTCAACCTTCACTCTATATTTCTTTTCCCAATGTTTAAGTTCTCTTTTTTGGTGTTTGGCCTTAGGTCATTTTAAGTCTTTCAGAAGTCTTTTAACTTTTTTCTTTAGCTTCAATTGTAATCTTTTGAGTTCTGGTTTCTCTGGCCTTTGGCTAATTGTAGATTTTTGTCAGTTTCTTATATCCTCTATCACAGAAGATATGAGAGTCCTTTTGATCTCTTTATTTTGTTTTAGTTCAGCAATTTATTGTTCTTACTTCCCTTGAGGGGTTTTTAGTCAACTTTTTGGGCTGTTGTGATAGCAGCTATGTGGTTCCCTTTCTCTTATATAATTGATGATTAAATTGATGTGTTGGAATATCAGGGGGATTTTTGATCAAAAATCCTTTATCAAAATTAAGCAGTTCGCCAAGACGCATAGGTTATTATGCTTTACTATTCTTGAACCATTGGTTCATAGTACTCCTTGCAGATTTAGAAAGCACTTCCCAAGTTTCAGCTGCAATTACAATATTAATAATAAAATATGGTTTTTCTATAAAAGGAATCTTAATGTTCATATCTTGGGTGATCAGCCTCAATTTCTACATATCAAGCTACTTTGGGATTTTCTAAATGTTGAGACTACCTTTATTTATGTTGGTAGTTCTGCTAGTGATAAAGTCATCTTGTGGCAACAAATTCAGCAGCTGAAATCTTCTATTAATGGACCTTGGATTATTGGTGGAGATTTTAATAGTGTAGCAAGATTGAATGAAAAATGGGGTGGGAAGCTTGTGGATATCAACCAAATGTTACTTTTTAATCAAAACATCAGGAATACTGATCTTGCTAAACCTCCACATCAGGGACCTCTTGATACTTGGAGGAAAGGTAAACTTTTTGAGAGTATTGATAGGTTCCTAGTTAATCATGCTTGGCTGGATACCAACTTTATGACTATTGTATCCCATCTTCCTTACACTTGCTCTGATCATAGGCCTTTGTTAATCTCTATATCCCCTAATATTTTTTCTCCCATGCCAAGGTTCAGATTCTTTAATGTATGGGTGGAGCATCCTAATTTTCTTCCCTTTATTAAGTCAGTTTGGCTTCCTGTTTCATCCTTTCCTCCTTGGATTAGATTGTGACAAATTCATGAAAAGGTTACTAAACTGCTGAAAGCTTGGAATTGGAGCTGTTTTGGTAACCTTACAACAAAAGTTGAAGATGTTGAAGCTGCTGTTAAACAGATTGAATTAAATATTCAGATGGGGCTCTCTGATGAAAAAACCCTGATCTGAGAAAACCCTGATCTTAGCTAATGTTAATCTTCTTCAAGCTATTCATTGGGAGGAGAAATTTTATAAACAAAATGCTGCTATTAAAAAGTTTGTTGATGGGGATAGGAATACAAGGTTCTACCATGCATGTATTAAACAAATAAGACATTCTAACACCATCCTCAAGATTAAAAATAATAGTGGCAATTGGATTCAGGGTGCTGATATACTTCATAGGGATGCTATAAATCACTTTCAGACTCTTTTATCTGAACCTCATAATTCTAGTCTTCAGAACTTTGATCCTAGT
>NW_018164444.1:15909504-15927624 GCF_001263595.1 Phalaenopsis equestris
GCAAGCTTTATGTTCTATTGATGGTGATAAAGTGGCTGGTGCTGATGGTTTTACTTCTACCTTTTACAAAAAAGTTTGGGAGGTGGTGAAATTTGACTTTGTGGAGGCTGATCAGGCCTTCTTGAGGGGGGAGGATATGCCACAATATTTTGCTCAATCCACCATAACTTTATTCCCCAAGAGGGATCAAAAATCTAGTTGGTTTCATTTTAGACCCATATCTCTTACAACTGTGTTGTCTAAGCTTATTAGCAAACTTTTGATTTTCAGATTAAAACCACATTTATCTTAGATGATTTCTCCTAATCAATCTGCTTTTGTTACAGGCAGACAAATTGCTGACAATGTTCTACTTACTCAAGAGCTCTTTCTTGATATTGACAAGCCTTGCAGGGGGGTAACCTCATGTATAAGCTTGATGTTTCTAAAGCTTATGATACTATCAATTGGAATTTTATTTTAGAGGTTCTTAAAGCAAGGGGGTTTCAAAATTCTTTCTGTCAGATCATTCACAAATGGCTTAATAATAATTCTTACACCATTCTTCTTAATGGGAATTCTCAAGAGCAGTTCCAAGCTACTAGGGGTATCAAACAAATATATATAAACCCAGAAAAAGATTATAGGGGTGGTGGCGACTATGTTTTGCTCTGGTGATCATGGTTTTCCCTTCGGTTGTCTACTTAGGTGAGCTCGTTCCTGCTTTTCTCTGGCTTGTTTGACTTCCCTTTGGTTCCTTTAGAAGTGATGTCATTGAATAAAAGGTTTGCTACCGCGGTTCCTAGCGGAGGGGCTTCTGATTCTGGTTTTTCATGTCTTTTCCTTTAGGCATTTCGTGAAACTTTGAATGTTGGAGGAGATTAAAATTTTATTAAACCTATTGCAAAAAAAAGGGTAAATTTGCTTTATTCTTAATGGATGTAGATACTAACATCCTTGAATTTTCTTGTCGCCTTGCTCTGGTTGGCATGTTTTTATATGGACATCCTAAGATCAAAGTTATTAGGAAGGAATTCAAAATGATAAAACTCAAAGGATTTTGGAAAATTGGTCTCTTGGATGGTAGGCATATTTTGATTGAACTCTCTAATGATGAAGACTACACATGTATTTTTTCTTGGAAAATAATTCATATTGAAGACATATTAATGAAAGTCTTAAAATGGACTGTGGGCGTTGATCCCTAAAACTGAACCTCCCATAATCCTTGTTTGGCTCCGCTTTCCTGGTCTAAAACTTCGTCTGTTTAATCATGAAATTTTGTTTTCTCTTGCTACTGCCTACGGTAAGCCTTTGAAAATGGATACTCCTACTTTTACTTTCACTAGACCTTCTGAAACTAGGGTTTTAGTTGAACATGACATTACACAACCCTTCTGTGAGATTTGGATAGGAGAAGGACTAAAAACCTATTGAAATTGAGCGCCATCCATATTACTGTTCTCATTGCTGAATTTTTGGTCATTCATCATCCCATTGCTATCGCCTAAATCCACAGTTGAGGGCTGTTTTTGAAAAAACTGATAATGTTGAATTTCCCTTGGTTAAGGAGAGGGATCACATTGATGATCCTATTGAAAACCACTTATCCACTGAAGATATTCCACCAAAATCTGGATTTACAGCTACTTCAGATTATGCCTTACCTAACTCTACTACAACCTTACGTGTCTCTAACTTGCATGATGATAATGTTAATTTTACTTTGACTAAGGAGAGGGACCATATTGATGTTCCTAATGAATTCCTTCTATCCACTAAAACTATTCCTCCTACTGCTCCATATTATGCCTTGCCTAACTCTAACACTACCTTATCTATTTCTAACTTGCATGATGCTTTAGAATTGTAGGAACCCATTTCAGTCTGCCCCGCACCTACTGATATTGAGGAAGGGCTTTTATTACCTTCCCATCACACTAATTTGGGAACTCCCATTGATACCACTTGTGTATCTAATGAACATGTTTCTCTCAAAATGATACAAGATGCGGTTAACTCCTTAGAGTAGGAATGGCTAGTTCAGAAATCACAGAGGAAGAAAATTAAAAGAAAAAATGACCTCTCACATTTAAATCAAAGCATTATTATACAAGAAGGCATTTATTACTCTGACAGGGACCAGTTTTTAGTTGGTATCCCTTCTAGATCTTCTAGGAGGGTCGGCATGCGACATCATGTTTAATGTTATGTGTTAGAATATTAGGGGAGTGGCGAACCCTCCCTCCCTTAAAAGATTAAAACACCTCTGCAGGGTCCATAAACTTTACTTTTTTGTCATCTTAGAGCCTTTGGCTACTACTAGCAAGGACAGAATTATCAAAGGATAGAATTATCAAGCAATTTAAACATTACAACTCCTTTTGCAATAAAAACAACAAGATCTGGTTTTTTTGGAAACCTAACGTCAATATTAATATCATTCAAGATGATGATCAATTTATTCTTATAAACTATCATTTGGAGGAATATCATGGCTGAGCCACTTTTGTTATGCTAGCTCTACACTTTAGGATAGGTTTTTGCTTTGGGATCAACTCATTCAAATAGGGGAAACTATTAAAGATATCTGGTTCGTGGGTGGTGATTTTAATATGATCATGAAAATTGATGAAAAGAGGGGAAAAGGTAAATGTGATACTCAACTTATTAATCGTTTCTGTGACAAAATTTTTGATGCTGGGCTTTTTTATTTTAGTTTTACTGGCACTCCGTATACTTGGAGAAGTGGGACTTTTTCTCAATGGCTAGTAGGTTCTTTGGTAATTACTACTTTTTCAATTATTGTCCTATTATCAGGGTGCAGCATTTGAACTACTCTGGTTAAGATCACAATCCTATTCTGCTCTCTTTAGCTTTTAACAATAGATTTCAGAGAAACAACTTCAACTTTTTTAATGGCTAGACCACTCATAACACTTTCTTGAGCATTGTGCGGTAGGCTTGGAGTTCTGAGGGAGTGGGATATCCTTGGTATATACTTTGGCAACTTCATAAAAAAGTTGTTAATGCTCTGAGAAGGTGGAATTCCCAAGTTTTTGGAAATGTTCATAATAAATTCCTTGAAGCCCAAGCAGAAGTTGATGCACTTAAATCTCAGATTATATACGATCCTCAATTTGTTAATGAGGTGGCTCATAAACATTCTATTTTACTAGATGAATTTTCTTTGGAGGAACATTTTTTACAACAAAAAGCTACGATGGTCATTTCAAAAGTGCAAATCACAATGCCAAGTATTTCCATGCTTCCATTAAACATAGAAGGAATATCAATACCATCTTGAAGATAAAAAAGCTTAATGGTGACACGATCACTGATGAAGGGGAGATTGGTAACAATGTTGTACAATACTTTACTAATTTTTTGCTTCTAATCCGCAGGTCACAGCTATTAGTAGTGATTACTTTGACAAGGAAAGGGACTTTGTGGCTAGTTTGTACCTTGCTGCCATCCCTACTGAACTGGAGGTTTTTATTGCTTTTAAGGATATTAATGCTAATAAAGCTCCAGGTCCTTATGGTTTCACTTCTTCCTTTTATACTCACTGTTGGGATATTATTCATAAAGAGATCGTTGCTGCTATTCAAAGCTTTTTAATGGGCAACAATCCTAGGAAGTTTTTCACTTCTGCTCTAATTGTGCTTATTCCTAAATCAAATGCCAAAACATGCCGGGATAATTTTTGACCTATATCACTTACTTCTGTCATCTCTAAAGTTATCAGCAAGCTGATTGTCATTATAATTCAACCTCATCTATCTAAACTTATCTCTCCTAAAAAATTAGCTTTTATCCATGGTCGAGAGACAAGTGATAATATCCTTCTTGCTCAAGAATTGGTTGAGGATCTTGAGAGGAGGTGTAGAGGTGGTAATATGGTTCTCAAGCTTGATCTAAAAAAAAGCTTTTGATACAATCAGTTGGGATTTTATTCTTAGCATTTTGGAAGCTAGAGGCTTTGAATCAAACTTCTGCACTTTGATTAAATGTTGGTTGGAAAACAATTATTACAGTGTCTTAGTTAATTGGCAAGTCATATGGCTCTTCTTTTCAGCTCATAGAGGCATAGAACAAGGAGACCCCCTCTCCCCTACTATTTTCATCATGGCTTTTGATTATTTCTCTCACCTTATTAATAATTTGCATGAAAATAATACTCAGGTGCAATACAGGCATAAATCAAAGGTTATTGTTAGTCATTTACCATATGTTGATGATGCTATTATTTTTTCTAATACTTCCAAATATTCCCTCGAAATACTGATGCACTATCTTGGTGTCTTTCAACTAACCTCTGGACTTCTCTTTAACAAAGCCAAATGCCACCTTTACTTTAGTAAATCTGTAGTATTGCTATTACTACATGGGCCACCTCTTAGACTACCTTCTCCAAAGCTTCTCTTCCTTTAAAGTATCTTGGTGTTAATATCCTTCGTGGTAGGAGGAAAAAAACACAACTTGATGTTGTTGTGGAAAAAATTAAATCTAGAATCCATGATTGGAGGAATGTTTTTTCTCTCCTATGGGGGAAGATTAATCATTTTGAATCCGCTCTGGGTTTGCATTAAGAGGTGATTCTTTCCCACATTGGGCTCTTGTTTTTTCGCTTCCCCTAACTTAGGGCTAGTTCTTAGCTCTTACATATGAGGATGATCCTTTTAAAGAACTATTGAAGGGTGTGCTTACTTCATCTCTTTCAGTGCAGGTTTTCTAGCATGAATTAAAGGTTTGCTTTGTATATACTTTAAATTTTGTGGGATGTGCTGAAGATGTTGAAAACCTGCATTCATTTTCTTTTAGTGGAAGAAATGACCAAATATGTTTTTTTTAAAAAATACTTACTGAAATTTTAAAAGGCATCAAGAAGCATTCGTTCATAGTTTACACACTCTCCATATCAGAAAAAAAGATGTCTGAGGCTATTAAAAATTTGAAACTTCTTTGATATTTGAATCCTACTGCAAATCCCACTTGAATGCCAAGATCATTAAGCAGGCTTTATCATTTGCGGTTAATAATCTATAGAAATGTGGCTGGGGGGATTTTGTTGTGATGATTTCTTGTCTGGCAATATTAATCTTTCTAATCCCCGTCACTTGGAATTGCCCCTGATTGTATTTTCTGGTGTACCTGGAATTGAGAAATTAAAGTCGCTTCAAGAACTAGATGAGTTTAATGGTAAGAATGAGAATTGTTATCAAATTGGTGAGTTGGAACATATTAGCAAGTTGCGCAGATTAAAAATACAGTTCTTTTTTTTTTTTTTTGAAAATATTAAGTATGCTAGAGAGGCTTGCACTATGAAATTAATTAAGAAGAGAAAACTGAGATTTATTTTTGAATTGGGGAAAAACCATTGATGAATAGGAACCATATAGGGGTTGTTGGAAGCCTATTGTTCTTATTTGTGTGCCTAGCTATTTTCAATATATGATGCCTCTTTTGAATAAATGTCAAGCAATATGATCTCACTCTTTCTCACTTCTACTTTTTCTATCCTTCTGATGCTGCTCACTAGAAGAAATCTTTATGTTGAAGAATAATCTTGGTTGTCATGTTTCCTGTTATTTCCTTATTCGAATCACATGTGGAATGAAATGTTCATTTGGGACTTGACTTTTGAGCACTCTATTATTGTTACCTCTACTCAGATGGGTGTAAATTTTGGGGTTTTAAAGCCTTGAGGATTTTACTTTATGCTGGGCTTGATTTTTCCCCTATGCTGGGCTTGATTTTTTCCCTGTGCTTGGCTTGATTTTTTCCCTGTGCTTGGCTCGGTTTTGCTTTGAAATGGCTTAGTTTTGCTCTTGTGTTGGGCTTGATTTTGCCTCGTGATGGCTGGGTTTTGGTCATCTGTTGGGTTGGACCTTATTTTTGGGTTAGCCCTGTGTTGAACATGTCTCAGCTTGGAATTTGATGTTAAGGGCTTTGGTTTGTTGTTTCTTTGATGCCTTCTATGTTCAAAATGCATGAACAACTAAAATTTGGTTTCTAAGACCTTTTGTAGTTGTTTTGAGACTTGTTTTGCTCCTTATAGCTGCTGCCCCTCTTCAAAAGAATGTTGGAACGTGTTTAGATTTTAAGGAATTTAATTTCAAATGCTTGGTTTTATCTCATGATATTTCTGCTATTCAAATATAGGTTGGAGCCCGTTTTAATACTTTAAGAAGTCCATTTTGTGGTTCAATTTTAACTTCATGGGGCTATCTTCTTGGCTCCAACTCCATGCCAGGTTACATTTTAATTTTGTAGACCTCTCAGGGGCCTATTTTGAGGTCTTGGTTTAACTCCAAGTCATGGTTTATGTATTTGAAATGCATATTATATGGAATATTGATTTGGGACTTGATTTTTGGTTCCCTATTATGTTTGCCCTTTATGTTTTCCCTTGTTTGAACACATGCAAGTGATTTTATTTGATTTTTTGAGCTTTGAGAAAGCTTATTTTTGGGGCCTTGTGCTGCGCTCCCCTTGGTTGTCCCTGGCCGTGAGCCTCCATGCTTTGGTTCTTTGATTCCCTTTTGCTTACTCCTACATGTGAGCATCCTTATTATGGTTTCTTTTGTATTGTGGACTGGTGGCCTTGCCTGTGTTGCTTTCCCTGGCCGTGAGCCTTTCTATGATGTCTGGTCCTTTATGCATGTATTTGGTAGTTCCTTGTTGCCCTGGCCGTGAGCACCTATTTGGGATTTTTTGTGTAGCGATGGGTTCATGTGCCATTGGAAATTTTGGATTGAAAAAGAGTTGAATGTTTTGATATTGGTAAAACAAAATATTTTAATTCTTATTATTTGAAAGAACTCAAATGTCCCCATCCCCTTTTGAGGAATGATGTATGAGACGTTTGGAAATGTTTGGAGTCCAATTCTGCAGGCTGAATTGATTGAAATAAAAAAAAAGAAGAAGAAAAATGAGGAGGAAATGAAAAGAAAGATGAGAAAAGAAATCTTTGTGATATTTGTAAAATTTTGAAAGTGGATTGGAGACGTAAAAATTGTACCTTTTTGAGATGTTTCATGTCTAGCATAGGGAGTGTATTTCACCTCTTTTACTCACTTGTCGGTCAACATAAAAGTTCGCAGACTAAAATGGATGTCATAAATTCGCTAGTTTATCTAATCGAGTCTCACAAGTAAGTAATATGTCTATTCCTCGGGATAGATGTATCACTTACGGTGTTGTGCTCGTTTATTTAAATTATTGTCTGTATGAGATCGGTTCGGTCTCGTATTTTTAAAATTAAGCAATTATTTTTCAAAACTATATATATTATATTAAATCAAATATCTCTTTCCCAATTTGGCAACTGACACTATGTGCATAAATAAGAGAAGTAAAGAAACAAATCAAATTCCCAAAAGAATTTTTGAAAACACCTCCAGCACCAGCAGTTTTAGAAGTCCAGCTCCCATCAATATTAACTTTTATCCAAACTTGTGTAGAGGGTTGCCATTTAACTAGTAAAAGCTTTCTACCCATGTCCATAACAGAGCTAGTTAAAGTACTTCCCAAACTATGTAAAGCTTTAAAATAATATGATAGTATGTAAGAAATAGTGAGGGAAGGATTGGGTGGGGGGGTGTTTGCATGTTTATGGCTATTACGAGCAGACCATAAGAACCATAAAACCACTAAAGGGAAAGAAAGAAGTTTCTTATCATAATATTGTGAAGCTTTCCAAGCCGCCAACATACCTTCCAACATAAGAGCTTGCGGCCATTTAATATGAAAATATCTCCCTATCATCTGCCAGACAGTTTGGGAAAAAGAGCACTAAAAAAAAAAGGAGTCTGAGAGTTTCCTCACCACAACTACATAAGTAACACCTTGAAGCCAACCTCAGACCTTTTAATTTTAAGATATCACCAAGAGGAAGCAAAGAAAAGAAAAAACTCCACAAGAAGAAAAATATAGAGGGATACATATAAGCATGCCATAACAGATGTCCCCATTTTCATTTATCAAAGTTATGCAAATTATTATAAAGAATTTTCGATATAGACGCATTAGTAGAGTGTTTCCAAATAGGATTATTAGGCCTATCAGGGTATATAGGAATTTTAGTAATAGGAACCGCATTCTCACCCAACATCTCCCTTAATTTACTCTTGTCCCAATTACCATCAATCCAACATTTAAAGACCATCATGTCACTAAGCAAAGTAGAAGTCCCATCATGAAGATTAGAAACCCCCCATTGCTCATGCCAAAAGGATACCTCCTCCTCACTAATGTCCCAAAAGAAGAATTGATTAGCCAAGTTTCTGACCTTTAAAATAGATTTCCAGTTTTTAGAATCCCCAACTTTCCAATTAACCAAGGATGGGTGTTGATGAGAGCAATACTTATGATGCAAAAACTAAGCCCATAAAGATGAGCCAAGTTGAAATTTAAACCACAGCTTACACATATTGATTTCAACAATTTGTAAGTTTTAAAACCCAAACCTATAGAAAGTCAAGCTTGGACACTTTATGCCAATTTGACCAGATTTTAGAGTTGCCCTCACCAGACCATAGAAATTTATTGAATATATGCTCCAAATCTTTCTGTGTGCTCTTTTTCATATTAAGAACTTGCATAGCATATAAATGAATGGTTTGAAGAACACCCAACAGTACTTCCCCATTTCACCTTAAAATTTGGGTCAGCCCTCAAACCTCCCTCAGACGGGGTTTATAAAGGCTAGAGGGAGGAGAAGAGATGCCCTCTACTTATCGGAGGTGAGAGAATCAAAGATCTAAGGATCAAGCGGAGAGCAGGGTGGCAGGAATAAAAGATCTAAGGATCAAGCGGAGAGCAGGGTGGCAGCGTGAGAAGCATCAGATAGAAAAGGGGATTGCCAATCAAGTGCTTCAGAGAACAAGTTTGTAAGGGTCAACCTACCAAAGAAGGAAGTTCGCAACCCGTGGAGACAGGCATGGCTTCGAGAAGGAGGATCCTCAGGCAGGAAATGTCGAGGACAGGAGTCAAATCTCTGTCATGTGTAGGAGAGGGAGCAGTGAGGAGGAGACTCGGCAAGGAGCAGGAAGGCTTAGTTGGGCCTTGCTAATCGGAAAGGGGGAAGCCATAGGTACGAATAGGAGGAAGGGAGGAACGGGGCGTGAGTCAAGTTAGGAATTTAGGATTTCGGGAAAAAGAATTTTTTTTTTATGTAATATATTTAAAATTTAAAGAATTCTCCAATTCGTGCGTTATTCATCCATGCATGTAACTATAGCAAAGTCCACGTGCTTTCAAAATAAATTCAATGTTTCAAACGCACTGGGGCAGTCTGTTTTATCATCCGGGGTCGTCAGGAAAACCTCGTCAATGATCGGGTAAAAAAAATGTCAAATTTGATTTTTGTCAAAATTTCAGTTTGCTATCGATCATTTCAAAAATTTATTTAAGCTTTCGACGAATAACGGCGCAGACGATGTGAATTTTGGTATTTGAATGTGTCAACTGAATGAATTGCAAAGTTTGTGCGTGCGAAGGTATAAATTGTGCAAAAGACAACCCTAGGGTTTAAAGGTCCTATAGGGACTCCTTTTGAGTTCCCTCATGTTAGTTTCAACCTTTTAAGTGCTAGAGGTCCATAACCACACACAGAACTTCAAAAGAGTATAGAAGCAGTTTGGATTTCTAAAATGAGGTGGGTCCCATTTCAAAGGCTCTATGATAGTTGAAGGGAGAATCCTAAGGCTCGACCCTAAATCCTAAGAAGAAACTAAATCTCACTAAAAATAAGGTCAACAAATGGACCCTCAAAAGGTGTGGTGTGCCGGACAAGCACACCGCACTTATTTGTGTTGACCGAAGAGATCAACAAAACCAACACAAACATCTATCCCAACATACTTAGGACAAAGCATAGAATTGAGTGATAGTTGTTTCAACTGGGGATTAAAAGGCGGACTTCAGACTATCAAGCTTCAGGTGTAGGTTTCAGATTTGTGTCAGAATTTGATTTGTTTTTGATTTAGTGTTGAGAAGGAATTAGGTCAGAGGCCTATCCCGAATGTCGAGTGCTTTGATTTCAATTTCAATTTCATGCTAAGAAGGGAGTAGGACGGAGGCCTATGGTACCGAGGGAGTAGAACGGAGGTCTATGGTCCCGAGTACAAAGGTGGGAGTAGGGGAGAGGCCTACAATCCCGAGGGAGTAGAACAAAGGTCCACGGTCTCGAGTATAAAGTTGGGAGTAGAGTGAAGGCCTACAATCCCAAGGGAGAAGAACAGAGGTCAATGGTCTCGAGTGTAAAGTTGGGAGTAGGGCGGAGGCCTATGGTCTCGAGGGAGTATAACGGAGGTCTACGATCCCGAGTGCAAAGTAGTGGGAGTAGGGCAGAGGCCTACGGTCTTGAGGGAGTAGAATGGAGGTCTACGGTCCCGAGTGCAAAAGTGGGAGTAGGGCAGAGGCCTACGGTCCTAAGGGAGTAGAATGAAGGTCTACGGTCCCGAGTGTAAAGATGGGAGTAGGACGGATGTCTACAGCCCCGAGGGTGTAGAACAGAGGTATACGGTACCGAGTGCAAAGGTGGGATTAGGGCAGAGGCCTACGATCCCAAGGGTGTAGAATGGAGGTCTACGGTCCGGAGTGTAAAGGTGGGAGTAGAGCGGAGGCCTATGGTCTTGAGGGAGTAGAATGGAAGTCTACGGTCCCGAGTGTAAAGTTTAGAGTAGGACAGAGGCCTATGGTACTGAGGGAGTAGAGCAGAGGTCTATGGTCCCGAGTGTAAAAATGGGATTAGGATGGAGGTCTACGGTCCCGAGGGAGTAGGACGGAGGTCTACGGTCCCGAGAGCAAAGGTGGGAGTAGGGCGAGGCCTACGGTCTCGAGGGAGTAGAGCGGAGGTCTACGGTCTTGTGTGTAAAGTTGGGAGTAGAGTGGAGGCCTGCTGTCCAAGGGAGTAGAACAGAGGTTTACGGTCCCGAGTGTAAAGATGGGAGTAGGACGGAGGTCTACGGTCTCGAGTGTGAAGGTGGGACTAGGGTGGAGGCCTACGGTCCCGAGGTAGTAGAATGGAGGTCTACAGTCCCGAGTGCAAAGGTGGGAGTATAAAGTTGGGAGTAGGGTGGAGGCCTACTATCCCAAAGGAGTAGAATAGAGGTCTACGGTCCCAAGTGTAAAAGTGGTTGTAAGGCGGAGGCCTACAGTCCTGAGAGAGTAGAATGGAGGTCTACGGTCTTGAGTGCAAAGTTGGGAGTAGGACAGAGGGTTATGGTCCAGAGGGAGTAGAACGGAGGTCTACGGTCCCAAGTGTAAAGTTGGAAGTAGGGTATAGGCCTACGATCTCGAGGGAGTAGAACGGAGGTCTACGGTCTCTAGCGTAAAGATGGGAGTAGGACGGAGGCCTACAGTCCCGAGGGAGTAGAACGGAGGTCTACAGTCCCGAGTGTAAAGTTGGGAGTTGTGATTACGGGGATCGCGGAGGATTTTGTGAAGTGAGGAGGATGTGGAATGTATGTGAAGGATGCAGAATGTGAGAGAGACATGAAGGATTCGCCTACCATTTTTATCACTTTCATTATATACATGTTATTATCAGGATATATGTTGTTTTGTTTGTTTTCTTTTTTAGATCTGATTATTTTTCCTTTCAAATAAATTTTTTAGTTTTGGATTTTACTTTTATCGTTAAATTTTCTTCGTATCATTCCTTGTTTGTTATAGTTTAGAACCACCGTGTGGTCATGCGGCTTCTCACTATTTGCACAGAAAGGCAACTCAACAAATATGTTGAGATTCAAAATAAACTTCATTAAATCTTCTTCCAAATTATGTAGTACAATTGATCACATGTTGAAACTGTCCAAAATAGCATGCTGAGTACATACATATAGGAACTGTAATATCACATATCATATCCTCTCTGCTCTGATGCATTACAAAAAAGTAGCATATGTCTGTCTATCTTCTGATGTAGGCTCATGATCAAGCTAACCTTCTAAGCCACGCTCTGGGGCAGGAGTCCTTTCACGTATACTTAGAGGAACATCTATCTCACAGCTAGTATGGGCGTAGTTTTTCCAACTATGAATATGGCTCAAATTCATGAGGCACCTTGCTGTCGTGCATTCTTCTAAAAGTTATAGAAACCCTACGATGCAACACTCCTGGGAATCAATGCTTCGTCAAGTCTGCTCCGTTTCCTTTCAAGATCAGAACTGAACACACTAGCAGTGGAATCTCAACTGATCCTCTGAACTCTCCAGGTCCCACAATGTCAATTTCTCTTCCAAGTAAAATGTTGCTCTTGCTCATAAAAGATATTGTACAGAAAGGCTTGACAAAGTCGTGGTAATTTATGTGGGGCAGAATGCATTCTTTTTCCTCATAGATATTGATGATACAGCTATTTGGGATATAATTTGCCGGCAGTATGCTCCACCTTACCATTCTTTTGATAATCCTTTTTATCTCTGAAGGCAGAGGATCCACCTCGTCATATCTTAGGATACCCGAGGGGTTCCCTAGTCTATCCTTCGCGAAGTTATAGTAGCAACCACATTGAATTGTAATTTGTCCCTTGCCCCTCATCCATTTTTGTGGCTTTGAATATGTTTTCTTCATCAACAAACCAACAAAGCCTTTATCCCATATATCAAATACACAGTCGAGAATTCTCCTCTCATCCCTTTCAGAGAAAACTCCTGTATGCAATTCCAAACCCTCCAAGATGTTGACAAAATTTCCTCGAATCTCCTCATAAAATTCAAATTCTAATTTCATGACTCTGCTCATTCTTTCAAGCTCGGTCGTAAGAATCCTTTGTACACATCGAGGCTGCTTCACTGTCTCAACCTCTGAAGGAGTCCAAAAGTGTGGCGTCTCTGCAAACTGTGAGATGTACGGCTCGACTTACGGGTGTTTGCCATTTCTGAATCTCATAATTGCAGTGGTATATTCTTCAAACGTCCCGTAACGCTTCAGGTGTAGAATGTTACATTTGGGACACTCCGTAAATGCCCCTACTGCTGATGTCTGTCTCAGGATTTCTACATTACACATCGAACATCCTAAGCAAAGCTCGTCGGGGACCTCCGATTGTGTAGGCTCCACAACAAACTCTGGCTCATCTTCTATGACTAGCTGACTGGTGGAAGTCTCTCTTAAGCTGGGGTCGTAGACCTTCTCCTCATGAATCGGGGTAAGTGTTGTCTCTTTCTCCCTTGCACGTCTTCTCTTCAGGCAAATGAAGGCTCTGTATTTGTGGCGGTTGGCATTTCGACATTGCGTCCTTCTCAACAGCGCGTCAGTAACTCTGTCAGCAGAAACACCGACCAAGTCCCCTGTCAGTGTGGTGATCATCGACTGCAAGTGGCTAGTCCCTTCCATTGGGTAGGGTACCGTATCTTTTATTCCTTCTTCCTCTTCAGTAAGGAGTCTTCCTTGGTACTGATTTTGAGTAGTGACGGTAGTCCTTCCGTCTCCCGGTGGCTGATAATGTCCATCAGGGGACCCTCATATTGAATGTTAACCTGACTGTAGTCCAAGTCAAAGTTTACGATGCCACCTTAGGCTGCATTTTCTTTTTCAGTGTGAGATTTAAGCCGTCTTTAAAAGAGAAGATCAGCTTCGGACCTGACATTTTCCTGCAAAAAGACAGAAAAATATCAGCTCGCTGAAATCCAAAACAAACAAGAACAATCAAGAAATCATTATTAAATAGATTTTAGAATTATACAGGTGTGAACATTTTATTTAAATTAAATTGGCGAAATTCAAAAATAAAGTGAGGAACTTATAAATGCAAATTCAAATTCTCATTTTTTTAGATCAATTTTATTCCAAAATTTTGGGACCCAGTCACAGACACTAGCTAAATAGTCATTCCTCAGACCAAACGTTATTTTCAGAGATTCACTTTAGGGAACATTAAGCTACATAATAATTCTTCAAATATTGTCCATTGACTAGCAACATAGGCCTCTCGCCTCGAAAGTGTACTAGCTGATAAGTTCCTCCTGAATAGACCTTCTCTACGACAAATGGTCCATCCCAAGTTGGTTCAAACTTTCTTCTTATCTTGTAATGTACAAGGATAGGTCTCCTGTGAACAAGTACGAGATCACCAATTTTGAACGCCCTAGGGCGGACTAACTTGTCGTGAGCCTGCACCATCCTTGTTAAAAAAAGTTCTAGATTTTGCTGCGCTTCTCATTATTTTTCTTCGAGACTCACCAACTCTGCAGGTCTGAGTTTGGCGTTGTCTTCTACTGTAATCTGATTGGTGATGGCTATTCTAAGACACGGTAGTTGAACCTCCAATGGAAGTACGGCCTCAGACCTACACACGAGCGCATACAGTGTACACTGGGTAGAATTTCTGAATGTTGGCTGGTAGGCCCACAAAGCCTCTAACAACTTCTCGTGCCAACCTCTCTTATTCTCGTCCAACATCTTCTTCAAAATTTGTATGAGTGTCTTATTGAAGGCTTCAGTTAGACTGTTTGCTCTAGGATAGTAAATTGTGGAGTACCTTCAATCTATCGCATGTCGTCTAACAAAACTTTGATTTTAGTGCTTTAAAAGGCTGACCCGTTGTCAGAAATCACTCTGCGCGCAAAACCAAAATGGTAGACAATCTGACTTTTGAAGAATTGAAGAACGTGTTGCGTTGTAACCTCTCATAATGGTACCATCTCTGCCCATTTGGAGAATTAATCTGTAGCTGCGAGAATAAATTTGTCCCTTCGAATATGAAGGGTCTATCAGACCCACTATATTCATGACCCAACACTCGAATGGCCACAAGGCATCGATTGGGTGTAGCACATTCAGAGGTTGGTGCAAGAACACTCCATTCACCTGACACATGTGACACTTTCTAGTAGCATCCATGAAATCTATCAACATTGCTGGACAATAATATCTGAGTCTTTAATCTTCATTTTCATCTTTGGATCTGATTAGAGAGCTCCACACAAATTGACGTGTACTTCTTTGACAATATCTTGTGCTTCAGCTGCACTCAGACATCTTAGCCACATCTGATCAAACAATCTCATGTAGAGGACATTATCTACCAAGGCATACGATATTGCTCTTCTCGTGATATGATGTGCGGCTGACTTGTCTTCTAGCAACTTTTTTGTTTGCAAATATTCTATTAACGGCCTGCGCCAGTCCTCGAGATCGTCTACCACTGCAGCTACTATTCCTTCTTCCTTCTTGAGCTTGTGCAAACTGTCAAGGTTGATTTATGACACAACCTGACGTCCTTGTATTGTAATGTCAACAGAATCCTCCGGTGGAAACGTCATTTCCTAAGAAAGTTTTGATAGAGCATCGATATGGGCATTGTCTCCCTGAGGAATCCGGTACAAAGTTACGCTGGGAATCTATTCTAACAACTTCATTGTGTACTGATGGTAATTGATACACCTAAAATATATGGTGTTTTTAGACACATGTACTGATGGTAATTGATACACCTAAAATATATAGTGTTTTTAGACACATTTTTATACCTATTTTTGAGATACTACGCTTTAATGAAAGGTATTTTTGTGTTTTTAATGCAAATATAAGTAAAAAATGGAAAAAAATTCTTAAAAGAGTGAAAAAGGATCAAATTTGGAGCAAAAAGGTGAAAAATTATGCAAAAGAGTTTTGGCACCTAAGTGTCAAATCCAGTGCTTAAGCGCCGGTTAAATAGAGAAGGCTGTGCCTAAGCACCGAGACCCCGCGCTTAAGTGCCAGTGGCAGTTACTAGATGAATAAAGTCAGTTTTCATGAATTTTAAAGAGGTTTTTGAGGCACTCATTGGCTTAATAGGTGGCTGTAACCACCATGGACGAAATATATCATGAAAGAATGCGTCTCTTTGGCAAATACATCGAATGAAGACACATTTTGAAGAGATCCCAAGGCACCTCTTAGAAAACTATAAAAGAAAGAAGAGAGGACTTAGAAAAGAGTTCTGAAAATATTGGCAAGTTTTGAAAGTTCTTTTCTAAGGAGTTAGTTCGGAGAGATTTTCAAGAACCACTTTTAATTTACTTTATCCTTTTTTGTTATTTTGTTATGAGTTATTGTAAAAGAAAAGGGATTCAAAGGAACTTCAAGAGTTTGGTGGAGGACTTGAGATAAGTTTTTATCTTTTTTTTAGACTACTTTTGGTTTTAATCAAAACTTGTTATTGATTTGACAATGATTTCTTTTTTTAAACTAAAGTGTGGTTTTATTTTTTCCATGGATTCTGAGTAGTTTTATTTATCTTTCTAGAACATGTAAGAACCAGGCTGATATTATCTAAGTCAACAATCAGAATGAATCACATGAGGTTGTATGAATGAGAATGTAGTTCATATGATTAAGTGTAAATAAATAGGGAAATATTCATTGATGGGTGTAGTGTTAGAGGACTTTAAAGGGACAAGTTAAAGCCCTCAACTTGGTTTAATTGTTTTAGGTTCTGATACGATAATGTTAGCCCTCAGGTAGAGGGAATCGAGGGATCTCTAGAGTGAGAGCTAGAATCTTCTCTGCCTAGTCGGTCTTCTGAACTATTCAAACTTAAAATTAGCAAATGTTCTTTATAGCATCTCTAGTAAGGGTAAAGAATATTATTGCTCCTATTTGACACAACACAATTTGCATACTTCCACAACAAAATTTCTATACTTATTACTGATTCATGATAAGAAGAAAGATATATTCAGATTAAGTACTTTTCTTCTACAAAAACTTTAGTTATCTTTTTAAGTTGTTACTGTTTTGTTAAAATATCAAAAATACCAAAAATATTTAAATTATAAATTCCTACAAGTCTTTTTTAAGTTGTTACTGTTTTGTTTAAGTAATTATCTTTTTAAAAATAGAAAAACTTTCTAAAAAGTGCATATTGCATAATCTTCCCCGTGGGTTTGATATTCAGGTCTTAATTAAAATGTTTTATATTACTTGATAACGATACATATACTTGTGTAGTATCCCAATATGAATATATATAAATTAAAAAGTTAAATTCTTTTTTTTCTTCAGGATCAAGTTTTTGGTTTTGTTGCAAAATAAGGAAATATAAGTGAAAAAAATAACATCAGAACTATTACTATACTGTGTATAAGCAATTACGCCTCCGTGTATCAAGTTTTTGGCGTCGTTGCCGGGGAATAAAACTAAGTAAATTTATATTTTTAGAAGCTCTTATTTAAACTTTAAATATTGTATCTCATTTTGTATGTTTTATTTTATTTTTTTTATTTTATGTTAGTGTATGCGTAGTTCAAGTTCTGAAAGGCTAGTGCCCTACGATTCTGAATTAGAAAGAATTATTACAAAAATTAGATAAACAAAAAAAAAATTAAAAATCTTGAAAAATCTGTAAAACTTACAGAAATGACAAACCAAAATGATCAAAATGCTGAAATTCATCATGAGTTTAGACCTTTAAGAGATTATGCCAACCCTACTGTGGATGAACTTCATTATAGTATTCAAAAACCTACTATAGTGGGTAATTCATTTGAGCTTAAACCTGCTATTATCCAAATGGTATCAAATAATCAATTTGGGTGATCACCAACTGAAGATCCAAATTTACATCTTTCCAATTTTTTAGAATTGTGTGTTTCATTTAAAGACAATGGTGTTTCAGATGATGCCATAAGACTTAGGTTATTTTATTTATGAATTCATTAGCACCTAGATCTATCTGAACTTGGGGTAATTTAGCACAAAAATTTATTGCTAAATATTTTCCACCATCAAAAACTACAAAGCTTAGAAATGATATTACATCTTTTAATCAATTTGAAGGGGAATTTATTTATGAAGCATGTGAATGATTTAAGAACTCTTAAGAATGTGCCACACCATGCTATACCATAATGGTTAATAATTCAAACCTTTTATAATGGATTAATTGGTTCTCTTAGATCTATTATCGATGTTGATGTTGGTGGTTCATTGATGTCAAAACCATTTCATTACGCTTATGCTTTAGTTGAAGTAATGGCTACCAATCATTTTCAGTAGCCTTCTGAGAGGGTGAATCCAAAGAAAGTAGCCAATATTCATCAAACTTATGCATTTACTATGTTAGGAAATCAAGTTGCTGCAATTTCAAGGAAGTTAAACCAATTTGGAATGAATTTTTCTCAACCAATTTCCATGATTGAAGATAAT
>NW_018164444.1:15928138-15929146 GCF_001263595.1 Phalaenopsis equestris
TGGAAGGTAGGGTTCAAAAAGAAATTTAAGTAGAGAGAGAAGAAATTGAAGAATCAAAAGTGGATGCTCTGAAAGATTCTGAAAGACCTATTTCTCTGCCAAAAATTGATTTAGAAAAACCACCACCTCCACTTCCTCAGAGACTTTGACAACAGAAGTTGGATAAGCAATTTTAAAAAATTTTGGAAATATTTAAGAAACTTATAATCAATATTCCATTTGCTGAAGCCTTAGAATAAATGCCAAGCTATGTAAAGCAAATGCCAAGCTGTGTAAAGTTTATGAAGGATATTCTCATTTTGAAGATAAATTTTGAAGATAATGAGACTGTTGCACTTAGTGAGGAGTGCAGTTCTATAATTCAAAAGAAATTTTTTGATAAGCTTAAAGATCCTAGTAGCTTTACAATTATATGTGCAATAGGAGACAAATTTTATGGGAAAGCTTTATGTGATTTAGGTGCAAGCATTAACCTTATGTCATCATCAATATTTAAGAGATTGAGATTAGGAAAAATAACCCCTACTACCGCAACTCTGTAGTTAGCAGATCGTTCAATAACCTATCCTAAAGGAATTATAGAAGATGTCCTAGAGAAAGTGGATCAATTTATCTTTCCTGTTGATTTCATTGTACTAGATATGGAGGAAGATAAAGAGATACCTATCATTTCGAGGAGACATTTCCTAGCCACAGGAAGAGCAATGATAGATTTGTAGAAAGGGGAATTAATAATGCACGTCAATGATCAAACTGTTACTTTTAACATTTTAAAATCAATGAAATACCTTGTAAAAGGTAAAGATAATGAATGTTATAGAATGAAAGTTATAAGATATTTGAGCGAGTCATTTCAAGACTACTTATGAAAAAAAATCTAAAGAAAAAGATTTGAAACACGAGCAAGAAGATGAATTAGATCAATGTGTAAACCTTTTTAAGGAAGATTCAAGTTATGTTCAAGAAAGTTTTGAAATTTTGGACACGATAGACAAAGATAAATCATTT
>NW_018164444.1:15933558-15937798 GCF_001263595.1 Phalaenopsis equestris
TGAATTAATATAAGTTTGTTTTTTGTGAAAATTTGTGTTATCTTTAGCCTTAAATTGAATTAATTATTATGGAAAATTTTGAGAGAGAAGGGAGTTATAGGAAGTAAAAATAGTCATTTAAGTGCTATGATACCATTTAGGGGTGGTTTACTTAGGCTAATAGTGCATTTTACTTAAAATTAAAAATTTTGAAAATTGTGCACTGGGGCCTAGGAGCCACATCTCGCGCTTGAGAGCGAGCCAACACGAGAGGCAGGAGCCTAAGCGCCACTTACCTGCGCTTAAGTGTCGGTTCACAAAAACCGATTTGCGAATGGTTAAAAGTGAATTTTAAGTCCAAAAAAGCCATTTTTAACGCCTCCTATCGTCTTCCACAACTTGAGTTCACGATTTTGAGGGCTAGGGCAAGTGAAATTTGGAGATTTCTTGGTGGAATCGAGTGAGATTTGCTAGATCCAAGTTCCTTGAGGTAAGAGCTTTACTTCTATGCAAAAATTTTAGATTTTCACCATAAAAAATTTTGAATTTTCTCCATATATTTTAAGCACATTGAGAAGATTCCAAAAATTTACTATTCATGGTGAAAAGTGTAGAAAAATCTATGGAAATTTCTTGGGAAGTTTAGTTAGTGGTTTTGGATGTTTAGTTTAGTGATTTAAACTTGATTTTTAAAATTATTTTTGGAATTTATCAAATTTGTAGAATGGCACAAAGAATGAAAATGGGCAAAGGAAAGAGCCCATTTCATTCTAGCAAATTTGTCAAGTCAAAAGCTTAGGATCGATATAGTGAAGCTCTACAGTCACCAAAATTGATTCAAAAGCAATGTTTTAAGAGTCCAGGTGGAGAAGTGGAAGACCTGATAGTCCGCTGACAGTGGGAATAGTTTTTTTGTTTCTCTGTTGTCGCTGTAATTTATGTTGTAAGGGGGGTTTATGAAAATCTTCGGGGGTTTTATGAAAATCTCCCAGAGGTTGAGAACGATCGAGTTATGGTTTGAGAGAAGTTGGTACCTTTTATTCCATAGGTAATCAACTTATTTTATCATTTACCACCAGAGACTTTGTGTTTTATGTAAATTATAGTCCTACGGAAGCAAAATTAGATGAAATTATTTCATACTTGACTATTGGGAGAGGACTTTGGAAGATTACCAATGAGAGGAGAGTAAATAAGGGGGTTTTATGAAAATCTTCCAGAGGTTGAGGACGATCGAGTTATGGTTTGAGAGAAGTTGGTACCTTTTATTCCATAGGTAATCAACTTATTTTATCATTTACCACCAGAGACTTTGTGTTTTATGTAAATTATAGTCCTACGGAAGCAAAATTAGATGAAATTATTTCATACTTGACTATTGGGAGAGTACTTTGGAAGATTACCAATGAGAGGAGAGTAAATTTCCCAACTTCAAAGTTATGTGCACCGTCAAAAGCCTGTCACTATTTCAATTCTGCTCATTTGCTTCCGACCAATCATCTCAGTGAAGTGACCAGAGAGAGAGCAACGTTGAATTATTTTATTCAGAAGGGAAAGCCCATCAACATAGGGGCTTTAATCTATCACACTATCATCAGTTCTTATACAGCTGCTACTACTGCAGGTATGGGATTTACTTCCTTGATATTTTCTTTATGCGAGCAGGCTAGAGTAAAGTATAATAGTTGGGAGGAAGTTCTGTTACCTCTAAAGCCCATCACGAAGGTGAATGTGAAGACTTATTCTGAGAATTTGATTTTTGGCTAGAGAGGAGGATTTTTGAGGAGCTATGGATTAGGACATCTATTGCATCTACCTCTGCTACATCTTGGTCTAGACCATCTACTTCATGTGCTTCTACATCTAGAGGTGATTCTACTAAGACTCAAGATGAGTTACTGCAAAAGATGATGGATAATATCAATTTTACCGCTGATAAGGTACAAAATTTAGAGCATTTTGCAGGTCATACTAAAAGTTATAATAGAAGAAAGAGTGATTATGAAGAGAAATTTCACTTATCTTCGGATAGCCTGATTAGAGGTGAACCAGGAGTGCAATTTCCTCGATATCCTGATTATGAGCCTGCAAAAAAATGGTACAGCTGTGATTCTGAGGATGAAGAGTAGAGCTGAGAGATTCATTTTATGATTGTAATATGATATGAACATGTGGTTTGAGCCTGCTACATTTGCATCTGTGTGTTATTTTGGACTATGTTTTGTATTGTGTTTTGAATTTTTATGTTCTGTTGTTGTTGTGATTGTTGAGTTAGATAGTATTTTGTTTTTAAAATTTTAGGGTAGTAACTGTTGTTTTGTGTTTAGTACTGTGATTTAGTTAGTTCAGAACTTAACTTAATTTCATATATGTTATAAAGTAGAAAGTTGCTACCTTGTATTTTTCTTTTATCATGTTAGTGTATTGTTTGCTTTTATACCCACTGTTTAAAAGTCTATTTGAATCTCTACATGTTATAGTAAAATGAAAATAAAGAAAATTTGATCAAAAAAATTAATTTTACTCTTGTTTGTAGTTATACTTGTATCATTAGGGTTTAAAATTCCTGTTAGCATGTTATTTTTAAATTTTCATTTCTGCTTATATATATTTAATGCTAAACTATTTAATCTATTAAAAATTTAAGCTTAGGGGAGGGATGAAAAATATTTTCAGAACTGGAATTTTATTTTTTCTCAAATGTAGTACAAGTGAATTTGATTTTAAAAGAAAACTTGATTATGTATATAAAGTTTATTAGGAAAGTAAAATTTGATTTTATAAATGAGTAAGAAAATTTAGTTAAAATTTTAAGTAAAGAAGAAAAACTTTTAAGTTAAAAATTTTTAGTATAGAAATTTTTAGTATAAAAATTTTTAGTATAGAAAATGATTAATATAAATGACTATCTTTAGTAGGAAAAATTATATTTTTAGGAAATTTAGATAATTTACACTTTTACTGTTAATACTTAAATTTCTTTTATTAAAATCATTTTCAAAACTATTAATATATTTATAAGTAAAAATTTTATATCAAGATTTTACTTTAGGAAAGAAGAAGTAGAATTCAAAATCATTAAAGGCCTATCCAGATATAGTAATCCTTGCCTGAAAAAGAAAAAAGAAGAAGAAAAAGAAAAAGAAAAAGAAAAGAAAAAGAAAAGAAATGTAAGGGAGGATAAGCTTGAGGAGTAGTGCCTAATCAAAAATTGGTTCTTCATTTGATCTTTTTAAAGTATAAGACTTAATAAAATCTTAAGCTTATAAATATAATATAGTAAGTAAAATTATTTTTAATAAAATTTTTTTAAGTTGAGAAAATAAAAGAATTAAAATCTAAATTTAGAAAATTTACAATATTTCTGAATTAGATAGGACTCATATTTTGATAGTTCTTAAAATTAAAAAAATTCAAACTTTAAGTTGGTCTCATTTACTAATTATTTTTTCTAAATTGGACTACTATATTTCTAAATCTAAATTTTAGTAACTCCTAAAGAAACTCATATACATCTCATACATATTTGGTTTTTAAAGATTGAAGTGTCACTTGAGGACAAGTAACATTTTAAGTTGGGGATTTTGATACACCAAAAATATATAGTATTTTTAGACACATTTTTGTACCTATTTTTGAGATATTGCACTTTAATGGAAGGTATTTTGTGTTTTTCTTGCAGATACAAGTAAAAATGGAAAAAATGCTTAAAGGAGTGAAAAAGGATCAAATTTGGAGCAAAAAGGTAAAAAATTGTGCAAAAGAGTTTTTGCGCCCAAGTGTCATATCCAGTACTTAAGCGCCGGTTAAACAGAGAAGACCGCACCTAAGCGTTGAGACCCCTCGATTGAGACCCCACGCTTAAGCACCCGTGACAGTTACTAGATGAGTAAAATCAGTTTTCATGAATTTCAAAGAGGTTTTTGACGCACCCATTGGCTTAATAAGTGGTTGTAACCACCATGGACGAAAATTATCATGAAAGGATGCATGCATCGAATGAAGACACATTTGAAGAGATCCCAAGGCACTTCTTGGAAAACTATAAAAAGAAGAAGAGAGGACTTAGAAAAGAGTCCTGAAAATATTGGCAAGTTTTGAAAGTTCTTCTCTGGGGAGTTAGTTCGAAGAGATTTTTAGGAACCACTTTTTATTTACTTTATCCTTTTTGTTATTTTATTTTGAGTGATTGTAAAAGACAAGAGATTCAAAGGAACTTCAAGAGTTTGGTGGAGGACTTGAGATAAGTTTTTATCTTTTT
>NW_018164444.1:15937898-15938214 GCF_001263595.1 Phalaenopsis equestris
TTCTTCTTAAAATGATAAGTAATTAAGTTTTGGAAGGAATTGATGGAGAGTGTTGATCTTTAATGTTGAAATAAGTTGTGATGATTTAAATTCATGCACTTCATTTACTTCTTGACTTGGCCAATGCAAATGTTAAAATTTATTGTGAGAACATGTAAGAACCAAGTCGTTATTGTCTCAATCAACAATTGGAAAGAATCACATAAGGTTGTATGAATGAGAATCTAGTTCATATGATTGAGTGTAAATAAATAGGAAAATATTCATTGATGGGAGTAGAGTTAGAGGACTTTAAAGTGACAGGTTAAAGGCCCCA